>NC_080539.1:253939873-254262651 GCF_028640845.1 Ahaetulla prasina | reverse complement strand
TTCATTGGACCAGTTAGCAAAGAATTCCACAATCCAGGTCACTCGCTTGTCCCGGACTAGTTCCTCCTGTAAAAGAGGGATCTTGCTGACAGCCTGCTCATCACGCAGAAATGAACATTACACATGATATTCTGATAGCTGAAAGAAGTCAGAAATCTGTCCAACTCTTCCCAAAACAAGTGGTCTGCAAAAAACCAAAATACTCACATCTATAGTTTTATCACTGAAATATTTGATGTGTTCTGGACCCAAGTACAAAGGTGGCTTGCAAGTCATCAGGAATACTGAAAACGCACAACAAGCAGATCTGAGCATTAGCTAGGATGAGATGAGGAAGTTGCACATATTGATAGCCATGCTCCACAAGTGGACACGGTCATTTTATTTAATTTTTAAAAACATTTTAATTTTTTTATTTTGCACAATGTATCTGCATGCAGGGTTTTTGCTGCATTAAAGAGTGCTATTTTTTTCAAACTAATAATAACTATTATTAATAAAAGTCTTGCATTTGCTGGGAGGGTGGGTTGGAAGCAATAGAAGAAGCTAGAGGTAAATGGGTGAAACAAAAAAAGAAATATTAACAAGGCTGAAAGTGAATGGGCAAAAATACAAAACGTGGAATCAACAGGGAAGCAATAGAAAGGTAGGGTTGGCGAACAAAGGTTGTGTTTCTTTTTATATAATATAGGTTGACAATATCTGGATATTTCAAACAGAGTAATCAGGGAAAGGTTATCTTATTGCCACCAGGAATCATGATAGAAAGTCAGAGAGAGAGACAAAGTGAAAAACTAGAGTAATTTTTTCAAATCAAAATCCCATGCATTAGATCAGAGTGCCAAGAGCATTTTTTTAGCTCAAGGCCAATTATTTCTGGGATAAATCCCTACATGAAGAATGTAAATAGAGCCCCATCCCAGAGACCTCACCTAAGCAGAGTGTGAGATACAGCAGCCCCATCCGGATATCAAGACGAAAGAAAAGGATGACATTGGCCACTTTGCTGAACATAAAGATATTCCCCACATGCTGGTCCACAGTGACTTGTGAAACAGATAAAAAAGATGATTAGCAGGATATTATAAAACACTCCTGGGTCATCTACAGTAAGCTAGGACAACCTGAAAGTCAATTTACAGCATCATATTTTTGTAATTCTTGACATTTGGGATACTCAAATTTTGCACTACTAGAACTCACTATAATGATAAATTAATTTTGTACAACCTCCACCCTCAAGAAAAAAATTAAGGACTTCACTGGGCTGTGAACTGAGTAAAAATTTAGCATATGTTACAGATAGTCCTCTGTTTACAACCATAATCAGGATGTGAACTTGGTTGTAAAGCTTAGTAATCATTAAGTTAGAAATCATGTGATTGCTCCAACTCAACAACTGCAATCCTGGTATTCCTGGTTGTGGCTATTAAGTGATCTTGTGGGCCATTAAGCAGCTGGAGTCCCAAGTAAGAAGCAGGGTGATGCCTCAAAAGAATGGGAGAGACTCTAGGAGGCCCAGCATAGGCCATGTATATCTTTCCATTGAGGGACTGAAAATCCTTCTTGCTGAAATCCGAACAGGATTTTCAGCCGCTGATCAGAGAGATAAGCATGCATGGCCTGCAGTGGGCTTCCCAGGGTCTCCCCCATTGCTGAAGCACCCCATGCTTTTTACCTTACTGTGCTGAGGCTTCATTCAGGGACTGAGTGACCTCATGACATAGTCTAAGTTTTCCTTTGACAAGTATAAGTAAGTTCTGGCCATGATGAGATCGTATGCAAAAATCAGAGCCCTGTCAGGTTTCTAGCCTGGAGATAAGTAAATCAGAAGCCGAAACTTTTGTCTCTGGATAAACAGTATTTTAATAAATCACATTTAATCAGTACATTAGCATTATTCCATTGCAAAGTTAAACTTCAAGGCTCAGCAGAAAAATGTCTATAAACATCTAATGGCAAGACATGGATATAGATGTAGTAGGACTACTAAAATATCTCTTTAAAAAGATAAATAATACCAGTCTTCCATTTCCCAAATCCTTAGTTCGGCTCATTTTAGAATAATTATGTTTTTCTCATTGGAGGCTTGTGTATTAGTTTTGTAGGGGTAGGCATTACATTTGCGCACACAAACAGTATCAAAATTTGTCTCACTCATTGCTTCAACAGTTTAGGCTGCTGGCTTCTTCAGGCAAAATAGGAACATGTTCCAATAGTAGCCAAGCTTTGCAAGCTGATGTTCATTAAAAAATGGTGATTCCCCTCCCACCTCACAACTCCTGATCATAAAATCTACACAATTTTATGCATTCCCATATCGGTATTTATATAGTTTTTTAAAACTAATAATTTCCTTTTACTCAGCAACCACTTCCATCTTGTATATCTGATAGCTTCCTATATTTAAGGAACAGAAGGAATGAATGAATGATGGATGGATGGATGGATGGATGAATCTATCTATCTATCTATCTATCTATCTATCTATCTATCTATCTATATCAATCAATCATTGGAATGAAACTAATAAACATACCATTTTGGGAAGTTTAGGTTAATTATTCTGCCATTCTTTTCCCATACTTGACTTATTATCTCAGGCACTATGGTTCTATTTCACCCTTATTAGCCCTTTGATTGTCTTTGATTGTCCTTACGCAATCATATAGCCACATTAAGTGCATGAAAGTGTTGTTAACCTTCATGTCTTTAGATTGTTCCTACCTATATATGAAGCAAATTCCTTTTAAAGCCCTTCCTCTAATAGGAATGCACTCAGAAAATTAAGCCATTGTATTCTGGGAGCAGGTGCCTTGCAGCTTTTTGTCTTATTTACTGCACAAAGATAAGACCATGGCATAAAGTTCCTACATGCATTCCATTCTGCAGCAGCTATTTACTCAGGTTGAAGCAGTCTGATTATCCATTAGAACAACTTCTAGTACAAATAAAACCTATGAAGTTTTTTCTAAATATTTCAAAAATGACAATTAAAAATTCATCTGCTGTGTAATATAATGATCTGTTTAGAATTGGAGATTCATTTTCTAAGTGCATTCCTCCCTAGTTCATAGAAGAGCCATGAGTAAGAGACTGAAAAAGTCTTCATCTAATAACCTGGGAGATAAATTTCATTTGAAAGGAGGAAAACAATCCAGCTAAGATTTCTATAATGTCATCACTGTCTTTGAATAATTCTTCAAATTCTAAAAGATCCTTGCTTTCTGTGGAGATGGAAAGACCAAGAATCTGAGATACAGGTAAATGGTAGATGTTCTCTCTATCCACGAATAGCATTACTTACTGGATCGGCGATTCTTCATCATTACAATGGCACTCAGAAACATCAAGATTTCCACTTCCCGCTAAAAAGAAAGCAAAACTGGGTATTTAAGGAGTAAGTAGGAGTAAAGGGGAAGAGTAAAAAAACCTAACTAGACACAAGAACGAAATTAAATGCAAACCTCTTTTCAACATCATAGTATAACTATTGCAAATTAATCTCTGGTATCATTACACAGCTGTCCATTTGGGGAAAAAGGGCCACAAAGCAGGCAGATGGATGTGCAATCTTTCAATGCATGAATATAGCTGCGATACCATACTGTACATTGGAATCTAAATATATTTGGGGTATTTATTAAATTGTTTACATAATATAAGTGCAATGGCATTCTGAAACATTTTTGTTTCTACAGTAACTGCAACGTTTATTAAATCATACAATTTATCTATCTGCAATGATGTTCCTACACATTGCACCATTTATGCAGCAATTGAGAGTAAAATATTATGCTTACAGAAACATCCAGATCATAAAATGTTTCATGAGAAATCATGTTAGCTTGATACAAGAATAGATACTTCTGCAGCCTCTTAAACATGATATGAATTTTATATATAATATATATATATATATATATATATATATATATATATATATATATATATATATATATATATATATATATATATATATATATATATATATATATATATATATATATATATATATATATATATATATATATATATATATAATATATATATATATAATATATATATATATATATATATATATATAAACTGTTGGATTAAACTCCTGTCCCAACTAATTCAGCAATCTGATCTCACAGTTGCCAACTGTGCACAAAAAAGTCTATTACTCTCTCACCAGATGAGACACTCACACTACTATCAAAGTTAAGTCATTGATCCCCATGACATCCATGAATTGAGCCAACATTTTTTTGAAACTAGCCAAGCTAGCAGTAGCAGCCACATTTTATGATAATGAAATCCAAAGTTTAATTGCACACTGGATAAACAAAATATTGTTGGTCCCGATTTTTCCAAAATTAATTTAATTGGGTGACTGCTAGTTCTAGTATTTTGAGGGACAGTAGCTTGTCCTTCACTTTATCCATATCACAAATGTTTTAATGTTTTAAACATGTTGACTAAACCAAAAAGGCCCATGTTGTGACTTTTCCTCATAGAGAAGATGCTCCAGCCCTTTAATAGTTGATAGCCCCTTGATAACTGCCCAGTCACCTTTACAGGGAGATGGGTGGCATAAAAATAAACAAAAGTCCTCTGTACCTTCTCCACCTCCATTATTCCAGATGTGGCCTTATCATTAATCTATATAAAGGTATTATGATATTGGTATCATTGTTTTCAAGATGGCCAATTTTTTTTAGCAGATGCATATTTGTGTATATTGAACCTGTCACTATGAACCTTCAAAATGTTCTTAACATGACAAAGATTAGACTTCAATTAATTTTTGAAGATACTGAAAATGTATGGTTTTGCTTTTACAAACAGAAGCTGGTTCCTGTCCAAGTCAAAGCTTCTTCACAATATATTGATCAAATTGATTTGTGTGTCAAAGTAACTCATGTATGGCTCTTCACATGGGCATGTATAAACAGAATTTACTCCAAACCTAAGTGAACAAACCTTTTAAAGCACTCCCCAAGACATTTTTTAAAACTTTTGTAGACATGCAGTGATAAGCATCCTCAACCAAATACCTGCAATCTCACCACGGATGATGGAAACTTAGTTTTCAGCACATTTGGACAACTCCACTTGAAGAAAGCCGATTTGAATGAATTGCACGACAAGTCTCCGCTTACTGTGGTGTGCAAGGAGCTAAGACCACACCCACATCCCGAAATCTAAATAAAGTACTATATATTTAACACAGGTGAAAATCTCCACCACTAAATTAACCGCTAAGCTTAAAAGATCGCATCACTGGAGGCGAGCAGCGAAGACTGTCTGCTTACTACCGAGGAACTTCTCAGAGGCAGAGCATCATTTCTGCGCTCATGCTTTAATGACTGTATGACCTTTAAAGTTGTTGGAACATTCTTCTCATAAGAAATACATTTAAGGCCTCACGACCATAGAGAGGCTCTTGGGATACGGTCAAAGTAGGAAAAACACGACCAAGACAGGAAACACCTGCTGCTCGGATGCCGCTTGTGTCGCTGACGTGGTTTTTTTGGGGGGACGGGGGGAGTCCCTCTCGTTTATCCCTCCTGGGTGAGATGTGGGGAGCCCCGAGGAGCCCGAGCACAGGAGTCTGAAGCATGAAAAGGCCCGCAGGCACCTGCCGAAGAAGCATAGCGGACCCGAGAAGCGATGCAAGCCACAAGGAGAACGGCCGTGTTGTCTCCGCAGGCCGATCTTACCCAGTCGAAGTCGCAGGAGTTCCCGTCCTCCCGCTGGCTGGGCAGTCCGTGGCATAGCGGCGGCACCTTCCGCACCAACAGGAAGGCTGCCGAAAGTAGGAGGGAGAGCGGGTAATAAGGCTGCGCCAGCCAGCGGCAGAGCCCAGGCACCGAATAGAACAGGGCTAACAAAGGGGCCAAAACCGCCATCTTCACCTCACGCCGACCGAGATCCGTCGCAAGACGGCCTCCCGCCCACCCCGAGTCCCTTTCTTTTGCTTTTGATTGAGCGGTGGGTGACAACGTCCATCAAAGGAAAGGCGGAGCTCCGTGGACAAAGCTGTGTTCTTATTGGCTGGGAGAGTATCGCGCTGAAACTCTTCAGAACGGCAACCGAGGGACGGCTTTCGCTCTCTGACGTAATTCCGCTATTTAAAAGTGCGTCCTTCTCCTAAGCAACCTATCGTATCGTATAGTCGAGTTCCAGGTAAATTAGCCAATCCTACGCAGAGTATGGGTCTCCGCCTTCCAATGACGCCAGAGCAAACGTAGAAAAGCGTCGGATGCGAAGCCAATAGGAGGAGACTGCGCAAAGCACGCCGGGATGATGGAGAATTTTTCTGCTCTCTTCGGAGGGACAGAACCTCCTCCATCTACAACAGCCGCCGCGCTAGGCTTTGGCCCAGGAAAACCAGGAGGACCGGGTACTGGACAGCCTCCTGTGCCAACGGTGACTCCGGTCGGAGAAGAGACAGCACGCAAAGCGGCAGCAGCCAGCGGTCCTTTTTACCTAATGCGGGAGTTACCAGGTAGTGGCTTGTAGGGGCGGGCTTCAGGAGCTCCGTAACCAACCGCCGCCTAGAGGCGGGCGTTGCTTTTCTGCTCAGTGCTGCTTGACGGATTTTATACGTCACGCCGGAATATGCCAATGGAATGGCTCGCTGCGGCTGATGGGCAGTTGCTCCGCCCTTGCGGGAACTCGGGCCCAGCCGCTGTGGATCCTTGACGGTTGGGCTAAAGCGCCAGTGGGTGGGAACTCGCGCGACTGGCAGTTGCTCGGGCCACTGAACGAGCCGGGATGCATATCTTGGGCGTCATCGAGTTAAAAGCCAGCGAAGTTTCTTGTGGGAACTGTGGTGGGAGAGTTTTGTGTCATTTGTGCGAGAGAAGCGTGTGGCCGCTTGGCCTCTCGCGTCTGTTGCTCTTTGTGATTCATTAGGCTACAAGGCTGTGCGTGGCCCTTCAAGAACCTGCCCTGCTCTGAAAAGTTGTACAATCCACTTTCAGCGATATGCCTGGTAGCCATGAAATTGCTATCACTGAAAATAAATATGCATAGGCTTACAAAGTTAGTCATTTTCTCCAAATGCATCCACTTACGTAAGCAGAGCTATAGGTAGTCCTCAACTTGCAACAGTTTCAAAGTTACAACAGCACTGAAAAAAGTGATTTATGATGGTTTTCCACACTTATGACCGCTGCAGCATCCCCACGGTCACATAATCAAAACTTGGCCACCGGGTCATATTTATGATGGTTGCAGTGTCCCGGGATCACTGATCCCCTTTTGCAACCTTCTGACAAGCAAAGTCAAGGGGGAAGCCAGATTCACAACTCTGTTACTAACTGAACAACTGCAGTGATTCACTTAACAACTGTGGCAAGGAAAGTCATAAAATGAGGCAAAATTCACTTAACAAATGTCTCAGTGGCATAAATATTGGGCTCAGTTATGGTCGTAAGTCAACAAGTTGTGCAGTGAGAAGCAGGCTCATTGTCCCAGGGCTGTGGAGAGATTTCTTTATAATGGACTTGGCTTTAGAAGTTCCCTGGACATCATCCACCCATTTTTAACTCTTGTATTTGGGTCATAATTGCTAACTGGACTAGACCATTTATTTCTAGAGTGCTTTTCTGTCATTGCCATTTATTTATTTATTTATTATTTTATTTTATATTTTTTTATTTTATTTTATTTTAGTGGCTACCTCAGTGACCTTTTTGCATATATGATGACAATTTTTTTAAAAAAAATTCCAACCAAATTTTGTGTGCCTGACAACAATGCATTCCAGAGTGAGATTACTATTGGCATTGCTGCACAGGAGAGCTTTATCTAAACGAGATGGTAGCTGCTAGAGATCTTCACAGCATCTCTCTCCCTCTTTCAGTCACATACTCACTTAGTAAGCATTTTGCTTCCAGTTTAGAAACAGATTAGGGTCACTAAATGAGGAGGGCATGTATGTTTTACTTGGTTTTTTTAGCTTTAATGTTTTCTTTATATTGATTATAATGCATCAAACGATCGTGTGGATAAGGCCAGACTGTAAATATAATAATTCCATTCTCACTGCTAGTATTTCAGGTTGTATAAAATAGGATTTGTATCATTTCATTACAGAAAGGACATGATTTCAAAATCAGATTCTATCAAACTTTAGGGGTTTCTTTAAAAAATTATCTGTGCTGTTAATTTAGGCAAAACAGTCAGTAATATTGTTACTTTACAATGTTGTTCATTTTTTGTCAGGTACCACAGAACTAACGGGAAGCACCAATTTGATCACCCACTACAACCTAGAGCATGCCTACAATAAATTCTGTGGCAAAAAGGTGAAAGAGAAACTCAGCAACTTTTTGCCTGACCTGCCAGGGATGATCGATTTGCCAGGCTCACATGATAACAGCAGCTTGCGTTCTTTAATTGAAAAACCTCCCATCTGCGGTAGCTCATTCAACCCTATCACTGGTACCATGCTAACAGGGTTTCGTCTCCATGCTGGCCCGGTGAGTTATGCTTTGGATGAAAGACATGTTGTACTAAAGAAGGTTTTTAACTATTATAAACAAAACACACAGTGATACCTCGAATGAAAAAGAAACTTGCCAAACTAGTAACTAAGAATATTACAGGTTTGTAAGTTAAGGTCTGACAATTATCAGTTCAGAACCTGAATATAAATTCACCTCTAAGCATATTGATTATCAGCCATATGGCAGTGGACATCTTTGTGGAATTACATTACAACCTAGATGCAAATAAGTAATTTAAATGACAGAAAGAGACTACAGTGCAGAAATCTTGAATACGTTGTCTACTTTATGAGATATTGACTATGTTGTACATTCTAAAAAAGGAATTCAGCGTGGATGCTATATTATAGATACATTGCCAGCCCCCAGAATCAAGTGGACTGGAATCTTTTAGAATATGGTATATAGCATGTGACTATTGATTATGGGACTGACTAGGAATGCGGAAGCCTGAATTCTCCTACCCTAGGCGTGGAAGCAAGCTGGGACCACTCTGTCCTAGGAAAAAGGCAACAGTAATCAACTTCTGAAAATGTTGCCAGAAAATATATATAGAATATCTGTGTACTTGCCAGGAATAAAGACTGACTTAAAGGCAACCTCTGGCCACCCTCCCAAAAAGTAACGGGTTATAACTTCTCTATCAGAATAGACTTTTAAGTAAGGTTGAAGATAGGAAGAAGTTCCAGGCAAAGGATAAGATTATCCTTAAAAATGGAATTCTTGAATCTTTCTTTGACCTGCTGCAAAGTTGGTATCAAGTGAAAATTTCTAGCTGGACTCCAGGGTAAACTTATATTTATAGAATCTGTGCATATTCATATATCATATTTCTAAACACTCTATCTCCCTCAAAGAGGGTCTCTGCATATGATATACTGAGCCATCAAGTTTGCACAGAACAGTGAAACAGGAACCACAATGGCTATGTTAGCACAACATATCTAGTTGTGATTCACAATAGAAGCAATAGAAAATGATAAATCCTGGTTAAAATTGTCATCTCAAACAACCAGCAAATCTTTCTTTGTTGATATATTTGTCATAGCTATTGGACTGGTCAAAAATGGTAATTCTCTCTGGTAAGTATTCCAAGAATTTATGACCGATCTGATCACACTTCATGTATTTATTCATTAGATTTATATCCTGATTTTTTCTATCCTCAGAACAATCTGAGAAGTTTGGGCCGAGGAAAAGTGATTAGTCTAAGGTTACCCAAGTAAATTTATCTAGCTGGGGGTATAAGTTTTCATCCGCGTCTTCCTCGCTCTAGTTCAATATTGGACTGCTATATTGTGCTGGTTCTTGTTTTGAATCCAGAAGGCTTTGCAATGCTGCATTTGTAAAGTTGGAAGCTGGAAATAATGAAAATTTAGATTAGGGATAATTTTGCTTTCGCACCGAAATCTTTAATTTGCAATAGACACAAACACTAAGCTAAGTGAATATACAGGGGGTCCTTGCTTAATGACCACTCCTTCAACAACAATTCAAATTTATGATGGTGCTGAATGAGTGCTACTTACAACTGGTCCTCATACTTACATTTACAGTGTCCGGCCAGTCATGACCCCCAGCTCACCATTATGACAGTACAATGTCCCACAGTACGTTATTGCCATTTGCAACCTTCACTGCCAGCTTCCAACAAGCAAAGTCAATGGAGAAGCTAGCAGGAGGCTGCAAATGGCGACCATGTGATGTTGCACTTCATAACAGCAATCAGAAGTGCCAGAACTGTTGTCATGTTTTACAAACACGTCACTTAGCAATGGAAATTCTGGTCCCAATTACCATTGTGAAAGGAGGACTGTTCTGTACTACCTGTAGTAAAAAAATTTCTAATGGAAATTTTGATGGAGAATATTATTTGAATGGCTTGCAAAAAATATAGACCCGTAAGTCTACTATATATGTTTTCTTCAACGGTACTTGAAAAGTTCATGTATTGACATTCCTTTCTGTTTCTGTTACACCAGTTGCCAGAACAATGTCGCTTAATGCACATCCAGCCACCTAAGAAAAAAAATAAGCATAAACATAAGCAGAGCCGAACCCAAGACCCTGTCCCTCCAGGTGAGAAGTCTTTTCTTAGGATGTATAATAATAATGTCCCCACACACATCTTGCTGATAATAGAATTTTTCAGTCTGATAGCCTAAATTAAGTCACTCCTTCTAGAGCAGGGGTGTCAAACTCACGTTGTCATACGTGATGTATCGGGACATTTTTTCCCCTTGTGGCCAGCGCATGACACGTGTGGGCTGGGAGTTTGACAGCCCTGTTCTAGAGCAAATACCTTCTTTAATTGTTTTCTCTTATTTTACTAGAAACACCCTCTGATTCTGATCATAAGAAAAAGAAGAAAAAGAAAGAGGATGATCCTGAACGGAAAAGAAAAAAAAAAGAGAAAAAGAAAAAGAAGGTAAATTGGAAAATAGTTTTCACTGTTGATCTTGATATTTATAAGTTCGTTGCAAAACAACAAAGTTAAGTACTTCGGTTAGAGTTTGGTGTAAGATCTAAGATAGCTTTTTGGGCCAAGAAAATCTACATGGCTGTTTTTATTGCCTCTGGAATTTCTTATTTGTGTCTTCTTGTGTTGTTTTTTTTAATAGAACCGCCATAGCCCTGAACATCCAGGTGTGGGCAGCTCACAAGCCAGTAGCAGTAGCAGCCTCCGGTAGGGTCCTACCCAAGATTATATTAAAGAAAGTTCTCCATGAAATGCTACAGACATGTTGAGAGGTGGAGGAGGAACAAGAACCAGAAAACCACAGCTACCTTGTTTATCTCCTTTTAACCTTTTGGAGCAGTATATAAAAGATTATATTGGATGGAGCTTCAGGACTTCATAGCTTTCTCTACAAAGAACACAGACTTTGCTTGGGACATGGAGGCTGATGCCTTTATATGGAAATTATGTGTATTGTTTTGTGTTTTGTAAAAATAATGATCCTGACTAAGTTGGGATATGTTTGTCTCATATTTTAATTAAATCTCTGTTGGAGGAGATGCTAATGATTTGAAGGAATCCCGATTACTGGACTTTTCCTGTGTTGTATTGCAAACAATTCTGAATTATTTTGCAGTTAATAAATTGGGGGCAGAAATTCCAGAAGTTGCTTGAGATGTAGGATGGGTAAGTAGTCTGATAAAAACATCTTATGTGATTTAAGCTATTTTGGCTAGAGGAGAAGGAAAGACAAAATTTTAAATTGGCAGGAGAGGCAATATAAGATTGGATTTCACTTCCATGTTATTAGTTTTATGAGGAGTAGATTTGCTTTAGAATAACATGAACAGTTAATACAAAGTATTAACCAAAATACATGTAACAGTAAAAAGATGTCAATAGGAAATGATCATCTGTTAATTAGAGGACAAGATAGTTGCAAAACTCTTTTCTTCAAGAATCACTTATTAGATAGTGATTTTTCTACACATTCTTATTTAATTAAAGAACTAGATTTTATTTTTGCCTGGAGGAAGGAGAAATATGTTGGGAGATTTAAATTGAATATATAAAGCTATTTCCAGGAACCTCATTTTTCTTTCCTTCTGTTAGCATCCTTTGCTCTGTTTGACCTCACTACCTCATTACAAATATGCTGGCAAAATTGTTACTTAAAACCATCTACAGTAATTTGCTTCTTTCTTGGTTCTAAACATCAGAGAGAATTATAATATGGCTTCCTTTTAAAACAACTGGAGAAAATATGAAGCAAAAGGATCATGGTTGAGAAAGATTTGCTCTTTGCTGCCTCTTCTTGCTTGCAAAAGAATAGTAAGGCTTTCAGCAATGCCTCTTATGATTAATTTAGTGTAATATGGGAGAACCCTACTAAAATGCCCCTGCAATTTCCTTCAAATAAAATTGTGAGTGGGCATTTAACATAGGGACAGTACTGTATATGAGCAACTATGCAGCCACTAGGATTCCTGCTTTGAGCAAAAAGACAGATAGGCATTTTCATCTCTTTCCAAATCTATAGCTGATTTGTTTTAGAGAAATCATAAAACTATCATAAAAACAGCTGGGATGAACTTTTCCCTACAATATTGTGGCCTTGATAAAAAAAATAACTATTTTTAACCAAAGAAAAGGGTTGGAAAATACTTTCAGGGACCTTCCCTATCATAATTGGTTATTGAAAAATTGGTTGTTGAAAAAGTTTCTTTTATAGCACTTGAAAAGCAGATGGAGATGCTTGGGTTTACAATATTTAAAAGTTTTCTAATGGTTGATTCTATATTCTAAGTGACTTTTATGCTCCTAGCTTGTACAGAGCAGCTTGCTTCATCCCAAAATAAATACGTTCCATGAAGTAGAGAAATTGTTACACCAATTTTGTGTGCAAACTCTTATTCCTTGACTAATTGGCTTAAAGGGTCAAAGAAGGGTAGGTTTGGCAATTGATGTATCTTATGCAACAGCCTTAAACATGGTTATTTATGCTCATTCTTATATCTTTCATTGATTCAGATAGGAAGGGAGGAAGTAAAATAATAGAAATATACTTTACTGCTGGATATCAGAGGAGAAAGAAGGAGTTGAGTTCCTTCCCCCTTCCTGTTCTCTCTTGAATTGATAGTAAACTATTTAAGCAACTAGAACAGGGTCTCCAAACTTGGCAACTTTAAGACTTGTGGACTTCAACTCCCAGAATTCCTCAGCCAGCAAAGACCCTTGAACTAGAAGGTTAATTCAAATTAATAAACACAAAGCCAGTGATAGTAAATTGTGAACAGCTGTTGCTATACCTGTTATAACAACTTTTGGAAATTGTCTGCTTGGGCAAGGTGGGATTTGTGCTAGGTGAACTATAAAAGCTGAATGAAAAGTAATGCCTTCAGTGTTATAAAGCACTTATGGATGACAGTATCGCTATGCTAGAAACTCTGGCGTGTTCTTTAACATCAATTATTTCACTTCAATTGATAGGAAGTTGCTGTGAGAAAAAAGTGAGTGGGCATTGTGTATGAAATGAAAACCTGAAGTGGGTAATCATAAGTAAATTTGAACAACACACCATGGTTAAATTTTCAATTGTCGAATGAGTCCCTCCAGTTAAAATTCACCACCAAATTAGGTTTATGGCAATCAGCATGTTGATGTGAATACTATGCATCACTGACACCCCTCTCCCCCAAATGTAAAGATAATGCTGGGAATAGCTGATTTGTATGATCCAGAATGAAGCAGATGACCTGTCAGCAACCTAAGAGTTTCAGGTGCAAAAGATTGATAAACTTATTGGGTCACTCAAAGGAAATTGCTATCAAGCTTGGCATTTCTCATAAGGATATATGGATCACATTGCTACATTGATGTTTTCCAGTATCAAAGGTGTGCGCATGACAGATTCCTTGCAAGTTGAGGGAGAGATGAAAGCTTTGAATTGTAATTTACTGGCAATTATCACATTATGAGAATAAAACTAAATAATTTCTTTACAGTTGATGAAACATGGGACATCTTTATGACCAGGATTTGAAGGGTCAATCCATGTGGTAATATTACAGAGGCTCAACTGGTAACAAAATTTTAAATCCAGGCTTCAATAGGAAAGTTTACAGTACTGTGAATCACCCAGATCTGCTTAAGATGGGTGGCCATATAAATCTTTTAAAGAATTATCTTCTTACCCCTACGGATAGGATATGTCTTCCTCAATTTCAGGTTCTCTACCAGAGAGCTCTGATGTTGTTCCTGGGGTCTGTTGGAGCCATTCTCTGACCTTAGGAGTCACAATCCTGAGTTCTCTTACCATCCCTTATTTTCCACATTGTCTTTAGTTTCTTCTAAAGGCCTGGTACTTTTGCAGCTTCTCATACTCCTGATGTTGCTGTCACTTGGCATTGCTACATCTATCACACTACTAATTTCTGGTATATTAATATGCAATATATGATGATCTAGACAGACAGACAGACAGACGTGTGTGTATGTAATTGTTCACACCCCCTTATAAGTAGGATTGTGACTGTTCTGAATTAATCACATTCAAACTGATGGTAAATAGAAGTCAGTACACACCTGCCCTCAATTAAAGTGACTGATCAAGTCCACATAAAATTCAGCAGTTCTAGTAGGATTTTTTCTGACCTTTACTCAGTTGCCTGTTACAGCGAAAGCCATGGTCTGCAAAAAGCTGTCAGAGCATGAAAGGGATTTCATTGTTGGAAAGTATCAGAAGAAATGAGATAAAGGAGTCCCTGCAGACTTTACTCTGCTAATCATTGCCAACTATAGGGGGCAGTGCTCATCTCTATTTCAAAGGCCACTGAGCCAGTGCCATCCGAAGATAGGTTGGCAGGAGTTGGGCAAGGACAGGAGTTCACCCTGTTGTGCAATGCTTAGGTTTCAAACCTGGGTTGTTGGCCGGAAAGCCAACAAGCCCAGCATCTTAACCGCAGAGTTATCAGACCACCCATATAAAGTTGAACTCTTCAAGTAGGATTTTTCTGACATTTACTCAGTTGCCTCTTAGAGCAAAAGCCATGCCACTCAAAAGAATAAAAGAAAATAAGAAAATTTCCAAGGCATTGGATATACCATGGAACACAGCGAAGACATTCACCAACAAGTAGAGAAAATATGGCACAACAATGATATTACCAAGAACTGACAGCCCTTCCAAAATTGATGAAAAAACAAGAAGAAAAATGGTCTGAGAGGCTGCCAAGAGGCCAACAGCAATATTAAAAGAGATGCAGGAATTTCTAGAACATACTGGCTGTGTACTACATGTGACATATTCTTCCATGTCTGGTCTGTGGGGTAGGGTGGGAAAACGGAAGCCACTTCTTATAAATATAAATATCTGAACCTAGTTACATTTTGCAAAACATCAAGCCTGATTAAAGCATGTGGGAAAATGTGTTATGGTCTGGTGAGACCAAGGTTTTGACTAAATTCCAAAAGTATGTTTGGCACAAAAACTTGCATCACCAAATGTACAATGTACCCACAGTGAACCATGGTGGTGGCAGCATTATACTTTAGATCTGCTTTTCTTCAACTAGAAATGGAAGTGCAGGAATTATGAATAGTTCCAAATATCAGTCTATTTGGGCACAAAACCTTCAGGCCTCTGTTAAAATGCTGAAGATGACGAATTTCACCTTTCAACAAGACAATGACCCAAAGGACACCTCCAAATCACTAAAAGAATGGCTTCACCAAAAGTTCAATGTTTTGGACTGGCCCAACCAGAGCCTAGACATGAACACTTGAAAATATATGGGGTCGGAACTTCTGGGGTGACATCATGGTGGTGCGGTACAGGAAAACTGGACTCTGTTCTCTCTGTCCGATTTTCTGCATTTGGAAGCTGGTAACCGCAAAGCCTGTCCTTGGAGGGGACAGCAATACTGAGGGGAGCATTCAGGGTGACGGGGAGAGGAACTATCTCCCGTTATGAAGGGTTGGTGCCCTGAAAACTGGCACAGAAGAGATCAGCTTCATGGCGAGGTCCGGAGACGTGGTGGCCTGAGTGAATAGGAGAGGAAGCAGCAGAAATATCGACGGATGAAAAATGTGAGATACCGAACTACCTCTCTAGTTGATGGAATTTACAAAAAAAAAACCTGAATAAAAAGTGAGTCTCCGAGGAGGAGGTGGCAGTGCCTTAGTGGTGGGAGCGGAGAAGGAAGAAGATGGAATCAATGTGGATTGGCAAGGAGGAAAAGTGATTGTGAGAGTGGACTTAAACGGCTGGTGTATTAGAAAGTCGGAAAACTGATCAGTGAGACAAAATTTGTGGTGGAAAGTGACAGGAAGACTTTTCTGGGACAGTGGAGATAGAGGTGGAAGAAAGTAAAAAAAGTGAAGAGAAAGACAATGACAGTGCAAGTTGAAGGCAGCCATCATTTTGAAAGCAGAGAACAAGGAAGTTGTGAAGTGAGCAAAGAGACTGAAGATTAAGAACTGTGGTAATTTTAATGAAGGACTCTGAAGGGGACTCACCCTTAAACAGCTGTATAGAGTGATTACTTTAGATACTTTAATATCTTATATTTTAAGTACTTAAATAAATTCCAGAGAGACTTATCAATGTGATATTTATATTGAATTATTAGCTTTAAACTTTAATAGTCTATTGAAACTTTGTATAGATATTTAAATATAAGTATATTTAAACTAATTAATTAGTCTCAAATACCTATTATTGATTAATAATTGTTTATATAGAGATCCTTATATTGCTTTCTTCCATAGCTAACTTTAGAAATTGGATGTTAAAGGCTTACACTGCATTATTATTGTAAACTATTAGTTGAAAGAGAAGTGAGAGACAAAAGAAATGGCAGGGGAAGAAAGAAGGAAGGCTTAGACTGAAAAAGGTGACAATTGATATTGTGGAATAATTTTTTCAAAAATCTAAAAATGTCAACAGTGACTAAAATGATAAAAAAAACCCAATGTCAATGACAGCCTCTCCAGCAGGACAGAAGTTAATTACAGATATGGCATGCAGTGAAAAACCAGGACCAGGACCAACTTTGTAAAGTTTGCAATCTTCACTAAATATGATCTAGAAGTTCATGGTAAAAACGCAGGAATCAATAACAAACAATCACAATGAAATGATGGGTGAATTAGGCGAAGTAAAAGAAGACATAAAGAGAAGAGGATCTACATAAACTCATGACAGAAATACTAGCTGACCCATTGCAAATGGATAAAAGTGAATTAAGGAATAAAACTAATGAAGTATACAGGATGCAAACGAACTACGCAAGGAGACACAGACTACCACGGGAGATACATATAAGATTTGCAAAAAGATATGTCAGGGATGAAATTTATAGAAGAACGAGGGATAACCAGTTGACCTACAAAGGAAGAGAGGTCATAACTCTCAAACAGATACCAAAGAGAATTAGGGAGAAAAGAAGGGACTACCAGTTCCTCACAACACAATTAATAAAAAGTAAAATAATGTTTTGTTGGCTGATACCTGAAGGTATATTAATAACATTGCAGGATAAGAAAATAAGGATAGACACAATAGACAAAGCCCATGAATTCTATGAACGATATATAGAGGAAGAATTGGACAGTAGAAAAGAGTTGGAAACCGAAAGTCAAGATGAGCAACAGTTAAAGAAAAAGAGCTATAATAAGACATGGGAGAGAAGTGATATAGAAGTCCAAGAAAGAGAAGAAGCGAGGACAAGAAAGCAAAGGGAAATGAGACGAAGAGGAATAAGGGTGACAAATAAGTAGAGGAATGGAGAAAGAAGTGAAACTACTTTCGATCAACATAAATGGATTAAATTCACCGATAAAAAGAAGACAAGTAATTACTAAACTCCAAAAACATAATATGGACATTATATGCTTACAGAAAGTTCACATGAAAAAAGGGGAAGTTAACCTTCTGGAAGCCCCCAAACTAGGTAAACTATTTTTGGCCTTAGCAGAAACAAAAAAAAGGGAAATTGCAGTTTATATAAAAGATTGGTTAAAACCCAAACAAATACATGCGGACAAAGAGGAAAGAATGTTACTGATTGAAATATTAATAAAACAAAAAAGAATATTAATTGCAGTCATATACGCACCAAACATTAAGCAGAAAGAATATTACAGTAAATTACACAAGCAAATTGTAGAATTGGAAATGGATAATATATGCTTATTGGGGGATTTCAACGTGGTGGTTGATCCAAAAAAAGATTACAAAAACAGGAAGTTAAAAAAAAATTATGAAAGGAGAACACTACCAAAGACTTTCTTTGAAATGACCCGAGAGCTAAATTTAAAAGACATTTGGAGAGAAATCAACCCACCAAAAAAAAAAAAAAATACACATACTTTTCCAATCCACATAATTCATGGTCCAGGATTGACATGGTCTAGATGGATCCAGACACAGGGAATAATGTAGAGGAAATAGAAATAAAACCGAATACTTGGGCAGATCACAATCTGTTAATAGTTAAATGGAAAGAGGAGGAAAAAAGAAAAAAGAAATGGACCATGAATCAAAGAATAGTGAAAGAAAAAAATTACGTTCAATATATAGAAAAAAACCTAGTCTTTCTCCTAAAGGAAAATTGGAATGAACAGACTATTCAAAACCTGTGGGACACAACTAAAGCTTATGTTCAAGGTCTTACAATGGCATACACAATACAAAGAAATAAAAACAAAAGGAAACAATATACAGAATTGCAAGAGAAATTGGAAAAATTAGAATATAAAATGCAGAAAGAACCTCAAAATCAGGAAATTAGAGACAAAGATATAATTAAACATAGATTAAATCCAATCACACAAGAAGAAATAGGCCAGAAAATTAGATCAACCAGACAAAACTACTTTGAAAATGCCAATAAACTGGGGAGATGGTTAGCCTACAAATTAAAAAAAGAAAAAAGAAAAAAAAACTAATACAACAACTTGAAGATGAAAAAGGGATAGTATATTACCAGAAAGAAGAAAAAGAAAATATAGCAATACAATATTACCAAAATTTATATAGTCGGGAGAACATAGAGGAGGATGACATTAAAAGATATTTACAGCAGAGAAACCTCCCAACCTTACTAAAAACAACAAAAGAAACATTAGATGAAAAAATAACGATGTTAGAATTAAAAAGGGCAATTCAAAAACAAAAAAGCAATAAAACACCGGGTCCAGATGGAATCCTAGCAGAATTTTACAAAGAATTACAAAAAACATTGGACAACCTATTATTAGAAACTTACAACAAAGTATTAGTGCAAGCTACAATACCAAAATCCTGGATGGAGGCACTGATAACCTTAATTCCCAAAGATAATGTGGAAAAAAAATTAATCCAAAATTATAGGCCAATCTTGCTGCTAAATGTCAACTATATATTTCTGACAATAATGGCAGAAATGATGAAACATATACTAAATGAAATCATACAACCAGACCAGAATGGATTCTTACCCAACAGACACATAAAAAATATAAGAACAATAATTAATACATTAGAATATTATGAAATACATTCGGAAAAACAAGCAGCATTGATATTCCTTGACGCACAAAAAGCATTCAACGACTTAAATTGGGATTTTTTAATCAACCAACTAGTAGCAATGAATTTGGGTGAGAAATTTATTAGAACAATTAGAGCAATATATTTGAACCAGAAAGCAAAAATAATATTAAACGGAGAAACAACCGTAGGCTTCAGCATAACAAAAGGAGTCAGACAGGGATGCCCCCTATTCCCTTTACTATTTATTCTCTCAATAGAGACACTGATGCAACAAATTAGACAGAATCGGGAGATCAAAGGATTAAAAATTAGAGAACAAGAATACAAAGTACAGGCCTTTGCAGACGATTTGGGATTTATTATAGAAGAGCCTTTAGAGATGGGATTAATGCTACTACAAGATATAAATCAATTTGGCAAAGTGGCAGGGCTTAAAATAAAGAAAAAACTAAAATATTAACTAAAAACTTAGCTGAAAAACAAAATGAAAAACTAGAGGAGAAAATGGGAATTTTAAGAGCTAAGAAAATTAAATACCTGGGAATATGGCGATCAGCAAAATGTAGCACAATAAAAGAAGATAATTACAATGCACTGCTAAAACAAATACAAAAAGATTTGGAAAACTGATATTACAGATATTACTAATTGGCAGAATTTCAACAATCAAAATGAATATATTACCCACATTGCTATATCTTTTCCAAACAATACCGGTAAAATTAGAGAATTTTTTTGAACAAATAAATAAAATAACATCCAAATTTATATGAGCAGGGGAAAAAACCTGCATTAAATTTAAACTTTTACAAGACAGCAGGAACCATGGGGGTTTCGGCCTCCCGGACTGGGAGCTTTACTACCAGGCAGCCGCCTTGACATGGCTGAGGGATTGGATTCAACTTAAAAACAAAAGAATATTAGAAGAATACAACCTTCAAATAGGTTGGCACAGTTTTCTCTGGGAAGGGAAAAACAAAACACATTTATATTTTCAGAGGCATATAATAAGGAATTTTCTATACAATGTCTGGGTAAAGATTAAAAAAAACCCACTACACGAAAATCCCAAATTGGTTATCTACAAATGGAGGCAATGACATAAATACAATAGACCTCAATAAAATGGTAAGATACTTAGAAATTTTAGACGAAAAATAATTAAACTCAGTGCAAACATTGAAAAAATAAGGATAAATATGGAATAGTGGACTTACCTACAAATTAAAACAAGATTTAAAAAAGACAAATTCGGTATATATGAAAAACAATTGGAACTGGATAAAATTTTATTAGGAAGGGGGGGTATGATTACAAAATTATACAATTTTTTACTAAGATATAAAATGGAGGAAGAAGTAGTAAAAGAACGATGATTAGCTGGGCTAAGAACTTTGGGCATAACAGAATTAGAACAGTGGGACAAACTATGGAAAAGGAACTATAAACTTACAACAGCAGTCACCTACAAAGAAAACCTCTATGAAATGTTTTATAGATGGCATTTGCCCCCAGCGAGATTGGCCAAAATGTACTCAAACTTATCCCCTAAATGCTGGAGATGCAACCACAAATCTGGAACATTCTATCCAGTGGTGGGTTTCAAATTTTTTTACTACCGGTTCTGTGGTTGTGGCTTGGTGGGTGTGGCTTGGTGGGCGTGGTAGGTGAAGGATAATGTAAAATGTCCATTCCCACCCCAATCCAGGGGAAGGTTACTGCAAAATTCTCATTTCCTCCCTATCAGCTGGGACTCGGGAGGCAGAGAATAGATGTGGGCAGGGCCAGTCAGAGGTGTTATTTATCGGTTCTCCGAACTACTCAAAATTTCCGCTACTGGTTCTCCAGAACTAGTCAGAACCTGCTGAAATCCACCTCTGATTCTATCACATGTGGTGGATTTGGCCATCACAAGGCAATACTGATACAAAATTCAAAAATGGTTGGAAGAAATCACAGAGCGAAAAATAGATTTGAAACCGGAACTATTTTTATTAGCAATACTGGACTCGAAATGAATAAAAAACTCCAATATATTACACTACACATACTCACTGCAGCAAGAATCATATTCGCACAAAACTGGAAACAAAATAATATACCCTCAGACGAAATAGTAATTAGGAAAATTTATGAATGCGCAGAAATGGACAAAATGACTATGGAGTTAAAAGAGAGGAATGATTTGGACTATTATGAAGTATGGAATAAAATGTACAGTTGGTTCGAAAATAGAAACCAAAACAAGAAATGTTTAACCTAGTAGTGATGAAATTTAAATCGGAGCAACTGAACAACATTAAATAAAAAGATGTAAATATAAATGAATATAAATCGGTAGATAAGAACAATGAATACTATTATGTGTGTCAATATATATATATTGGTGCAATGTTTTTATTCCAATATCGAGAAGTAAATAGAGATGATAGAATAGAGAACTACAAAAGCAAAATACGTATGCTGATACAGAAAGCTGCAAAATGACTTTAGATGGTATGTATTGTTTGTTATGTTTTGGTTTGTTTACTTTATTTGTGGTTGTTTTTTAATGTTGTTTTTAAAGACAAAACTGTTTAATAAAAATTATTTTTTTAAAAAAGAAAATATATAGGGTCACCTTAAGAGGGCTATACGTAAGAGATGCCTTTGCAACCTGAGAGATTTGGGGTGCGTCTCAGTGGTGGGATCCTCCCAGTTTAACAACTGGTTCGGTGATTACATGCTTTGTGCCCATACGTGCTTGACACACGCTGTGCGTGCCTAATGCGCATTGTGCACGCATGCAAAGTTTGAAGAAATTTTCACTTCTGTGTTTCTTGGAGGAGAAACACAGCTGCGACGCAGCAATCTGCTCTGCCACGCCAATCAGCTGAGAAGATAAAGGTAGGAAAATAGCACGGGCGGGTGGGCCCATTGGGGTGAATTGGTCTGCTCCCAGCTGATCGTTGGAGCTACCGGTTTGCCCGAACCGGTCTGAACGGATAGAATCCCACCCCTGGTGCTTTCACAAGGAATACTGGACAAAGATTCCCAAGGAAAGATGCACCAAGCTGATAGGCTCCTACCCCCAAAGACTGAATGCTGTCATAAACCAAAAGGTGCTTCAACAAAGTTTAAGGTTGTGCATCTTTATGCAGCCATATTATTCTTGTTTCTTATTTTTCTCCCTAAAAAAATTCAGTTTGTTTTTCAATTGAATTGCACAATGCATAGCTTATATGTTATATTAAAGGTGGGGAAAAATTCTGAAATGATTTAACTTGGTCTGGTTTTTTTTTTTTTTTAACATCTCAAAAACCTAGCATTTTAACAGGGGTGCATATTCTATATCCAGTGTTGGTTTATATACAGTATATGTATGTAATATTGACTGATTGAGAGAGACAGAGATACAGATACAGATGGTGAATGTCCTTCAATATGGCACAACTTTCGATTACTACATTTCAACACTCAGGCCCAGGCTAAATCAGAAATCGGAAATAGGATATAAAAAAGAGTCATCTTCTTTAGTTCAATTTTTTTTAACACATAGATTCTAGTCCCACCAGGCCCAAGGTTGACTCAGCCTTCCATCCTTTATAAGGTAGGTAAAATGAGGACCCAGATTGTTGGGGGGGGCAATAAATTGACTTTGTAAATATACAAATTGTAATGTATCTTTAAATGGTTTCGGCGGGAAACAAGCACGTTGCTGATTGGTTAAAGCCGCCGGGTGAATTGTATATAAGGAGAGGTTTTTCCCCAGTCTAGTTGCTGGGTTCACCATATATTAAAGAGCTGTTGTCACTACCCTGGTCTCCAGCCTCGTTACTTCCCGAACTTAACACTGGCGACGAAGGTGGGATCTCGAGGCTAACGAGCACCAGGAACGAGCTGAAGCACGGAGGAACCGAACCCAGCAAACACAGGGCAGAAACGCGGAGATGGCCAGCTACACTCCGCCCGCGCCGTTTGACCCAGCCAGGGAGAAATGGGGAACGTACATGACCCGTTTCGAAAGCTTCCTAGAAGCAAACGAACTGCAAGGAGTTCCAGATAACCGCAAAAGGGCATATTTCCTGAGCCACTGCGGTCCTGAGGTCATCGACATTGCGGAAGCCCTGGCAGAGCCAACGCCGGTACAATCGGTATCGTGGCAAACTCTGCAAAATCTATTGAAGAACCATTTCGCGCCAACACCGTCCAAATCGTCTGCGTTTTGAATTTGGAGGCGCAGACAGCAAGAGGCGAATCCATCAGCGATTACATGGCCGCCCTGAGAAAGCCTCCAAAGACTGTGGGTACCGAGACTTGGATGAGGAGCTGTTAGAGCAACTCATCCGTGGGGTCAGAGACATTCGTTTGCGGGCGGCTGCTATCAAAAAGCAATCTAACGCTGGCAAAGCGCTCTGGGCGAAGCCAGAGCTCATGAGATGTCCACCCAAGCGGCGGAAACCCTGCAAAGCCACTCACGCCAACGGCGAGCGAGCAAGCGAAATCAACCCGGTCCACAATGAAGAAATCCAGACCGAATCAGGCGGCGAGGATGAGGAAGGAGTTTGCCTCACCGAGAGAAGGGGCAAAGAAGACCGGGATGAATGCGGAAGTTGCGGAGGGCAACACCAGCGTCAACGATGCAAGTTCAAGGGCGCTACATGTCGGTGCGAGAAGAAGGGCACCTGGCTCAAGTCTGTCGAGCACCCCAACCTTCCCGAAAATTCAAACCAACCAATCAGGCGCAGGATCGGCAAGGCGACCCGCGATTGGTCAAAACAAAAGGCGCGAATTCAAATCGAGCGACCGTGATCATAGGCCGTGCAGCAACCCGTCGAGAAGAAAATCTTCACTAAACCGAAAATCGAAGGAGTGCCGTGCCGACTAGAAGTGGACACAGGGTCAGCGATCACAATCATGTCCTGGGACACTTTTGCAAAAGCTTTGCGAGAATCGCCAAACGCAAACTGCAAACACAACGGCTACGAGTGCACGACTACCAAGGGAATCGCATCCCTGTTCGAGGGACCACCTCCGTCCGCGTCGAGTACGGACCACACAAGAAGACCCTGCCCATCACGATAGTCGAAGGGACCCTGCCAAGTCTGTTGGGACTAGACTGGTTCCGTGCATTGGGCATGGGAGTGACTGGCATCTACAGAAGTGACTTTAACCTAAAGACACACTCATGACCGAGTTCGAAGATGTCTCCAAGGACTGCCTGGGCAAGTACAAGGGCACCCCTATTTCCTTCAATTTAGACCCCCAGGTAGCCCCCATTAGGTTAAAGGCAAGGAGAGTCCCTTTTGCCCTTAAACCTAAGATTGACAAGGAGATAGACAAGCTCATCAGTCAGGGGATTCTGGTGCCAGTCGATCACGCAAAGTGGGAGACGCCAATCGTCACCCAGTGAAACCAGATGGGTCAGTTAGAATCTGCGCTGACTACAAGGCGGCGTTAAACAAAGCCTTGCAGAAAAGCGCTTACCGGTCCCGTGGTGCAACACTTGCTGCACTCGCTGGGGCAAGGACACGTTTTGCCAAGTTAGATTTGGCTCAAGCCTATCAACAACTGCCCGTGAGCGCCAACACAGCGAAGCCCAGACAATTGTGACTCACAGAGGTGCTTTCAAGTGTACCCGGTTACAGTTTGGGGTGAGTGTGGCACCTGGTCTATTCAAAATTTAATGGGCGACTTCTGCAAGGGCTCCCGGGGTAGTCCCTATTTCGATGATGTATTGATATCAGCCGAAAATTTAGAAGAATTGGGGGCGTTTGAGAAAAGTTCTGGGCATTTTCGGTCAGCGGTCTAAAGGTTAAAGTGAACAAATGCCAGATAGGGGTAGAATCCGTAGAGTTCTTGGGCTACAGAATAGACAAGGAGAATTCACCCACTGAAAGCAAGGTCAAGGCAATCTGAAGGCTCCAGCGCCCAAAAACAAAACAGAGCTACAGGCATTCCTGGGTCTAGTGAATTTTCGCGGTCTTTTTAAAAATAAGGCAACCGTTGCCGAGCCGCTACATAAGTTACTGGGAAAGAATACTGCTTGGTCTTGGGGAAAGTCGGAAGCTAGGGCTTTGAAGCAGTAAAAACCTACTCTCGGCGATAGCTTACTGATTCAGTATCATAGCTCATTGCCATTGGTATTAGTTTGCGATGCTTCCCCTTACGGGTGGGGGCTGTGCTCAGCCACAGGTTTCCAAATGGCACAGAAGCCCCAATAGCCTTCTACTCCAGAGCGATGTCCTCGACAGAGGAACTATAGCCAGTTGGATAAGGAAGCGCTAGCTATTGTGTCAGGGGTAAAAAGTTTCACGAATCGTTTTGGTAGAGACTTTGAAATTGTGACAGACCATAGACCACTGTTAGGGATACTGGCTGGCGACCGCCCAACGCCTGTGGCACTTTCGCCACGATTGACCCGATGGACTATCTTCTTAGCCGCCTATTCCTACAAACTGCAGCATCGGCCGGAAAGAGTTGGGGCATGCGGACGCATTAAGCAGATGCCCACTACCAGGGCGATCGAAGACCCCACTCCGGGCGCCCATACTGTTAATTGACTCTCTGGACTCTGGCCCAGTCACATCTAAGGAGGTGGCTCGGGCATCATACCGACATTACTTTGAGAACTGTACTCGGTTGGGTACAAAGAGGGTGGCCCGCTGCGCGGCGTTTTAAAGAATTTGTAAAAACGTGGGGAACTTTCGGCTCAAGGGGTGCCTGCTATGGGGGATAGAGTGGTGATCCCAGAAAATTGAGGAAAAGGGTGTTGGACCTCCTCCACGAGGTCACCCAGGGATCGTTAGGATGAAGGGTCTAGCGAGAAGCTATGTGTGGTGGCCCTTAATGGACTCAGAAATTGCTGAAAGGGTAGGAAATGCCAGGCCTGCCAGGAGTCAGACCGCTACCCCCAACAGCCCCGGTTCGGGAATGGGAGAAACCCCAGGGCCCTGGTCTAGAATCACATTGATTTTGCCGGCCCCTTCCACGGCCAAACCTTCCTGGTCGTAGTAGATGCCTACTCCAAATGGCTGGAAATCATTCTCATGAGATCCATGACAGCCGAGGCCGTGATCTCAGTCCTACGGCACCTATTTGTAACCCATGGGTTGCCCGACACGCTAGTTTCCGATAACGGCCCGCAATTCACGGCAACCCAATTTGAGGAGTACTTGGCAGAGGAGGGCATCCGACATGCCCTCTCGGCGCCTTTCCACCCCGCCACGAATGGCCTTGCAGAGCGTCCCGACCGGAGCGCAAAGGAGGCATTGTCCAGACTTAAGCCAGGCGACTGGCAAACAAAAATCGATGTTTTCCTGGCCGTCCAACACAGAACCCCCTGTGTCACAACCGGCAGAAGCCCAGCCGAATTATTAATGGGCCGAAAGCTCAGGTGCCCCCTAGACCGTCTAAATCCAAACTATACCGGAGGGTTACAAGGGAAATAGGAAAAACAAGAGAAATGGACATAGGCGACCGGTGTGGGCACACAACTATGGTGAAGGCCCAACCTGGATAGCAGGACAAATCCTAAACAGAACAGGTCCAAAATCATACTTGGTGGAGTTAAAGGACGGCCGAGTATGGAGGCGCCATAGACCAAATACGAAACGCATAGCCGAACAATCTGAATTAATAGAAACAGGCCCTGACTACACTGTTTGATTCCACAGCTGACTCAAACCGGAGAACTCGCAGGACTTATCTGAAATTCGGAGGTCCAGCGACGCCCACAGGTTCCAGTAGAAAACAGCAGGGACGACTCTGCTAATAATCCAGGGCGGATGGCCTAGAGAAGGAGCTGAGAGGAGCAAACAGCCCTCCGGTCAGCTCGACCCACTCCCAGGAATGTACTGCGCAGGTCCGAAAGAGTCAGGAGGCGCCCAGTCTATTTGCGTGATTACGTTGAAAAATAATATGTAAATATCATGTAAATATGGGTAAAGTGTTTTCTGGGAAGGAGTGTAATGTATCTTTAAATATTTTGGGAAACAAGCACGTTGCTGATTGGTTAAAGCCGCGGTTAAACTGTATATAAGGAGAGGTTTTTCCCCAGCCTGTTGCTGGGTTCACCATATATTAAAGAGCCACTACACGAAAATCCCAAATTGGTTATCTACAAATGGAGGCAATGACATAAATACAATAGACCTCAATAAAATGGTAAGATACTTAGAAAATTTTAGATGAAAAATAATTAAAATCAGTGCAAACATTGAAAAAATAAGGATAAATATGGAATAGTGGACTTACCTACAAATTAAAACAAGATTTAAAAAAGACAAATTCGGTATATATGAAAAACAATTGGAGCTGGATAAAATTTTATTAGGAATGGGGAGGGGGGAATGATTACAAAATTATACAATTTTTTACTAAGATATAAAATGGAGGAAGAAGTAGTAAAAGAAACGATGATTAGCTGGGCTAAGAATTTTGGGCACAACATAGAATTAGAACAGTCAGACAGACTATGAAAAAGGAACTATAAACTTACAACAGTTACAAAGAAAACCTCTATAAAATGTTTTATAGATGGCATTAGCCCCCAGCGAGATTGGCCCAAATGTACCCAAATTTATCCCCCAAATTTTGGAGACGCAACCACAAATCTGGAACATTCCATCCAGTGGTGGGTTTCAAATTTTTTTACTACCGGTTCTGTGGTTGTGGCTTGGTGGGTGTGGCTTGGTGGGCGTGGTAGGTGAAGGATAATGTAAAATGTCCATTCCCACCCCAATCCAGGGGAAGGTTACTGCAAAATTCTCATTTCCTCCCTATCAGCTGGGACTCGGGAGGCAGAGAATAGATGGGCAGGGCCAGTCTATTTGCGTGATTACGTTGAAAAATAATATGTAAATATCATGTAAATATGGGTAAAGTGTTTTCTGGGAAGGAGTGTAATGTATCTTTAAATATTTATTTATTTATTTATTTATTTATTTATTTATTTATTTATTTATTTATTTATTTATTTATTTATTTATTTATTTATTTATTTATTTATTTATTTATTTATTTATTTATTTATTTATTTATTTATTTATTTATTTATTTATTTATTTATTTATTTATTTATTTATTTATTTATTTATTTATTTATTTATTTATTTATTTATTTATTTATTTATTTATTTATTTATTTATTTATTTATTTATTTATTTATTTATTTATTTATTTATTTATTTATTTATTTATTTATTTATTTATTTATTTATTTATTTATTTATTTATTTATTTATTTATTTATTTATTTATTTATTTATTTATTTATTTATTTATTTATTTATTTATTTATTTATTTATTTATTTATTTATTTATTTATTTATTTATTTATTTATTTATTTATTTATTTATTTATTTATTTATTTATTTATTTATTTATTTATTTATTTATTTATTTATTTATTTATTTATTTATTTATTTATTTATTTATTTATTTATTTATTTATTTATTTATTTATTTATTTATTTATTTATTTATTTATTTATTTATTTATTTATTTATTTATTTATTTATTTATTTATTTATTTATTTATTTATTTATTTATTTATTTATTTATTTATTTATTTATTTATTTATTTATTTATTTATTTATTTATTTATTTATTTATTTATTTATTTATTTATTTATTTATTTATTTATTTATTTATTTATTTATTTATTTATTTATTTATTTATTTATTTATTTATTTATTTATTTATTTATTTATTTATTTATTTATTTATTTATTTATTTATTTATTTATTTATTTATTTATTTATTTATTTATTTATTTATTTATTTATTTATTTATTTATTTATTTATTTATTTATTTATTTATTTATTTATTTATTTATTTATTTATTTATTTATTTATTTATTTATTTATTTATTTATTTATTTATTTATTTATTTATTTATTTATTTATTTATTTATTTATTTATTTATTTATTTATTTATTTATTTATTTATTTATTTATTTATTTATTTATTTATTTATTTATTTATTTATTTATTTATTTATTTATTTATTTATTTATTTATTTATTTATTTATTTATTTATTTATTTATTTATTTATTTATTTATTTATTTATTTATTTATTTATTTATTTATTTATTTATTTATTTATTTATTTATTTATTTATTTATTTATTTATTTATTTATTTATTTATTTATTTATTTATTTATTTATTTATTTATTTATTTATTTATTTATTTATTTATTTATTTATTTATTTATTTATTTATTTATTTATTTATTTATTTATTTATTTATTTATTTATTTATTTATTTATTTATTTATTTATTTATTTATTTATTTATTTATTTATTTATTTATTTATTTATTTATTTATTTATTTATTTATTTATTTATTTATTTATTTATTTATTTATTTATTTATTTATTTATTTATTTATTTATTTATTTATTTATTTATTTATTTATTTATTTATTTATTTATTTATTTATTTATTTATTTATTTATTTATTTATTTATTTATTTATTTATTTATTTATTTATTTATTTATTTATTTATTTATTTATTTATTTATTTATTTATTTATTTATTTATTTATTTATTTATTTATTTATTTATTTATTTATTTATTTATTTATTTATTTATTTATTTATTTATTTATTTATTTATTTATTTATTTATTTATTTATTTATTTATTTATTTATTTATTTATTTATTTATTTATTTATTTATTTATTTATTTATTTATTTATTTATTTATTTATTTATTTATTTATTTATTTATTTATTTATTTATTTATTTATTTATTTATTTATTTATTTATTTATTTATTTATTTATTTATTTATTTATTTATTTATTTATTTATTTATTTATTTATTTATTTATTTATTTATTTATTTATTTATTTATTTATTTATTTATTTATTTATTTATTTATTTATTTATTTATTTATTTATTTATTTATTTATCAAAATTTCCGCTACTGGTTCTCCAGAACTAGTCAGAACCTGCTGAAACCCACCTCTGATTCTATCACATGTGGTGGATGTGGCCATCACAAGGAAATACTGATACAAAATTCAAAAATGGTTGGAAGAAATCACAGAGCGAAAAATAGATTTGAAACCGGAACTATTTTTATTAGCAATACTGGACTCGAAATGAATAAAAAACTCCAATATATTACACTACACATACTCACTGCAGCAAGAATCATATTCGCACAAAACTGGAAACAAAATAATATACCCTCAGACGAAATAGTAATTAGGAAAATTCATGAATGCGCAGAAATGGACAAAATGACTATGGAGTTAAAAGAGAGGAATGATTTGGACTATTATGAAGTATGGAATAAAATGTACAGTTGGTTCGAAAATAGAAACCAAAACAAGAAATGTTTAAACTAGTAGTGATGAAATTTAAATTGGAGCAACTGAACAACATTAAATAAAAAGATGTAAATATAAATGAATATAAATCGGTAGATAAGAACAATACTATTATGTGTGTCAATATATATATATTGGTGCAATGTTTTTATTCCAATATCGAGAAGTAAATAGAGATGATAGAATAGAGAACTACAAAAGCAAAATACGTATGCTGATACAGAAAGCTGCAAAATGACTTTAGATGGTATGTATTGTTTGTTATGTTTTGGTTTTTTTACTTTATTTGTGGTTGTTTTTTAATGTTGTTTTTAAAGACAAAACTGTTTAATAAAAATTATTTTTTTAAAAAAGAAAATATATAGGGTCACCTTAAGAGGGCTATACGTAAGAGATGCCTTTGCAACCTGAGAGATTTGGGGTGCGTCTCAGTGGTGGGATCCTCCCAGTTTAACAACTGGTTCGGTGATTACATGCTTTGTGCCCATACGTGCTTGACACACGCCAGCGTGCCTAATGCGCATTGTGCACGCATGCAAAGTTTGAAGAAATTTTCACTTCTGTGTTTCTTGGAGGAGAAACACAGCTGCGACGCAGCAATCTGCTCTGCCACGCCAATCAGCTGAGAAGATAAAGGTAGGAAAATAGCACGGGCGGGTGGGCCCATTGGGGTGAATTGGTCTGCTCCCAGCTGATCGTTGGAGCTACCGGTTTGCCCGAACCTGTCTGAACGGATAGAATCCCACCCCTGGTGCTTTCGCAAGGAATACTGGACAAAGATTCCCAAGGAAAGATGCACCAAGCTGATAGGCTCCTACCCCAAAGACTGAATGCTGTCATAAACCAAAAGGTGCTTCAACAAAGTTTAAGGTTGTGCATCTTTATGCAGCCATATTATTCTTGTTTTTTATTATTTTTCTCCCTAAAAAAATTCAGTTTGTTTTTCAATTGAATTGCACAATGCATAGCTTATATGTTATATTAAAGGTGGGAAAAAATTCTGAAATGATTTAACTTGGTCTGGTTTTTTTTTTTTTTTAACATCTCAAAAACCTAGCATTTTAACAGGGGTGCATATTCTATATCCAGTGTTGGTTTATATACAGTATATGTATGTAATATTGACTGATTGAGAGAGACAGAGATACAGATACAGATGGTGAACGTCCTTCAATATGGCACAAGTTTCGATTACTACATTTCAACACTCAGGCCCAGGCTAAATCAGAAATCGGAAATAGGATATAAAAAAGAGTCATCTTCTTTAGTTCAATTTTTTTTAACACATAGATTCTAGTCCCACCAGGCCCAAGGTTGACTCAGCCTTCCATCCTTTATAAGGTAGGTAAAATGAGGACCCAGATTGTTGGGGAGGCAATAAATTGACTTTGTAAATATACAAATAGAATGAGACTATTGCCTTACACACTGTAAGCCACCCTGAGTCTTCAGAGAAGGGCGGGATATAAATGTAAATTAAAAATTAAAAAAAAAATTGTTGAGAAACCCGCAAAAATGTGTTCACTCTCCTGTTAATTCACATAATTGGGAAAGCTATAATTGAAGTATGTACCATGAAGTTATGCATAGCAATACACTGGTAATAGAAAAAAAAATTCTGAAGATTGTTGTAAAAGCATGGAGATATTTGACAGTTACCAAAGTGTAATGTACTACAACTGTGTACTTAAATATTAGCAATACTATAATTATTTTTAATAATGAGATCCTCTCCCGAATTTATTAAGCCTAATAGCAGGTTACAGTAGTGTAAAATTTGCAAATGATTTCCAACTCAGCAACTTCATACCAGAACTATCCTTTGAAATGATTTTGCTAATGTAATGGCGATTTCAATGTCTCTTGCAAAATAGCCAGACTTATTCACCAGGTATACTTTGATAGTCATAAAAGTTGCCATATTGTACTTCATTAGCAAGCAGAATTTGGTTTCACCTAGTGCAATTAAACCATTTTCTCACTGACTGGATTTCATTTTTTATGTTGTGATATACAGGCAGTCCTCGACCTATGACCACAATTGAGCCCCAAATTTCTGTTATTAAGGGAGATATTTGTTAGGTTTTGCCCCATTTTAAGACTTTTCTTGCCTCAGTTGTTAAGTGAATCTCTGCAATTGATACATTAGTAACCCAGTTGTTAAGTGAATCTGTCTTCCCCATTGACTTTGCTGGTCAGAAGGTCACAAAAGGGGATCACATGATCATGCAACAGTCATAAATATGAACCAGTTGCCAAGCATCTGAATTTTGATCACATGATGATGGAAAATCACAAAATTTGTACTGGAAAAAAATTATGTCACTTTTTTCAGTGCCGTTATAACTTTAAATGGTCACTAAACAACTATTTTAAGTCGAGGACTACCTGTACTTTTCACTCTCATTACTGTCTCGTCTAGGCTATTTGTGCTGAACTATCTAGCAAACTTACTTCTAGCTCATGAAAATGTGTGCTACAGTACATGTGTCTTTCAGTATACTGAAGTATTGTAGTAAACATCTCTTAAAGTGTACTGTATTGTATATTCTCCATACAACTATGTATTTTACACAGGTACTGCTATGCATTTTACATATAGATCAACATATTTTCATGAGTTGCAATGTTGTGCTAATTTCAGAAAAGTGTTTCTTTTTCTCTTTAATCCATCAAGTAACTTGACTATTTCCTTAGCACCCATCTTTTCTTGATGTGTCACAGACTGATAGGCAACCTAAGTTCTTAGAACAGCCAGAGCCATGCTGATTAGGCCAAGAAACCATTCTATATTAGCATCTTCTCTACTAATTATCAATAATTTGTCTCAAACCTTCAGAAAGGAATCACAAACAGCCATTTTCTTCTTGTTGTACCTCAGCAACTGGCATTAAGTAGGACAAGGCCTCTGAGGAAAGAAATTGCATAGCAGTATTGATAAATTTATTTTCCGCTATCTAAAATAGTCACTTCTTGGAACAATGAAATCCATATATTTAGCAGTGCGTAGTATGAGGGATAATCTATATACTTTCAGAAACAAAGCAGTTTTCCCATTTTCATATTTTTAAAATCCCTACTAGATGATTTTTCCCTTTTATGAAATTCATTCTTTCCACTTATAATTTTAGATGCTATTTTTGATATCTCTGTTCTGCAATAGTTTAAGAATAGAATAGAATAGAATAGAATTTTTTATTGGCCAAGTGTGATTGGACACACAAGGAATTTGTCTTGGTGCATATGCTCTCAGTGTACATAAAAGAAAAGATACGTTCATCAAGGTACAACATTTACAACACAATTGACGGTCAGTATATCAATATAAATCATAAGGATTGCCAGCAACAAAGTTACAGTCAAACAGTCATAAGTGGAAAGAGATTGGTGATGGGAACTATGAGAAGATTAATAATAGTGCAGATTTAGTAAATAGTTTGACAGTGTTGAGGGAATTATTTGTTTAGCAGAGTGATGGCCTTCGGGAAAAAACTGTTCTTGTGTCTAGTTGTTCTGTTGTGCAGTGCTCTATAGCATTGTTTTGAGGGTAGGAGTTGAAACAGTTTATGTCCAGGATGTGAGGGATCTGTAAATATTTTCACGGCCCTCTTCTTGATTCGTGCAGTATACAGGTCCTCAATGGAAGGCAGGTTGGTAACAATTATTTTTTCTGCAGTTCTAGCAAGTAAAAGTTCTAGTTAAGTAAAAGCAACCAGAATGTAGTCATAATACTTTAAATATAGCCATTTTTCCATAAGCATTATGATATTGGTCAATTTTTCTACCCACCCATTCCTAATTATTTTTGTCATGGATTTTGCCTTTTTCATCCCTTTCTGGGTTGATGATTTTACTCAGGCTGTCATCAAAACTTCCAGTTTTGCTTGTTGCTTTGGGATATGTTAGTTCGTATATCATCAGTGAATATATGTCATGATGTGTCATTTTAAATTTACATTTGATCATTTAACAGTTTAGACAGCTTGCATTTTTTCCTTCCTTCTGAACTCAGTAGCACCATCAGCTACAGACGGAAGGCTTTGTTCCCTCAGCCATGTCGGGATGTATTAGATGCTGCCTAGCTGCCTAGCTATGCTTGTCTATTCTTTGTGGAAGAAGCTCATTTCATCTCTACCACAGAAGTACAATGGAGTTATTATGATGTATATTTTCTCCTATGTTGTCTTCTTCTGATGATTTTATGCTTTCCTGTAGGAAAGAGTCAGCAAAGCAACGGCTATCAAATGAGGAATAAAGAGTCACTGAAGTGTTTTCAGAATGCCACAGGCTTTATGTTGTGGGAAAATATTTTTATATCATGCTCTTGTTAACACTTCTAGCTGCAACTTATTTTTAGGTAAATTTGACATGACATTCATGACAATGAAAGGAAATATTCATTGAAGACCCAGTGAAATTTCTAATGAGAAACATAACATGTTTTTTTTAATGGATCCAACTGTTGGTACTGTATTTTCAGATCAAAGAACATTATGAAGTGGGGTGTCAATGTTGTTGGTTTTTTCTTTCTTTTTTTTGACAGAACTAAAGTTGACATGAGGCAGAAAAAAACCCATCATATTCTCTGCGGTCTACCCTTTAATTGAAAGGAGAGACTCTCCCATTCTAAGCCAGATATATTTTAACGAATTGCTGTATAATTCTGTTATGATGTTTTGGATAAGCAAGCGACTAGCTGTTGAAAAGTTGTTTGAAGCTCTTATATGTATTTAAAATATAAACTATCTACTTTTGGTTCTTTTATTACATTTGTTACATTTAATTTTTTGATCTTTGAAGATGTGTAATCTGTATTGTAAAATTCCTCAAATTTACAGATCTGTCCATTAAAGTGATTTGAACCAACTAGGATTATTAAAAAAAAACCCGGAAAGAAGGTTAGCAGAAGATTTATGAGCAAAGTCAAATACTTACCAGATGCTGAAAATACAAATTGACTGGCTTGTAAAAATGTACTTGTGTTGTCCAGATAGGTATCAGAAAATGCCAGCAATAGAAAACAACACTTTAAAAGACAACTGTCATGTGACTATCTTGTGAGGTAAGTCACAATTTACTACTCAATTTTAACAAGGAGAACTGAAGTCAGGAACTATTTCTCAAATAAGGTCAACAGAAGGTGTTAACTTTCAGTGTCTGTGTGGAGCTCCTAACCTTCTTACTTACTCAGTAACAGCTTGACCATCTATCTATAATTAAAAGTTTGGGAATAATTCATGAAGAATGAATTAATGAATTATAAAATGAATTATGAATGAATTAATGAAATGAACTAATGAGTTAATTAATAAAATGAAGATATTAATATGGTTCCCCAGAATCAGGACTTGATTCTGGGAAACAATATTAATTTATTTGGTTACAAGAATATATTAAAACTATACAGGTTATTCACTGTTTATAGCTTTCTTTAACACCATGGATGGCCTTTTTTATACTGTTCCAGAGGAAAAGATTGGTGGTATGTATAGCAACACTTCTACAACTTTAATGTTTTTACTACTAAGCAAAGTGTATTACTGTGCCCCCACCCAAAAAAAGATTCATTACTGTACTATAATCCTGTAGAGCATTCAGCTGTATTTTATCTAAATACTATGCCCAATAGAGAAGGTAAGCAATAGTCAAAGTATGAAATTATCTGATAGACTGAAGAATTAAGAAGAGACATGAAACACAAAATACAAGTCATACAAATAGCAGCTGAAGAATATGGGTATCTTTAGCCCATCAAATAACTGTAAGGCAGGGATATGCAGAGATCTCTTTGGGCTAACGGAGGCATTTTATTTTGAAGGTATGACATGGGTGATCTCATAAAATAATTATCATAAAAGAAGGCATAGCTTGTTGCAGAAAGTTATCATGATCAATTGTGAGGACTCTCTGACCCTGGATTTCTGGCCTGTCTTTTGGACAGGTAGACACATTTCCAAACAGGACATTTGAGCTGTGATCGTCCATCATTTGTGTTGTTTAAGTGAGCATTTCTTAAACTTTTTTCTTCTCTGAGTTTTAGATTCATTCTTGTAAGTGAAAATGCTAGAGATACACATTGCTTTATAGCATGCCAACTACTCATTTCTTATGTTAATTTTAATTAAAAGAATCTACTGTCAGATAAAACAGGCGCCAAAGATGGTGTCTGGAAACAGACTGGTGCCCACAGGCACCACAATGCCTACTTCTGAAAACTCTGTTGGTAATGCTCGATGGTATCACGTGTATAGCTGACATTATCAAAGAAAATAAACTTACAAGTAAAGAGAAATTGCCTTATGGGGAAGAACCATTGAGCAATTTAACCAGTTGTTCAAGAAAGTTGGAGAACCTTCTTAAATATAGCCAAGGAAATATTATACAGAAGAAAGGGCAAGCTCAAAGGCCAGCAGGTCCAAATAAAGTAGGACCTTCAAAAGTGACAATATTGCAAATTAATTTATTTATATAGCACCAGTTATGTACATACATATAACAAAGGATTGATTTAACAGTCCTCTGTCTCAAAGAGACTTACAGTTTGCACAAATGCACACACGTGGAAAACAGAAAGGAGGTAAAGAAAAAAATGTGAAAGAATATGCCATAATTTCCAGCGTCTTTGACTTAGAAAGAAGAGCCAAATCAGATATACCAAACCAGTAGAGATGACAGTTCCAAACAATAAAAGGAAGGCACATTCTGCAGGAAGGACTCACCATCATCTCCTGCGCTAGCTGATCTGGGAAGAAATAGCTTTTTTTTTTTGCTTTCCTAACATCAACGTTGTACCCACAGTACGAGCATTCTATTGAGATTAAACTGATACATCTTTTCACACATTAGCAATTTAGATCAATAATTTATTCATTTAGATATAGGCTGCTTTTTTTCCAACCTAGGAAACCAGTTAAGTTAGCCATATGTCATATGGAAGCCTCTCATAGCAAGACAAATATAGCCATTCTTGTCCTCAAACTGGCCAAAAAAGGGAAACCAATAATGAATAAATTTCAAAATTCTAAAGCAGTCTAAAGATTTCAGGCACATCTTAAGTGGTTCCATTTCCTGTTAGTCTGGATAAGATCTTCTTCCTCTTCCTCTTCCTCTTCCCCCCTTTACAGATTGCTGCCTGGGTTTATATCAGATTTTTATGAAAGCATTAGAAAAGAGTGTCTATCATAATTTCCTTCACTTACTAGGTCCTTGTTCTTCCTTTCCATCATTTTGCTTACTGGAGCTCCTCCCAACATGCCAGCATCATTTCAAAGCTTTAGTATACATTGATTGAGCACTGAACTTTTGTATTTTGTTCATGAAGACTTGTCCATTAACATATCAATATAGATTTTCCAACGATTGTGTTAAGCATTAAGCCTTATGTGCACATTATTTTCATTCCATTTCAAAATTCAGAGATTAAGTTGCTTGCTTACTGGCAGTACCTTATTAATATTGGACATAGCCCATCAATAATGTTAGAATTAAAATAAAAGTAAAATTAGGCATGTTTTTATCCTCTGAATTTAAGGCTCTTGTAAAGTGCTTAAATTTGGCTGGATTGTAGCCAACATTGTAGCCAACAGGGTGGTTCCATCTGTTTGGTTAGTGGGAGAGGCAGATATGGCGGAAGTGAGGGGCAATATCGATCTTTGGGGGCGTGTGCTCGCTGTTTAAAAGCGATCAAACGCCCCGACCCCTCAGACTTTTCCCATTCCCCAGGCGGCCAGGATCCTCAGAGCTTGGGCCTCCGGTTGATGCTGTGCAATGCACGGTCCGTGGTCAATAAAGCCCCCCTGCTTTGCGATCTTATGCAGGAGGGATCCGCGGACCTTATGGGCATTACGGAGACCTGGTTGGGCACAGAAGGGGGAACTCCCCTTGTCGAAATGTGCCCACCGGGTTTCCGAGCATTCCATCAACCGAGGGCCCAAGGTAGGGGTGGGGGGGTGGCGGTTGTGATTAAGGAAAGTCTGGAACCGAGGGAGACCACTGTGCCTCAGATAGCCGGTTGTGAATCCCTCTTTGTGAAATGGGGTCATAGGGTGCAGGTGGGCTTGTTGATCACGTACCTGGCTCCTTGCTACGTGACTACAGCCCTGCCCGAGCTGCTGGAGGTGCTTGCCGGGGTGGTGGTGGAGACCGCCAGACTTATAGTCATGGGGGATTTTAACTTACCATCAACCGGCTTGTCATCAACGGCAGGTCGGGAGTTCATGGCCTCCATGACGGCCCTGGACCTGACACAAATAGTTGATGGCCCTACTCACATGGGGGGAGGCACACTGGATTTGATTTTTATCTCTGGACAGTGGTTAAATGATCTGGATTTAGGAGATTTAATTACCGAGCATTGTCATGGTCAGATCATTTTCTCCTTCGTCTAGACTTTCAGACCGCCGCTCAACACCGCAGGGAGATGGGACCAACACGCTGGTTCCGTCCCAGGCGCCTGATGGACCCGGAGAGGTTCCTGATGGAGCTTGGGCCATTTCCCGAGGATCTGGCCCACAGCACGGCTGAGGAATTAGTTGCAGCCTGGGAACGGGCCACGACTGGCGCTTTAGACCGTGTCGTGCCTTTGCGGCCTCTGACCCAGTGCAGATCTCAACCAGCCCCCGGTTCTCCGAGGGGCTGAGGGAGATGAAACGCCGGAGAAGACGCCTAGAGAGTGCCTGGAGATCCAGCCGTTCCGAGGCTGACCAGACACTAGTTAGGTCCTATAGTAGGACTTACCTAGTGGCACTGAGGGAAGCGAAGCATTCCTACGTTTCCTCCCTCATTGCGTCGGCAGATAACTGCCCGGTGGCCCTGTTTCGGGTGACCCGCTCCCTCCTTCATCAAGAGGTGCGGGATGACCCCTTACAGGGCCGTGCCGAGGAGTTTAGTGGTTATCTATATGATAAAATCGTTCAGCTTCGGGACGGAATGGATCAACAGTGGGTAGATCCAGGTGAGGGGCTGGAGACACGTCTTGTTGAGACTCTTTGGGATGGATTTGACCCTGTGACTCCCGAGGACATGGACAGGTTGTTGGGGCGGTTGAATGCCACCACATGTTTATTGGACCCGTGCCCCTCCTGGTTGGTGCTGGCCACACAGGAGGTGACACGAGGCTGGCTCCAGGGGATTATAAATGCTTCTCTGATGGAGGGTGTTTTCCCCGCCGCCTTGAAAGAGGCGGTGGTGAGGCCCCTCCTCAAGAAGCCCTCCCTGGACCCGGCTGTTTTAGGAAATTATCGTCCTGTCTCCAACCTTCGCTTTGTGGCGAAGGTTGTTGAGAGTGTGGTGGCACGTCAATTACCCCAATACCTGGAGGAATCTGTCTATCTAGACCCGTTCCAGTCTGGCTTCCGACCCGGGTACAGTATGGAGACGGCTTTGGTCGAGTTGGTTGATGATCTCTGGAGGGCCAGGGCCAGGGGTTGTTCCTCTGCCCTGGTCCTATTAGACCTCTCAGCGGCTTTTGATACCATCGACCATGGTATCCTGCTGCACCGGTTAGGGAGTTTGGGAGTGGGAGGCACCGTTTATCGGTGGTTCTCCTCCTATCTCTCTGACCGATCGCAGATGGTGTTGGCAGGAGGGCAGAGATCGACCGCGAGGCCCCTCACATGTGGGGTGCCGCAGGGGTCGATTCTCTCGCCTCTCCTGTTCAAAATCTATATGAAGCCGCTGGGTGAGATCATCAATGGCTTTGGGGTGAGGTACCAACTGTACGCTGACGACACACAGCTGTACTTTTCCACCCCAGACCATCCCAACAAAGCCATCGAAGTGCTGTCCCGGTGTTTGGAAGCTGTACGGGTCTGGATGGGGAGAAACAGGCTCAAACTCAATCCCTCCAAGACGGAGTGGCTGTGGATGCTGGCACCCCGGTACAGTCAGCTGCAGCCGCGGCTGACTGTTGGGGGCGAATCATTGCCCCCAGTGGAAAGGGTGCGCAACTTGGGCGTCCTCCTGGATGGACAGTTGTCTTTCAAAGATCATTTGACGACCGTCGCCAGGAGGGCTTTTTACCAGGTTCGCCTGGTTCGCCAGTTGCGCCCCTTCCTCGACCGGGATGCCTTATGCACGGTCACTCATGCTCTGGTTACCTCTCGCTTGGACTACTGTAATGTTCTTTACATGGGGCTCCCCTTGAAGAGTACCCGGAGGCTCCAGTTGGTTCAGAATGCAGCTGCGCGGGTGATAGTGGGAGCCACATGTTGCTCCCATGTAACACCTCTCTTGCGCAGTCTGCACTGGCTACCTGTGGTCTTTCGGGTGCACTTCAAGGTGTTGGTGACTACCTTTAAAGCGCTCCATGGCTTAGGGCCAGGGTACTTACGGGACCACCTGCTGTTACCGAATGCTTCCCACCGACTTGTACGCTCGCACAGAGAGAGACTCCTTAGGGTGCCATCCGCCAAGCAATGTCGGCTGGCGGCCCCCAGGGGGAGGGCCTTCTCTGTGGGGGCTCCCACCCTTTGGAACGAACTTCCCCCTGGACTTCGGCAACTGCCGGACCTTCGGACTTTCCGCCGAGAGCTGAAGACCTATTTGTTTGTTCGCGCAGGACTGGCATAGGATTTTAATAGGATTTTAATTGGTTTTAATGTTTTAACATTTTAAAATTTGGAGTTTTATTCTAAATCTTTTAATTCGGCCATTTGTATAATAAGTTTTTTAAACTATGGTTTTATGTGTATATTGCTGTTGTTTTTTTTATGGCTGTAAACCGCCCTGAGTCCTTCGGGAGAAGGGCGGTATAAAAATTTAATAAATAATAATAATAATAATAAAATAATAATAATATTGTATTGTATACTATAGCTATATATTACCACAAAGATTATTAAATTACTTTCTCACAACCCTTTAGATTGAGAAATTCTACTATGTTAACCTAGGTAATAATTCCTGGGTTTAGCTGAACCACGTCTTTTAAAAATCTTTTTAAAAGATCCATAATGTATGGAGGATGTTGTCCTATTGGGGTGTTATATTGAAATCTTAAATCATTTGAGCAATGTTATTATGTCAAAGCTGAGGGAACGGAGCTGTCCGAGATACACACAACATGACAGTCATTTGTGGCAGTGTGCAAATTTTATAGGACATCAAAGCTTTATGAAAAAATTTGGAAAATGAACCAAGAATCAGGAAAAAATAGATTCAGAAGTAGCAGATTTCTCTACTACTACTATTGTAACCAATGTCTACAAATGGTTTGTGGAGCCATTCCATGGGAATTGTATCTGGCCAAAATAGTTTAGAATCAGTAATGAAAGTGTTTCTAGCTGTTACCTTTTTATAGAGAAACTCTGTAATGTGTTACAAATTTTGAAAATGAAGGGAGTGCTGTCTCTTGGTTTCTGATAATATGAAACGTTCTGCAGATGTCTATTTTATGCAATCTTCCATTATTAGGTTGTTTTGATCATCTCTCATTCAACATTTTTTAAAAAAAAATTTTCTCAGCACATGTATAAATTTCATAGGTGTGCCTACACAAAAATCATAATACCAATTTCTGACAGCTTCATTTTTTAAAATTAAGGTGCATCCATAATGAAAAATATAGAATCAGTAGATCAGTAGATTGCCTATTAAGTATCCAAAATTATCTGGAAATTTACACATCCTCTTTTCTAAAAATCAGTTTGACCTTAATTATAGGTTACCCTATAATAACACTTGTAAAGTATTCTATAATTTGTAGTTACATTCTGTTTAGGTGGAAAACATACTGCTCTCTTTATGGCCATAACGTTTGAAAATACATTAAAAAGTAGCAAATGGAGCCGAGAAGTATTTATAAACTTTTGCACTTAAAGGCATTTAAATATTTGATTCTATTGAATTATTCTGCTCTATTAATCACTTTGAATTGGTAACAGATGAGCAGAATTTCAGATGAAAGAGTAGAATTTTAGTTTTCTGCAGTTTGTAAATTAATAGCAACACAAATAAGAGTTTGACTTGGCATAGGTTAAAACCATAACAAAGGAGTACATTCAGTTTTGAGATCAGACATTTTTAATTAGGAGTTAATTCCTTAAATCATTAAATAATTTCATTCTAGCTTGAAGATTAGTTATTTAATGAAATTAATTTGTAATCAAATTAAGTTCCCATATTACATGATATTCTAGGATGAAACTAATTTAAGTATATAAGATGAAATAATGCAACACATTGTGTAAGGATTAGTTCCAGTGGAACTTTAATGAGGCAGTGGTCTATCTTCTCAGGAAACCAATATTGAATCGAATTGTATTGGTCATTATTTACCAGTCCCCAATCTTAGGGAAAGTTATAGAGAAGGTAATCAGGCTACAGTTTTAGAAGGCCCTGGAAGAAAGAAATTGTCTGGATTTATTTCAATCAGGTTTCAGCCCTGGGCATAATATTGAGATAGCATTGACTGTACTTGTGGGTGACCTCTGGGGTGGGCTGGCTAGCCTTTCTTGAGTTGGTGGTTTTTGGTACCACTGAGGCTGAGGCTGAGCCTTCTGAACCAACTCAAGGGTTGGGAATGAGAAGCATAGTATTTAACGGCTGTTCTTCCTTTCTTCATGACTACTTCCAATCTGGGGAATGGGGAAGATTGAGCCATAGATCACTTATGTATGGAGTGCTTCCATGAATGACTTTCTCTCCATTTCCTATTTCATATATATGAAGCTTTTGGACAAGGTCAGGTATTGGGTTAAGTATCATCACCATGCTGATAATGCCAGTTATTTATCTCAACTCATTGAAGTATGTATGTACAGTATATAAGTATGTTTAAATTGTTTTATATAGCCATTCACCTCACTAATGCAACTGTGGATGACTAGTAAGTTTTAAAATACAATATAAAAATACCTATCATGACCAACTAAAGCACCCAGCTGCCAAAAATATTACATACCAACAATACAGACTGCACTACAGAACACCAATTACTGTTCTGACCCCATGCCTGGGAAACAGCAAAAGCTTCAAAGCTTCCCAACAGATGGTCGGGAGTCAGGGCCAACCTATATGCTGGCAGTATGTTCCCGAAGGCAGAAGCAGCTATGGACAAGGCATGCTTCCAGGGTCCTACTATACAACAATCCCTGATTGTAAGAATTCAGAGCATGCTTATCTTGCCCAAACTAATGGGATGGGTAGAAACATTGGAAGCAAGGCAGTCTTCCAAATCTCGACCCTATGCCATCTAGGGTTTTGTAGGTAGCAACCAACACCAGAGGTATATTGGGAGCCAACGGGGCTCACAGAACAAAGGTGTAACATGATATAATAATTTTGACACATGGGCATAGAATGGCCCATGCAACCACATGTAGGACCAATTGAAGTTTCTGGATGTTCTTCATGGGCAGCTTCATTTAGACTGTATTGCAGTAATTCACTTGGAAAGTGACTAAGGTAAGAGTGAGCAGACCCAGTGCCTCCTGATTCAGGAGAGGTACGATTAAAGTAATTCAACTCCCTTCCCTCCCCACCCCACCCCCGACCATGATTATTCTCTTCTCTTCAAACAGGAATTGTGAGTCAGGACAACCTGAAATTGTTATACTGGTTCTGTCTGGAGTACTGCAACCCTATCCAGAACTACTGTAAATATAGCAATAGATCAAATTCAAGAGGTCCTAAAATGCAAAGCCATTCCATTTTGTTTAGGTTGAAGCCCCTTATTCCAGATCCCCATAGCCTCCAGTCACTGGAACTGAACCTTTACAGCGGAGATGTCCAAATGTGGCAACTTTCAGAATTGTGGAATTCAGTTCCCAGAATTCTGGGAGTTGAAATCCACATATCTTAAAGCTGCTGAAGTTGGAGACCTCTGCTTTACAGCATGATGTGACTAGCAAAGGACAGAGATACACCAGAGCATTATCAACATACTGATGATTCCTTACCTACCCTTCACGTAGCTTCATGCAGATGTGAGGAGAGAGTCGATCTCTAAAGCATCCAACACAAGAGACCCATGAAGCAGATGTGTCCTCCGCACCAACATCAACCAGGACTGACTTCAAAGGAGGAGCAACACAATTGTGCCCCCAACTTTTAACACTTAGAGCCAGAAAAGATGTTTGTTGGTATCAAAACACACTGAGATCAAGGAGAGCAAGGACAGCTGCAGTAACCCCATAGGTCATCCGTGTGATAAATGCTATTTTACTCTCATACTCTGTCTTGAAACCAAGTTGAAACTGGTTTGGATAATCTGCTTCATCTATTGACCTCTGAAGCTGCAAGGTAGGCACCTTCTCAACAACTTTCTCTAAAAAGGGAAGGTTAATCACAGAAAATTAGCCTAGGGATGGCTTCTGAAGGAAATAATGGTGGAACTGTCCCCTCCCTCACAGATGAAGTCACATGACCCAAACTCAAGCACTCTCTTGGACAGCATTGCCAAGATGTATGTTAATCTAATATCAAGGTGACTAAAGTTAAAGCCCCAAGAAGTTGCATGTAGGTGGTTAAAATTATACCCCAAACTAGGATATCCTTAATTCAACTCTATGGATTCTGCACCAAAGCCAGAGTCCAATGTGAAGTGAATTATCAGTATATGGATGCCATGGGAGTCTGATAGAATCAAACAGGCTTAGGTTCAACACTAGAAAGGCCAAGTAACTGTGGATTTTGGGAATAACAGGCTTCAGAGAGGTTTTGTTAGTTCTAGATGAAAATACCCAAGATAGAATTTGTGCACAATTCAAGAGTCCTTATATATATGCCTAGCTCCCATTTGTAGGCCTCTGTGCAAAATAATATTGTGCCTGTTCCTGGAATGGGGGATTGTATTCAGTCATTCACATCTTCAGTATTTCTCATTTGGTCTACTTCAACATGCTGTCTACAACGCAGCAGAACAACTATTTATACATCTCTGAACATTCATGTAACATTGCTACAGAGCTGCACTACCATGTTTTTCCGAAATTCAACTCATGGTGTTAATAGTCACCTATAAAACCCTTTCTGGCACAGAATGGGCCATGAATGTTTATGGGACTGCTTCTCCTGTAAGAACCAATAGGGCTGGCATTCTGTAGACCCCATAAAAAATACATTATGGGATCCAGAGGGGATGCTTTCTATGGCAGCTCCTTCTCTGAAATTCTGTTGTCTAAAACCCTGACAATCTTTAAAAAGGACCTCAGATTCACTCCGAGGCACTGGCTCAATTGTTAAATATATGAGTTGGGCATCTGGCACATCTTATGCTTTATTTTTCCCCCCCTTTGTTAGATGTCTTTAACCCTTGCTGATCATCCAGCCACCTAGGAAGTGGACAGTCATATCAATGAAATAATAAATTAGTAATTCTTTATTGTTCTGAAAGACAGTTCAAACTGCTATATTTGAAGACAAAATATATAACAATTGTATTGAATTTTTAATGATCTTAAAAATTTAATAGCTTTTACAGCATCATCTACTTTCATAGTTCCGTTTCTCTAGCCTGTGACATGGTCCAGTGCATTAAATAGAGTGAAAGCATTTTTATTGGTTCTTTGTCAATCAAATTATACATGCACATTCCCTTCTTCTATGTTTCTGCAATCATTCGCCAAACCATTCAAGGAAAATTCATTCCATTTTAGCACTTTTCTCTGTCTCACATTACCTAGTTAATCACTTTTTAAAGATGTCTAGTGAATGAGGTTATACAGTGTTTGATTAACTCAAGTTCACATTTTTAGTATTCTGAGTGAATTTTGCTCTCAACAGAAATTGTGCTTTCGAAACCTATTTTTTCATTCGTAATGTGTAATTAGTTAACCCTTGGTTCAGAACTAAGGTTAAATTACATGAATAACCAGAAATTCCTAATCAACATATTTGCATGTTTTTCCATGTGTAAATAGCCACAGTGGGATCAAAAATATGCCTGCACTGTAAGGAAACCTAATTAATTTTTGTTTAAGGTTCCAACAAAAATAGTTTAGCCCACACATTGTTTAAATTAGAAGGTAAAATCTCACTGGTGTCAGTGGGAAGGCAAGGTGGTATACAGTTAAGTCCTTGTTTTATGATGGCAAGGGGGGGGGCAGAATTTCTTTTAAACAATGCAGCTGTAAGGTTGACATCACTTAGGGATGGTAATCCCTACAGTCACAGCTGATTTCATTAACTGAATCCCGTGAACATTAAGCCAGGAAACTTCCTGCTGGTTCCCACAACCAAAGTCAGTGAGAAATCTGGCAGGAAGTTGCAAGTCCCAGGCCTGCAGGCTGGAGGAAGGAGCAAGAGTATGTGCAAGGATGTGGGGAATGGTTGGGGAAGGTACACTAGACACATACGTGTGGGGTGAGAACAATGCATGAATGGGTGAGAGGCAATCCCAGGATGGATGTGCAAGAGGCACAGTGCTGATCATGGTGGGTGCATGAGGTGCATCCAATGAGAATTACACAAGGGGGTGAGAGAATGCTAAGATGTGTTGTGGATCAGGGAAGGTGCATGGGTGGAGGAGACTTATCCCAGAGATTTGTGACCCTCCCTGTCAACTTCCCGACTGGCTTTCTAAGAAAACAGGCAGGGCAGCTTGCAAATAGCAATTATGTGATCACAGAATGCTTGGCAACCAGTTGTAAGTGTGAATGTGTTGCCAAGCATCCAGATCACTATCATAAGAGCACAAATGGACGTGCTACCGACAGTTAGAACACTATGGACTGGTTGAGGACTACTTGTAGTGGTTAAAAGTGCTGCCACAGGATTAGAGAACTGCATACAATATGTATTCATGTTCACCATCCATGAACTCCAGTGGGGTGACTTTGGGACAAACATTCACAAATTTGCTGGTGTGGATTCAGAGGAATGTAATACATATCACCTTGAATTCCTGGAAAAAAGATGGGTCTTAAAGCAAGAAAATTTTCACTGGCATCAAAAAAAGATTGTAGAATTTATAGATTTTTCCAGTCATTGTTTTGCTTTTTCCTTTTCCTACTGGGATTGCTTAGTTTTATCCTCAACTTGATTTGGATTTGAAAAATGCCTTCTAAGATCTTATGTCACAAGAGATTTGTTATTTCAGTGTGCCATAAGACTCTTTGGTATTATCTCATTTGTATTCTAGTCTCAAAAACTTACTTGGCTGAGCAAGGTTCCTCTCCTACATATAAATTAGCACTGTATTTTCCTCACAGAAATAACCTCTAAATAGGATTAGAGTCTGAAGTGAGGTGAAGCCAGATTTAATAATAAATTAAGAGAAGCATCTTGATCAGTGCTTGACAGGTTTCCTCACTGGGAGTTGGAAAGGCATTTTTAGGTGTAGAGGGTGAATGGTCTTGTACCCGAGCTGCATCCTCCAACCTAAATCCCCAATCTTTATAATTAAGTGCTATGCTCTCTAGGGATGAATGTTACAAATCTAGAAGCTCTAAACTGGCAAACCTTATTACCTGAAAAATACCCATTAGGGGCCTAACCCCTGAGGCAATTAGAAACTATCTGAACCAAGATTTGTAATCTGGGTTATAAATCCCAGGTTACTTCATAATTGATTGTGGAATTCTTGGATTGTAAATGTTACAATGCATAGTCCTCACTTACCTGTTCAAGAAAACCATCTGAATTAGCAGAATGGTGGCAGTTACAGTGGCCAAACTCCAGAAGCTAGTGGTCTACTGAACAATTCTGGGCCTACTGCAAGCAACACTGATGACCACCATCCACAATGTTCCAGTTAACAAAATAAAAACTACACAAGAATAGAGGAAGTGGCTCATTGTATTCTTTTATTCCTCATTTTAAAATGGCTAGTCATAATAAAAATAAAAGTGTGGCTTAACGGAGGCCACAGTTTAGATATTGCCATAGAGAAAGATTCAGTAGAGACTTAAATGGTTGGATTCTTGGTTTACTGATTTCTACTGCCATGGGCTTTTACATGTGATGAGAGATTTTTGGCATATGAAAAAATATTGCTTTTTGGTTAGTTTCTCTCTCTCTCTTCTTTCTCTTGCCCAGATTTGGGAATAAAGAACTGTGACACCACAAGAAATTCATATGGAGCATTTCATAAAAGCAAGGTAAAAAACACAGGAAACCACTTGGGAGGATTTACCAAATGCAAATAATATCTCCACACAAGGGACTCAGGCCCACTGCTACCCTTTCCATTTAGCACCTCAATCCAAGGCTGTAATGATACATAATGAGTATTTCACATGCTTCCTGGTTCAGAGAGAACAGCGTTTGCTCTCTGGGCATCATTCAGAAAGAGATCTGTCTGGATATTGAAAAAGTATGAACCCAAATTCTCCCCTAGTTTTCCTAAATCCTCCGAGATCTTCAGGAAAAAAAATATTTGTGGGAAAATTTTCAACACCAAAACCCAAAGATAATAGAAGTGGTGCCTTTGTATGCTCCCTCCTGGAACAAATCTGCCTGCTCATGCTTGGCCAGAGGCAGAGAAAACCAGGCCAGACCAAATGTCCTAATGGCATTTCTTCAGCCCTACTGGGGTAGTGATTTTGCAGTGATTTTCACTGAAAGTGAACCAAATGGCTATTCTGCTCTATCCCACCAGATTCTCCTGAACATGGTTTTTATACATGGTTTCCTCAGGCCCAGCTGATGAAGTTATGACCAGGCTTGCCTCCCTTACTTATGGGTAGATATAATTTCTTTTTCTTTTTATATTTATATATTTATAGATATTTATATATACACACACCCAGTAACTCAGAAGAGGAAAAATATAGAATCCGTAGTAATAATAAAAAAAATTAAAAATGATCAACCCCTACCGCACTAGGCGAGTGATTGCACAAGGTCCACAAATTTAACTGTTCTGTTGGTATCAAGACAGGCTACAGTCTGCACTCTCTTCTGTGTGAGGAGGCTGACACCAAGTCCTTCCCTTCACTCTCGGCAGTGTGCAACAAACTGCAGTCTCTTGCTGACTGAGAGGGAAGAGTGCAGGCTGTGGAGGTGAGCAAGGCCGAGATCCCATTGTAGTGTTTAGAAACTCTCTTTGATAGTTTAGTTTTAAAAGGTAATTGTCCCCTCTGTTGTTCCCACCCACTGAAACCTGGATTTATTTCTTTATTTTTAAAAGTCCATGCACGTGATGGAGCAACCATTTGCCGAGCAACATCCCTGTCTCCTGCTCATCAGGGACAGGACGCTTGGAAATCAGCCAAAGAGGAGTAGACAGTGGGGAGATCAGCTCCTCATACAGAAATCTCATATGTGGTCCCCCCCACTCCAGAGACTTTCTTGACTCCTCCTCGAGTGGGACTGTTGAGAGGTGGCTGGCCAGGGATGGGTGAGGTTGAGCCCAGAGTCCTGGGCTGTCCATTAGACTTGCTGTAAGAGGGTCTCATCTGCACCTCGTCTCTGGGAAAAAGGAAGGATACAAGGGCATCAGGAAGTGAGCATTCATTCAATGGCAATGGAAATGGAGGATGCCTCACACGCAGATAGCTTAAGGGAAGGAAAATTTAGAATACATACTGGCATTGCCTGGGATGCAAAGGGAAATACAGCAGCAGCAGATTGTCAGCCCACAAAGAACTGACAAGGCGCTAGAAATATTTTAGCGTCCTAGGACGAAGAAGCTAAAGACAGAAGAGAATAGGACTCTACACACGGGGAATTCCACATTTAGCCAAAATACAGCACTGTATGGAAGGGACAAACGAAAGTGTACTACAGACCAAGAAAGGGTTGCAGGAAAGGGCACATATATCAAAAGGACTGTTTCTTATAACCTGTTCCATCTGCTTATTGAATATGGCCTCAAAAGTATCATAAGAATACACAAGAAATAGGGAAGAGGAACACAGAAAAATAGGAAGATGAATTGTATCACTTATAGCGTTTTTATATATGAGGTAGTAATCAGGCAGGCAATATAAAGATTCAAGCATCTCATATGAAAGCCAATGACCATCTCACAGACCCACACAGCTCACAAAAAGGAATGTGATACTATGCAATGTACCCTGCATTATAGAGCTAAGGGTGAGGAAATGGATTGGTTCACACACTGGAGAATGGGAAGGAAAAGGGAGGGAAGAAAGGGACAGACGAGAGCAGACACTATCTGTAGATCACTCCCAGCTGTTTCTTTCAGATGTTGCTGGAAGGAATCACAATTATCTTGGAATCCTTTGCCAGAGCAGTGGTGGGGCGAATCTAAATGTGGTTCATCCTCCACTAAGTCAAGGAACACTTAAAGAATGAGACAAGTGTCACTTGTACTTACTTTGGTGCCAGTAAAGGCTGCAAGGCCACCTCCTCAGTCTCTGGGACGACAGCCTGAGGCGACTGTTTTTGGCTGCTGTAAGACATAGATTTGCCCATGTGGGAAGATGAAAGCTGGTCTGGTGAGCCCAGCGCGCGCACTCTAAGTGCATGTGGTGGTTCTGGTTTGCCAAAGCGAGGTGCCACTGGGCGGGTGAGTGGGTTTTTGCCCAAAGGTGAACGTTTTGAATCGTCCGAAGAGGAACTCGTTCGTGGGGCATTGCTGGACCCTGGTGTGGACTGTATCCCAGAGTCCCCTAGGCCTGTATCTTCCTCTTTAGCCAGGGGTGGTGGCATAGAGGACTGCTGTAGCAACTTTTCCCGTTCCTGCATGGAAGCCACAATATGGCGTGAAAGATTGTCATAGCGGACGGGTGAAGAATCACGAGGTTGCTGGTGCTTGGGTGAACCCGAGCTTGGAAAACGACTGTGCAAGTCAGCCTCCCGCTGTTGAGCAATACGGGCTGAAAGAAAAGGAGAAGTGTATCCCATGAGTGGGTCTGGCTCTGAACTTGCCTGCACCGACTCAAAATCAGGGCTATCAGATGGTGTGAGAAGACTGTCATACGACAAACTCCCATTGCGTGTCTGGTTCACCAAGCTCTTGTAAGATGTTGAAGTAGTGCCTTCGGAGCGGATGGACTGAAGATGGCCCATTTCAAAGCCTGTGCCTTGAGCTGATTTGAGGCTGGAAGAGCGGGAACCACTGGATAGAGGATCAAAATGGAAACTCTTGCCAAAGGTGGGTGATCGAAAACTTTCTGGTTCCAGACTTGGTTCTGAGCGGTAGCTGGGATTTCGGCTGCTTTCAACGATAGACGTTGGCTCCTTCAAACTGTCTCCTCGACTTAGCTGTTATCGGGAATAAAAGATGCAGGAGTCATTCAATAGCTTCCTAGGCTCTGCATAAGAACTGAAAAATAAAGTATATTATCTGCTTCTTCAAGGCATCCTATAGGCATATCAGAAGGAAAATAATTTTCTCAATGTAGAGATTGAAAATTTGCAAGTTATTCAAGTTACATGTTATAGTAATTCACTTAGTGAAAATTAGCATAATGTAACTCAATTCTGAATATGGCTCTAGGATGCATATATTTAAATTCTACCTCAAGTATAAATGCTGTGGATGATATGGGTTTGGTTATATTTCTAAGCCGAGTCTGTTATAATTATTTAATCAGTTCATAGGGCATCAAAATTGTATGTTAAGCCAAAATGCAATAAATTAAAAAAACCTGTTAAATACATAATAAATCATACAAAACCTTAAAATATTTCAAATGTTTTACACAGCTAGTCTGAAGATAAGACATCCTATTTGGGTGGAGGAGTAGGAGGGAAAAAAGGGATAAGTGGACAATTAGGGGAGCTAAACTATGGAAAACTATGGAAAAATACAATACATTCTGGTTCCTGCAGCCCGACTGCCTAATTTGGCTTCTGATGCAATCATGCTTAACATAAATTTAAACTTGAGCAGGCAATGATTCTATGGTTGACAACAGCTGAAATTTTCTTAGATTTGTTTGTTGGAATTCTATCCCACTTTCATTCAGAGGTTTGAGGTGAATATACAAGATTTCCTCTTCCTTGGAAGTAAACTGCTAGAATTTAGTAAAATTTCCTTTTGACTTGTAGGAATCACTATAAGACCACCAACTTTTAACAATATCACAATATTTCTGCTATTCTTTTCCTGCACCTGTTAATACAATTAACCCTTTTAAAGTTGCTTATATGTAACACTTTGGGCAGCTTAGGTCTCACGCAAGATAGTACAAACTAAAAATAGGAAGGAATGTTGGTAAATAGTTTTCCCATTGCCTTTACTTGTCAAAAGGATGGAAAAAATGATCACATGACCCCAGGAGAATGTAACTGTCATTAATATGAGTCAGTTACTAAGATCTGAATTTTGATCACGTGACCATGGGGATGCTGCAATAATCATGAATGTGAAAAATGGTCACAACTCACTCTTATGATCCACGGTGGCACAATGGTTAGGATGCACAACTGCAGGCAATTTCTGCTGACTGCCAGCTGACTGCAATTTGACAGTTTGAATCTCACCAGGCTCAAGGTTGACTCAGCCTTCCATCCTTCCGAGGTGGGTAAAATGAGGACCCAGATTGTTAGGGCAATAGGCTGACTCTGTAAACCGCTTAGAGAGGGCTGTAAAAAGCACTGTGAAGCGGTATATAAGTCTAAGTGCTATTACTAGTGCTATTTCAGGGCCATTGTAACTTTGAACGGTCATTAAATAAACTGTTGTTAAGTTGAGGACTACTTGTAAATATTTTTTTAGAGTTCTGTATTTCTGGCATAAAACTAAGTATTTTATAGAGCAGCAATGAGCAAAAAAATCTCTGGAAAATTTTCATTAATGCTCTCCAAAATCAAATGATTAAACAAGTCTACTTCTCAGTTCTAATCAGATTAATAGTCCTGTTCTGAAATAAGAATTATATTTATATATGTAAAGTATTCCCCCTATACATTATTCAACAGATGACTATTTCGATTCTTTGATCCCTTATTTTTTCATCTGCTCCAATTAGTAGGTCTCAGAGCTCTAGTAAAAACTAAGGCAGCTCCAACAAGTCTGAAGTCTGCCAAACCCCTTCCCCACTTAGTAAAATGTACATCAATCCAATTAAGGCGTTATAGTCTCAAACCAAATTCCCTTTCCAACACGTCCCCCTGTATGCATCTACCGCAGTCTATACTTCATGCTAAGCAAGCTTATTTACCTTGGCACTGGTGGAGTGAGGCATTGCAGCTGAAGCACTGCTGCTACTATAGCCAGGTCGATACTTATACATGGTTGGAGTTGGAGGGCTGTCCTTACTTAGCAAACTGCTATCTGTAAAGAGAAATGGAAAACAGTTTGGATGTCCTAGATGTTTCAGTGTCGCCCTGGGTATCTCCTTGAATCTTTGTCTCAAGTGCCATAGAGATAGCAAATGATTGAACTGTGAGAACCAAGTTACGGTAATCTGTCCCAAAGGTTAAGGAATCAACCAGGAATTAAACGTGCACAAAAGGTGGAGATAAAAACAGGGCATCAGGAATGTTTTCCTTTTTATGAGATCACATCATAGATCGTAATTATAATGTAAATGCATACTTTTAAAAAACAACAACAACACTTATACATAAAGTGCTTGAAAACTGAAAAATTACAGAAGAAAAAACAAAGAATTATGTATGGCTTTTACACACACACACACAAACACACTCTTCAGGTTATAGAAATGTATTAGAAATATTTATTTGTTTATCTATCATGCCCTTGAATATTATATTTCTCTCTGCCTCTCCCTTAGTTTTCAGCACTGCTGGATGGGAGGCAGTAGTACAGATCTGAGAACTCAAATGAAAACCTGCAAAACAAAGTGCCAAATACATCCACCCATATTTTCCTATATATTATTATAAAACATACAGATGTATAATATAGGCCAAATAACAACTAAGATCATATCTTCTATTTACTACAACAATTGAGCCCGGAATTTTGTTTTTATGTAATGTAATGTAAATTGTTGTTGTCATAAATCAAGTCACCACGTGACTAAACTTGATTTTACAGCTAGTTTTATGACAGTCGCTAAATGAATTAAATGGTTATTAAGTGAATCATATGGCTGCTAGTACTAATCCAGATGGGTGTTTTTTTTGATGGAAAATGGCAAAAAATTGTCACAAAATGCAATGTGACCATGGGATCCTGCAACCTGTCATAAATGAGATGGGTGATCTCAATCATCAATGAAATTATGTGACTGCAAGGGTGGTGCGACAGTCACAGCTTTGGGGACATTTGAGGTCTTAATTCTTTTTCTTTTGAGAGTGGCCACTGGAATTTCATTTTCATGTGTGCCATTGTGTACACAGAAAAGTGACAATAAAGGTTGTCTTGTCTTATCAGACCTTACCTCAGCAGCATTTACTGAATCTGCACTACTATTAATCGTTTCATCACCAATCTCTTTCCACTTATGACTGTATGACTATAACTTGTTGCTGGCAATCCTTATGATTTATATTGATATATTGATCATCAATTGTGTTGTAAATGTTGTACCTTGATGAACGTATCTTTTCTTTTATGTACACTGAGAGCATATGCACCAAGACAAATTCCTTGTGTGTCCAATCACACTTGGCCAATAAAAAATTCTATTCTATTCTATTCTATTCTATTATCAGCTGACCCACTAATTACTTCAAAACTAATCATTACGTTTTAAGTTCAATAGCCTGGTTTTGCAGCGATGCAGAGGGTATTTCCCTGATACAGACAATCACCCAGGTACATAACTGACTGTGTCTCTCAAGCAAACCCCTCTTACCCTCATTGGTGGCCAGGGTTAAATGTGTCCTCAGACCTGTGTAGCGGCTGAGGTCTGGTTTGGGTGGTGGTGGTGGTTCAGCATCAGCAGACTGGCTCTCTGTTACTTCAAGGCTTCCTTTGGACTGCAGAGAAAAAAAACCTAAGCACATTGGTACAATTGGAAAAATGGCAGGAATCAATGTTATGAATATTGTCCTTGGTTGGATAAAGGTGGAATGCTCTTAAAATGACCAATTACTCCTCCAGCATTTCCACAAATGTTTTTGAAAACTGTACATGTATCTGTTGCTGGACGAGAAGTGAAAAGCAAAAACTAAATGATCTAAGACACAATTTTTTTGTTGTATTGGTTACACAGGAGGGAAATGTAAGTTCAAGTTCAACGCCTGGAGAAGCAGAAACAAGGAGTGATATTACTAAGGAATAATGCCTGAAGTAATTATTTGAAACCTACTCACACTGCCAAAACCCTGAGAATAATTTGAAGCCACTGCTTGTGCAGCATTTTCATTTCCTCCTCACCTTTGTTCTCTTCAGTTCAGCCTGGATACCATTATCCATTATCTTCATAGCAACCTGTCCGTCTGATATTTCTGGCCTTAAGAATGGAGGCCTCACTAATACAGTCTGTTCTCCCTTTGGCCGCCCAAGATACCTAGTGAATAGTGAAAAAGGATTTAAGTAAAGTATAGTAAGATAGTGCTTTTAGTAAATTATTTGTTTACCTGGCTTAGCAAGGCAGTGTAATGTCAGAATAAGGTTTGAAATACGTACATTTTGCAATTTGAAGACATTTGTATATAGGTAGACTGGTCATTTATCAACTATCAAGAGTTACAACAGTGCCCAGTCCCAGTGCTCTTTGACATTTCATGGCAAAAACTGCTTGTTTGGCAGAATGAGGTAGCACTTGGCATCAGCTACCCAAGTCCTGCTGTGCACACTCCACACCTCACCAGCCACCTGCAGAAAACCTTTGCTCCCTCTTCACCCAATAGCAGCTCTTATCTACCTGCTGGCAAGCCACCTGAGACATGCAATTTCCTCTTGGCTTCCCTGTTGACTTTATTGTTTGAAGTTGGCAGCAAGTTGTGAGAAGATACTCACTTAAAGACCCATGATCCTTGCTTAATGATGGCAACAGAACTGCAGGGATTGCTGTTGCTAAGTGATATGGTCACATGATAGTGCCTTTATGACCGTATCACTTAGTGACAGAAATTTCAATACAACTGCTATGGTAACTCAAAGATTACCTTATTATTGTTTTAAAGATGTAGAAAAATGATAGTAATTTATTAAATTTATATGCTGCCAGATTCCTAGTTGTACTGGTGGTTTACAGTGGTTAAAATTTTTTTAGAAACAAAGAATAGTACAAAAGCACAAAAACAACAAAAGCAAAGAAACCAAGGTGGCCAAAAACATCCCCAAATTAAACTTGGCAGTTTCTAGAAGTAACTAGAAGTAATGAAGAAAGTAACAGATAAAATGGCTGCTATATAAAATTACCTTGCAATTCCAATAAAGGAATAACATACAAAACAGAATTATACAATAGGAAATGTGTTCTACCCTTTTGTCCTTCCTTCCTTTTGTAATTGATCTTATGCGAAGACATTGCTTTTCTGCAATGTTTATTTTAATATACCGTATATACTCGAGTATAAGCCGAGTTTTTCAGCACGTTTTTTGTGCTGAAAAACGTCCCCTTGGCTTATACTCGGGTCTATACGGCTTATACTCGAGTTGTTTTTTTTTTTTAAGCCCCTCGGCTTATACTCGAGTATATACGGCTTATACTCGAGTTTTTTTTTCTTTTCTTTTTTTCACATTTTACCGGACGGCGCGGGGAAGCCCTGCCGGTGCAGTGAGAGGGCGGGGCGGGGGAGCCGCCAGCCTTCTCAGCTGAGGGAGGGAGGGTTTCCCCAACCGGTAGGTGCCTCATTTCCCACCCTCGGCTTATACTCGAGTCCCCAGTTTACCCCAGTTTTTGGGGTAAAATTGGGGACCTCGGCTTATACTCGGATCGGCTTATATTCGAGTATATACGGTAATTTAAAAAATGTGAAGAAATGAATACATGGAATACAAGTATTGTTAGGCAGGGAAATGTAGTACCTGTAAATTCTGATTCATTACAAAGTAGGTGTGTTGGGTGCAGAAAAATAATCTAAATACAGCTGCACAGTTAAGCAACAAAAACATATGCCTACAGAAAGCCGCACTGTCCTAATATATTTTAGATAGTGACAGAGGTTGAAAGGGAAACTTGGTTTTATGGTAACTCATACAGTCTTCCTCTTCAATCATGCACAAAACTAGTACAAAAGCAAGTTGCAACTGGAGGCCTCAGTAATATTTTTAATTTGGAGCTAATTAGTGTTCCTTATTATCTAAAGTGAGAGCCAGTTAATGCGGTTAAGGCATCAGGCGAAAAACTAGGAAACTGAGTTCAAGTTCCACCTTAGGCAGGAGGCTAGCTTGGTGATCTTGGGTCGGTCATCTTCTCTCAGCCCTAGGAAGCAATGGCAAACACTTCTGAAAACCCTTGCCAAGAAAACTCCAGTCAGTCTGAGAACTGAACATGACTGAATGGACTAATATAAATCAGAAAGGTATTTTTTCCCCAAAGAAGTAGAATGCTTGGAGCAGCAATTCGTCTTCTGCTCCAGGAAAGTCTTAGTTTAGATGACCAGAGTCAGAATTTAATTGCATTCATTAATTTGGAAAACAGGCCACAGGCACTTTAAGAGATCACTTAGTCAGTCTTTATACCAAATTAATACTCCTACGTCTTTAGATACTGATCAGCATGCACCCCTTACAATCTACAAGGGAGAGGAAAAACACAGCTGCTCTGTCCAACTTCAGTTTCCCCAGGGAGAACCAGAGATCCTAATTCAGGAAAACAAATATGATGTGGTAGGCATCACTGAAACTTGGTGGGATAATGCTCATGATTCATGCACAACATTGGAAGGGTGCAATTTATTCAAAAGCAGACTGAATAGAAAGGGTGGGGGCGTTGCACTGTACATGAAGAAAAAAAATATACTGAACAAAAATTCAGCAGAGAATGGAAATCCTATAAAAAGTATCTGGGTAATGATAAAAAGAAAAAGAGAAAGGAAAGTGATACAACTGTGGGATTTTTTCACAGACCACCTGGGTAGAGAGAAGAAATGGATGAGGCCTTTCCGTATCAGGTGATCAGGCTTTCACAAAGGCATGTAACAGGGATAATAGGGGATTACAATTAGGTCTAATAAATTGTTATCTCTTGCTGATAACTTTGTCAAAAAGTGGAAGAAAGAGCAATCGTCTTTTTGTTTTTGTGGATTTAATCATTATCAACAGGAAGAATTGGTTGAAGAGATGAAGGTAGCTGGCATCTCTTGGGAAAATGAACGTCTTATCCTTTATTTGTAATAAGCCAGAAAAGAAAGAATTGAGAAGAGTCAGACTGCATACTACACCAAGGTATTAAAGAAATTACAGGTAGTCCTTGACTTATGACAACTGAATCCAAAATTTATGTAGCTAAACGAGACCGTTGTTACGTGAGTTTTGTCCCATTTTACAAACTTTCTTGCCAGGGTTGTCACTACATTTGCTAGGTTAGTAACACGGTTGTTAAGTGAAACTGGCTTCCACATTGACTTTGCTTGTCAAAAAGTCACAAAAGGTGATCACAGGAACCCAGGACACTGCAACTGTCATAAATATATGCCAGTTGCCAAGCATAGGAATTTTCATTACATGACCACGGGGATGCTGCCACAGTCATAAATGTGAAAAATGGACATAAGTCACTTTTTCAGTGCTGTTGTAACTTCAATTTTTTTTACTAGTTTCAAAAAAGATGAAGGAGGCAGACTCACAAAATGACAAACCTGTCAATTTTAGCTCTGCTGGTTGCCATGGGGACCAGATGGGGGGTATTCCAGGCTGAAGGTGGCTGCTAGATTGATGGCAGACTCCATCCCCGTTCTCTTGCTCTCTATCATCCTTTTTTTTTTGCTTACCATATTGATGTATTATTCTCTGTATTTGTTCCTTTGTCACTGTTTACTTATTGTTCTATTATTTTACTTCTCTTCTGTTTATTATTGTAAGCTACCTACAGTAGCCTCATGGCAGGAGAGGCGGAAAATACATTTAATAAACAAATATAATTTGTCATCTACTAGGCAAGTTTCTCCAGCAGCTGACCAAATAGCATGTTACGGGGAGGAGGTTAATAATTAACCAAATCTGGCTTTGTTACAACTGATCATTCTGGACTAATATCATATCCTTCCTTGACAGTTACCACCTTAGCAGATCAGGGAAATACTATCAACATAGAATGGAAGCCAATAGAAAACCAATGCTGTGCTCAAAGCAAAGATGCATTGTGGATTCAACCAAGGCTGAATCAATTGAAGCTTTCAAGTGGTAACTTTAAAAGCAATCCATGTTCTAATCTGGGTGAGTAGTGACAATGTCACGAATCCCTGTAGTGTGGCATCTCCCACCCACAAGACTGGCCAAGATGTGCAAAAACTGCTCACCGAAATGTTGGAAATGCAAAGCAACACTAGGCACCTATTATCATATGTGATGGGGATGCCCGAAGGCCAAGGACTTTTGGCTTCAAATAAAACAGTGGCTAGAAGAGATGTTAACTCATGACGCCAGAACTCTTTCTTTTGGGTATAGTAAGGGATAATTGCAAAAAAGAAGAAATATATCTTATGGTACACATATTAACGGCAGCAAGGTTGACCTTCGCACAAAATTGGAAATGCAAAGAGAACCCACAGAAGGAAGAAATAATCAACAAAATATTGACCCGTGCAGAAATGGACAGGTTAACAATGGAGCTCAAAGACAAAGATGAATCGGAATTCCATGTAACCTGGAATACATTTTATAAATGGCTAGAGAAAAGGAGGAACGTAGGGATAGAGAATTAGAAACAAAGTGAAGAATAGGGGAGAAAAATAAAATAATGTAAGAAATATTAGATAGGAGTAAACAGGATTTGAATAGATACGAAGGGAATATGTATGTAACGAGTGTGACTGAATGTACAAAAAGTATACATGGAATATGCATGATGTTATATTGTAATCTACACAAAGAAAAAGTGTTAGAAAAGTTTGTACCAGATAAGTCGCACCATGTCTAATGTTTTTAAATTGTATATTTAATAAAATTTATTTTTTAAGAAATGAATCACTGTAGTAAGATCCTCTTGCTCCAGTTAATGCTGCAACTGTTGAACCAGCTAAAGCTAACTTAATGCTCTCCTGGTTTCCACCTACTCTTCAGGCAGAAATCACAGATCTGTTCCTTCAGGAGTAGTTTTTTCAACTATAAGCGATTCCACTAGTATTGGCTGAGCATCCTACTGGATAAACAGTAACTTTGTCTTGCTAAAATTCAAGATTAGTTTGTTCTCTCCCATCCATATTGTGAAGGATGTGGAAAACAAAGCTCTATGAAGAACATTAAAGGAGTTAGGATTATTAAAAGGCAGCTGTTGGGGACATGTGATGTTACTCTAGTCTCCAAATACCTGAGGAGTTGTCTTACAGAAGAAAGCCAGATTTCTTCTGTTGCCATGAGCTAGAGAATACAGGTAGCCCTTGGTTAACAACTACTTGTTCAGCAATGGTTTGACGTTACAACAGCGCTGAAGAGTGTGGTTACAATCAGTCCTTGAAGTTCCAGTGGTTCCCAGGGTTAGCACTTAGGTGCTTACAGCATCTTGTGGTAATGTGATTGCAAATGGCAACCTTCCCTGCCAGTTTCCCACAAGCAAAGTCAATGGGGAGGTGGGCAGAGAAGGTTGAAAGTTGATTGGTAACTCCCCCACCCATGCACCTTCCCCCAACCCTTCTGCAGTTAAGCCTTCCAACCACCCACACACGCTCACCAAGCCTTACTGTGCTTGTGCCACACCTCCCTGTACCCTTGTGCGTCCATGCACGCTCTTCCCAAGCTTTGCTGAGATTGTGCCTTTCTGGCCACTTGCACAACTATGTGTGGTCCTTTTCTCCCTGGCAGCAGCCGCTTACCTGCCTGCCAGCTTGCTTACAAGACACCTGAAACTTGCAAGTCCTGCCAGCTTCCCCACTAATTTTGGTTGCTGGAAGCCAACAAGAAGTTGTGATGAGGTTACAGCTTAAGAATCCACAGTTCTTGCTTAACTAAGGTAACAAGAGACTGAAGAAATTGCTGTCGCTGAGTAATGCGGTAACATGATGTTGCACTTTATGACCACATTGCTTAGTGACAGAAATTCCAATCTCCAATTGCCATTGTAACTCAAGGACTACCTGTAGGTTTAAATTACAAGGTTTAAATTGCTGAATCATTCATATAATTAACCGTGTCTATAGAGATTCTCAGTTATCAAGATCATGGTTGCCCCAAAGGTGCTTTTTCCAAGAGGCAACTGGATTTTCTGGTCCAGAAAGTCCAGTTGCCCCTTGAAAAAGCACCTTTGGGATAGTTAGCCATGAGAAACTTCCTCTCACTTTTCACACTAATAGTGAAGACAGTAATTCTCATGTCCCCTCTTCTCCATCTTACTTTGGTGGAACAGAATTTACCTGGGAGCTGGAGAGCTGCAGAGGACACGACTGACATTCTTACAGCAGCCATTGGTAAATGGGTTTACCCCACCTCGGAACTTGCCCGTAACCTGCAAAGACCAAAAAACTGGTTAGGCAAAATTCAGTGAAATGAACAACAAAACAAAATGGGAAAAACATACTTGTTCATTGGTAGTGCGACCTCTGGCTACTAGTACCACATGGAATCCTGTAAGGCCAGCTACAGGAATAAAGAACAAACCAGCCACACACATCACGGCCATACTGCAGCAAAGTCAAGGAACAATACTGAAGGATCACAATTCATTTCTTATCTGGAGATTCATTTCCCACCTGATAGGTGGCACTGTCTTAAGCAGATCTAAAAACTCCTTGCCAGGTTTCATTTTTATCAGGGAGCCTTTTTTTTTTTTTTTTGGGGAAAAGATTAAAGGATACGTAACAGCCATGCGGATTCCAGAGAGCTCTTCCACTTGATATAGGACATACAGTAAACCGAAACCAAACACACCCATGATGTGCGCTGTAAGTGAGAGCAGGAACAGGAAGAAGTAGCGGTAATTGCGTCTTCCTATGCAGTTGTTCACCCATGGACAGTGATGGTCAAATTCCTTCCATAAAAAAAAAAAGGTTAGGAAAATAATCCCTCTAGAAAGCCAGGCTACAGTTTTACATAATTAATAAAACCATTCTAAACTACAGTACATCTGACTACAATTCAAGTATTTATTTCCATTCATGATAGAATGTAAAACGTAACTCCTATAAGAATGGTATAGCCACAATGAATTCGTTGATCCGATTGACCTTCTGCCTTTCCTCTCTTTTCATGTATTCTGTGTGTTTGTGCGTATATGTGTGTATAGACAGACAGAGGAGTTTTGACATAATGAATGTCAGGATATGCATTCTTCTATAACCACTCTCTATACAGTTTGTAACATCTAGCCAATTTCCCAGGATTCACAAGCAGAAATAACAAAGTTACTGAACATGTTCCCAAACATTACTGTTGAATTGCTCAGCAGAGAAAATCTGATTCAAATAGTTTGCTTCATCTCAGATAACTTTTCCTTGCTTTAGCTCCAGGGTGGAATTCTGAATCATAACAACATTCTGTCTACACTGACTATGATGAAACAACTGGGGAAGGGTAGCCCCACTTTTTGTCAAAGACTCTTGGAATGCTTCCCTCTTTGGCAAATGAATAATTTCCTTCAGACGCTGTTTTAAGAATCGCATTCCCCTTCCCACCCCCATATTAGCCAGTGAAAATATTAATGTCTCCCTGGGTTTACATCTCAGGCAACCCATTTTCCATCTCTGTGATTCCAATATGCCTTGGCAAGTCTCTCCCCAAATGGATTTTTGCAACTGAAGAGCTTTCCTTCCAAGATGCTTTTAAGCTTCAGAGCTATCCTGCTATACACCTTTAAAATAATTCTTTTTGGGCCCTGCCAGTCTAAACCCTACTCTGAATGTCCACAAATTCTCAATGCTATTTTTAGAGTAGCATCGAAGAAGCATCTTGTGGCATCTGATAACTTTGGTGTTGAGCTTGGATAATTAATATGTGGTGGCCTATATGAATTGGTATTGCCTGAAGACAAGAAAAATACATTCAATGACTGGTTATATGTAGCCTGTGACTAAGGTATAATCTGAAAACAGGTGAAATTCCAATCCTACTGAAGTTAAGCAGGTCTGGGGCTGTTCAAACGCTGGGTGGGAGGAATCTGAAAAGCTTATTTCAGGGGAAAAGGTGACATAAAAGGAAAAAAGGAACAGCAGATTTAACACCCACCACCCCTTCTGAAAGTCCTGTGAGTTCCCTTATTCCCTTCACCTTCCCTTTTTCTTTCTCAAGATTACAGTTCTGGAATTGATTAAAAGCAGCCCAGATTATGCCAAACAACATTCCATGCAGAATAAGCATTTTCAATCTCTTTAGTGGGGCTCTCTTTTCTCATTTTATCTTCTTACCTCCACACAGTTGTCACAGACACTACAATGGGAGCAGCGTGGGGGCCGATAGAATCTGCATGTTGCACACCATTTCATGCGCACTTGAATACCCTTTATTTCCACAGTTTTGTATAAGGGAGCTCGGAAATCATCCTCCTTGTCCTCATCTTCTTCAGCTAAAGCAGAAGAAAGCCATCAAATGCAATAGAAGAGGAAAAACAAACCAACGAACCAGAATCAATACGTTTCCACCTTCCAGATTTGAAATGATAAATAAGTTATACTGATGGCAAGACAGATTTTTTTTTCAGCATGCTGAAACCAAAATTTATTACAAGTAGTCCTCTATTTACAACAGTTTGTTTAGTGACCATTCAAAGTTACAACAGCACTGAAAAAGTGAGTTACAACTGGTTCTCACACTTATGACCATTGCAACATCTCCATAGCCACATTATCAAAATTTGGGCACTTGGCAACTGGCATGTATTTATGACTGCACTGTCCCAGGGTCATATAACCAAAATTTGTAACCTTCCCAGCCAGCTTTAACAAGTGAAGTCAATGGCGGAAGCCAGATTTGTTTAAGAACTGTGTGATTCATTAAACAACTGTGGCAAAAAGGTTGTGAAATGGAGAGCAAATCGCTTAACAACTGTCTTCCTTAGCAATGGAAATGTTGGACTCCCTTGTGGGTTGTACATTGAAGACTAATAAGCTTTATAAGCTGTTGACTGAAGCAGTCAAGACAACATGGATTATACATTGTAAGCAATACACCAATAATCATAACCAAGCCTGTAAGTCAGATTCCCTGGCAAAAGGAACCAGGCAATAAAGGAAAAAAGCAATGCTATGTGTTCACTGCTAAAACTGAGAAACTCCAATTTACTACTTTAGGCAAATATGGTCATGGTTGTCCAATAATACTGACCAAGTATTTAAAATTCTCAATATTCACTCTTGGACCTATACTAGAAAGGCAAATATTTGCATTTTTACAGGTAGTAATTATGTTACAGGTAACACAATTTCTGTTGCTAAGCAAGGCAGTTATTAGGTGAACTGTAGCCAATTTTATGACCTTTTTGCCATATTTGTTAAGCGAATGATGGCAGTTGTAAATTGTGTGGTCATTAAGCAAACCCAGCTTCCCCCACTGACTTTGTTTGTCAGAAGTCAGCTGTGTCACAAATGGTGACCATGTGACCCCGGGACACTGCTACCATCATCATCATCATCATCATCATCATCATCATCATCATCATCATCATCATCATTATTATTATTATTATTATTATTTATTATATTTGTATACCGCCCATCTCCCGAAGGACTCAGGGCGGTTCACAGCCAAAAAACAACAGAAAACATATAATACATATAAACAGCTAAAAGAATAGACAGTTAAATTCAATTGATGCCCTAAAACTATAAGTATAAATTTTAAAACCTCATTTAAACCCCTTTTTTAAAAAATCCCAATTTAAAAACTACGTTCAAGCTAGTCCTGCTCTTCGAAATAGTAACGTCTTCAGCTCGCGGCGGAAGGACCTGAGATCATAAATACATGCCGGTTGCCAAGCACCCACATTTTGATCATGAGACTGTAGGGAACACCACAACAATCGTAAGTCTGAGGAACGGTTGTAAGTCACTTTTTTCAGTGCCGTTATAACTTCTAACAATCGCTAAATGAATGGTTGTAAGTTGAAGACTACCTCCATTGTGATGAAAAAAAACCTTATACAGACGTAAAAAAAAAATGCCTCACAGATGAAAAATTGAAATAACCATAGTCATAATCCCCATTTTTAGATTTATGATTTGCAAGAAACCGGAAGACTGCTTACCTCTAGGGAATATGCCAGGATCCATGAAAGTGGCCATACTGAAGTTGGCCAGCACAAAAAGGAAGACCACAGCATTGTAAATGGGTATGATTGGGGAGATGTAAAAGCTGAGTCCTGGACACCTGTACAAGAAAAAGCAATCCAAAAAAAAAAAAAAATCACTCTCTCAACTTTATTAACTGCATTTGATATTCAAACATTTTCCTTAATAACTATGTACTTGCACTTTGTCATTGCAAATTTGTTCAGAAGCTCTTGGAACCAATTAGCAGTGAGAAAGTATTGTTTTACTCAATTAACAAAATTACCTAAATACGTAACATCTAATCTGAAACAGAAATGAATTACTTGAGTTCAACCTCATTGGACAATTTGTGGATAACCTAACTCACAAGTGTACCTTCAAATTTAGAGTAGACCTACAGTACACAGAGTAGACAATTTCAAGGTGATACTCCTTCAACATGCATTACTGGTGTATATATTACATCCACTATGTAGAATAATCTCTTCTCCCCTAAGAGAAGCTGTGTAAGAACACTATTTAGATTAATACAAACATACTGCAGCAAGCCTGGACATCAGGAAAAGGAAACAGAACCCTTATACAACATCTTGCAACAAAATGGATCCCATGTAAATTTACCAAAAAGTGCCTACCATTCAACCCTCTATAGCATAACCAACACAAGCTATGAAAAAGATAGCACTGCTATATATCAAAAACACATGAGAAACAACCAACACACTATTGCAACCACATGGCATCATAGTAACACACCAACCAATTAAAGCCCTCCAAAATATTTTAAGTAAATCAAAAGACCCTGTAGCCAGAAGAACAGGAATCATCTACAATCTACAGTGTAAGGACTGTAATACAGCCACTATGTAGGACAGACAGACAGAAGACTAGCAGACTGTATCCATGCACACCAGCTAGTAGTCAGAAGACATGATGAAAATTCTTTAATTGCACAACACATTAAGAATAGTTTCAACTGGAAAACTATGAGCATCCTAGACCAAGCTAGCCCCCCCCCCACCCCCCCCCACCAATGCTAGAGAATTCCTGGATACCTCTTACTGAGAGGCACAGCAGGCACATAGAGATAAGCAACATTTACATATCAATCAAAAATGACACTCAAAAAGCTACAAAGGAAACAAAGGATCAAAAACACCTCATCAGCAACACTCAATAAGCAGGGATTAATACAAAATTAATAGCAAACCAACAGTCAAGAGGTAACCAATTCCCCAATCAAGGGACTACCAACTCAGACAAACAATCAAACAGTAAACAACAGACACTTTTAGCATTGAAGATGTTGCTTGCCTAGGTAACAAAATGTCTGCAAAGAAACAACCAAGCATAGAGAACACCAAGGACTCCTCAGTTCAACCCTGAGCTATAAATGTTCTCTTCTTAGTATTAAAAACCTCCTATCTGTATCTTTTCATAATATTTCATAATACTATAAAGTAACAATTTTCTACTTACAGATTCAGATTCCTTAGTCATGAGAAGATCTCATGCAGAAATACATTACCTACTGAGATAGTTCTTTATATCCAGATTGCTAAGCTTAATATTCATTCAGAGATGAGCATAACAGAATGAAATAATTCTCTATTCCAATTGACAGAAAAGCTCCTTAATAATGCTGATGTTACATTCAGCTCAAGAGGGAATATGTATTTTTATTTTTTTTATTAAATGCAATTACATGCCATCATTGACAATAAGTTTCTACAGAGGAATGTGCACCTTGGATGGGATGGATTGAGCTCTAAACAATAAGGGTATTATTGAAGGAACAGAAGCGTAAATCAATCTTTAGAAAAGTTATTCATCATTTTTTATTTTTTCTTTGTCTCTTTTCAATTTCTTCTTTAATCTGTGTTATGTTAATGTACCATAACATATTTCTGAATTCTTAATGGATCGATAAGATTAACTTTAGCACATATTTTCCTTCTCCAGTCAAGCTGGGCAGTAGGGGTGGATCGCAGTGGAATGCAGGGCAGCTAAAAAGGCAGAGATGGGGAGAAAGATAGGCTGGTGGGAGGGGAGTTGAAGCAGATGATGGAGCTCTAAATGCGGTGGGGGGGGGAGGGCAAGCACCCACATTTTTATCACAAGGCCCTGAAACGTCTTTAACATCAAGGACTGGTTGAAACTACTATTTGTTCAGCACCATTGTAACTTTGAATGATTGCAGAATGAATGGTTGTTAAGTGAGGACTACCTGTATTTTCCTCTTCCTCAATTTACTCAGTTCTGTGACACTGTAAGAACTACTGACTTTTTTAATGTAAAGAATAGCAGTTGGGTACCTAGTCAAAATACTCTGTCTATAAGGCTGGATGTCTTGAACTTTCTAAAAGCAACTGCAACTGGCTTTAAGCAAGAAAGGAAAACAAGACAAGCTAGTCTGACTAGATGGATAGGGAGAACAAGAATGATGAACTAAATATAATGCTAATGACTGGAAGAGAAGTACAGCAAAAGCCCACTTAGAATCAAGCTAGATAATCCTTAAATGTTTACTAATGTACTGAAGATATTAATGGAACAGAGATAAAACTATATTAGAGCTAACTCATTTTAATTTTTAATGGAACAGAAAAAAGCTCTCTATGCTTTAATGAAATATGGGAATAGCCTTAGGGTCCAAGCTACCTGAATGTAGATATAATGAAGAATGAAATTTTATCATGGGCAATGACTTCAGATTTATCATTAATAATTAAGTTCAACATTGCTTCTCTCATAACTGAATATAAAGAATACCTACCTACCTGCTTTTGAAGCTAAGATACAAATGATTCAACACTGAATGGTTGCACATAACTACTATCTTCTATAGTGAAAGGATGAAAAGGGTATAATTTTTCAAGCCTTCTAGTGCATAATAAATTGGGTTTAACAATAAAAAAAAAACAAAATAAGGATCTGCAGGTTATTATTCTAATTTAACTGGTCCAAAGTAAGAATATGATAATGAGTACAAAATATCAAGCAAGGATGAACAAATCACAACAAAGACTTAAATACATTTAATCAGTGGCATCATAACACGGAATAGACCACTTTTGGCTCAGAACTTCACCACAGAACATGGACAAGACAGGATAAACTTTAAGTGATTAGCCTAGAAAATTACAGGAATTATACCTCAAAATAGTTCTGCAGCTAATTCTATAAACCAGTCTTGTTCTCAAGCCCATATAATAAAATTGTAATTACTTTACATCTTTGCATCAGATGAAGAAAAACTGAGATAATAGGCCAAGAGAAGTACCATGTTTTAAAATGCTGCCTTGTTATAAGACAGCAAACAATAATATTAAAAACAACCTGATCAACCCTAGCAAAGAGTCAAAGATATTTTCAGGCAACCTGGTGAACTCAATAGCTATTTTATTACCCTTCATATAAACTAGTGAACGTCTACTGGGGTTTGGCTTCAGTGGTACGGCCTGGAGGTACTCCTTGATTGTAGAGCTGGTCCTTTCAAATTAATTTTCAGTGGAAATCAGGTTAATTCCCATTTTAACTATCTAGAAGCATGTTACAACAGTTCTCTTCTGGAGGGTATCTGGATTGTGATGTTGTCTTGGCTGAAATCTACAGATTGACTGCTGGGGGTTGCTTGTGCTTTATTAATTTATGTCTTTGTATTTTAAACTCAGAGTGGGTGTTTCATTTGTAATTGCAAAACACCTGTGACCCACTGAGAGCCTTTTAGGATTGTCTCAGGTTACAAAGTAATAGTAAAAACATTATGGTGGAACAACTGGAGAGGAAGGATCAAGCTGCCCTGGATCATAAGAGAAATGTCACTAATATTCTCATATGTTGGATAATTATCAAGAGATAGTAGGCATGTTCGATAATTAGTAAGAGATGGTAAATATGTCTTTAAAGGCACCAATTTAATTTAATAATTACAGGAATGGTGTATGATCTTACAGCAGGGTCTCCCAAAGGTTGATAGGACTATTCAAAGGGTTGCTAAATGTCTGAGGGTCAAATGGGAGGGCAGTAAATATCTGGGGATCAATATGTGATCAATAAATGATGCAAGGTTGATTGGGGTTAATTAATCTATTGGGTTTTCTGTAGAACTCCAAGCTAGTCTCTCATCCTGAAGGTGAGATGACTAATGGCAATATAGTGTTACTCAGGGTTAGATGATCAGCTGCCAGGGACAGTGGCTTTGAGTTGTCATTATCATAGTACTATTAAAGTAGTATTTATTATTTTCATATAATTGTTTGGGAGTTGATGAACAATCTGAAACTTCATGAAGGGATGGTTAGCTGAAAAGTTTGAGAACCCATACGTTCCAGTGACCAATATAGCTTAGATGGCAGTAACAGTGACTATGGGATGAAATGTTATACCAGAATGGAAAGAAATATTTCTCTGGATCCAGAATTTCTTATGTTATGAATGAGAGGCCTTGAATAGAATTGATTATTTCAATGCAATTTTTAGTTTTGTTTGGAGATGGAGATAACTTTCAGTTGCCTGTCTATACAGGAATCGGAAAGTTGTCCTAATCCACTCAGGAATAAGATAGTCATCTATATTTCTCAATGATTCTATAGTTTTTCCAGGAGCTTCATTATGCTAATGACGTAAGATTTAGTATAAATTCATCCTCCAAAGCTTTTTCTTTTTAATATTTAAATCAATTGAGGAAAACTCATAGATCTGTGAAATAGTTACTTTCTGAATTGATGTTTCACCATATAAAGGGTTAGATGAAAGTCAGCAAATTAAAATTTAATCAAAACAAGAAACAAACGTCTCTGATTAGGAGAAGCCCCATCTGGGGATAAGGATTTATCTTATTTTAGATGAAACAGCTTTCCCTTGAAACAAAATTGTGTGAAATCCTGGATTTCCAGGTAGCTATGATCAGGAAAAGTTTTATGCAGCATATTTTGATATATGCTAGTTGCATATATCTAGGAAGATCAGGCCTGGTCAATCAACATGTATCTTAGTTAGAAGTTGTACCACTTCTTTCAATGTGCTCTTTGGTGCTGCCTTATAAAAGTCTCTAGAAATTTTAGAAATATCCAGACATGACAGTAAGAATCTTGGTAAGTGTGCATCCCTGGAAGCACACAAGAACAATTCTCATGTAGCTGTATTGCCCTCCACTTTATTTTCAGGTTCTTTTTATCATCTTAAATGTTGTCTTTTTCCATGACAGCATTTTCACACAGCACAATTTCCTCTTTATTTCCACACCAAATCCCACACAAACCAGTCTGAAGCTGACCTTCAATTGTTTCAATTCTGTTGTTCTTGAAACTGAAACGGTTAGGGAACAGCCAATGAGCCAGTTTTCTTTCTAGCTGACCAATAAGATGGGTCTCAAATAGCATCTCTCTCTGAGCTGGCAGCCACAGCTACTAAGTAAGAAACATTACTCCATCATGCATAAAAACACTAAATCGCTTATTGTGCTCTGCTTCAGTTTTTCAATCTGTGTTGTAAAGTATCTGTCTGACCATTTGTAAAAAGAAAAAGCAACTGTAATGAGGAAACCATTCTGTGGTGAAGATAACATTCCTTTTACTTTTAATAAAAGTCTGCTAGCAATGCTGCTGAAAGAATGCATGGCACCATTTTTGCAGCTTTTCACAATAGTTGTAAACATAGTTATAGGCTGCAGTATAAGGCCTTGGAAGTGGGCAAAGAGTATCAGTTTGCTTACTTGAGCCTAGAGACTAAGTGAAGGAAATGTCTGTATGCTGAACAATATCATGCTGAACAACTGAATTTGTAAATTGTGGAACAGACTAGAAGAAATGTGATAGGATTACAACACTACTTATATAAGCAAGAAAATCAAGTTTCATTAGTAAGGTTTTTTTTTGAAGTCCTTTGCTAGGACAGTTAGCTTGCAGTAGGCACTGAATAAGAGCTTACTTGTGCTCAGGAACTGGAAGGTATGATGAAACAAGACCAAAGTCCATTTAAAAATAGCTTAGCGGCACCAGTATTGAAAAGAAAATCTAATTTTGTTTGGTTTTAGAAAACTAGTATAGCACCAAAACAAAAAAAGACATGGACAGATCCAAAGTCAACCTGGAAGTGCACAAGGATTAAATGCCACACACTTCTGTTCTTGAAGTTGTTATAGAGACAATAAGATTTTAAGGATAGAGGAGACAAGTCTGTGTATTTACTAATTTGGTAGCACTGAGATAGCACTTGGAGACTGAGGGTAACTTAATTTTTTTTCCCAGTTAAGAGGAATGAAAAACAATATTGTATATTAAAATAATGAAAGAAATGAAAACAATCAATTATAATAAATTTTGCACTGAAAGGATAAACAATCATCACACATGCTACAGCAGAAGGCCTCCATTCCTCACAAGTCGTCACCACAACCCCTTTGGAACATCCAGGTCTTAAGAACATGACACAAGCAGGGCTCTGTTGGATCAAACCTCTGGCCCATTTAGTCCACAAGTCTGTTCTCACAATAGCAAACCAACTGCACAAGGAAGCTTGCTAGTTTCCCAGAAGATGGCCTTCAGAGGCAGCCACACCACCATCAAGCAGCCACTGATTCCTGTGATATCTGTGAATTGATCCAATCTTTTCTTGAAGCTAGTCAAGCTGGTACCCAGCATATCTTGTGGAAGCAAATTCCAAAGTTTAATTATACATGATGTTTAAAAAAAATCCCTTTGTCTATCCTGATTCTTCCAGTATTAAATGTTCCTTATTTCTAGTATTTTAGGAAAGGGAAAAGTTTCTCCTTGTCTATTTTATCCACACTTTGCATAATTTTGCACATATCAATTACGTTCCTTCTTGTTTCCCTTTCTAGACTAAAAAGCCCCAAGTATCACAACCTTTCCTCATAAGGAAGCCGCTTTAGCCCTTTGTTTATTTTAGTTGTCTTCCTCTGAACATGCCCTAGCTTTACTACATCTTTTTCTGAAATACTGCAATCAGATCTGCATACATTATTCCAGATGCAGTTGGATCAATGATTTACTGTACATAAGGCCATTAAGATATTGGCATCACTTTTTACTATACAATTTCTTATTAAAACCTAACATGCTGTTGGCCCCTTTACAACAGATACACATTGTCTTGATAGCTTTTTAGAATATTAACAAGTCAAACCTATCCTAATCTCACATTGGAAGCTGTTCCAAAGGGGGAGGAGGGATGTCTGGGAAGGCTCATCCCCAGGATTCCTACAAATCACATTAACTGAAAGAAGGGTTCTGATTACAGCCTATTCCTCCTGATCTTATGAATGAGAAGAAACCAGTGGGAACTGGAGATCCCAAAAATATTCAGGCCCCAAGCTATGTAGGGCTTTATGGTATATATGCTAGGCAGCATCTTGAATTTTATCTTAAACTAACTGGTAACCAGCACAACTCCTAAAGCAAAGATATTACATGAGGATGCTTAGCGGTAGCTGTTGTTATTGTGCTACCGTATTCTGGACCATCTGAAGTTTTTGTGTGATCTTCAAATGTAGCTCCATTATAGTATTCCAAATAAGAAGTGACACAAGATGGGAATGATCATAAATAATGCCTATCATGCCTAGATAAGGTCTTAACTGATATAGCAACCATGTCTGATTCTTGATCTTGCTAAAGGCCTTTTGTTTATTGTAAAACTGCCATATTCAGAATCTTGCCTATTCTCTTTGAACCGGTGCACACTCTTTTTGTCAAATCTCCGTTTCAGACTCCAAACCAGGGATTCTCAGTTTTTCTACCATAACCACCTGTAGAGAAAAATGAATACATATAGACCTCCCTGCACTATGAATACATCTAACGATTTCACTGGGGTTACACCTTAATATACCAGTAGTTTTAACAATTAAACATCTCATAGTTGAATATGCTTTACATGGGGTTGACTCTGAAAACTAGTCAGATGCTACAAACTGGTTCAAAATGTACCATCTTCTAAACAACCTTCCCTAAAAATAAAATATTTGAGATTGAATAATAATTCTGTAACGTTGCTGGGCTAAGCTATGGCTTTTTTAAAGGAAGAAGTATACTATTGCTACTTTCAGGGTTGGAGGTAGCCACCCCCCACCCAAAATGCATCAAACCCTGGTATGACCCAATACCTCACTTTCACCAACTACAAACACCAAGATCTAAACTATAGGTGGCAGAACTGTTATCACATGTTCACTTTTTCAGAATCAACATTTTCAAACTCATCTCGATAATATTACACTGAGGTATCGCCATAGGACTAGTTTAGCTGGCATCCAGCTCCAAGTGAATCTGAATGATTTAAGAGAGTTAGGACATTTATAATAAATGACTGACTGACTGAACTATCTCTAGGTCTATGCTAATATTAGCATGTTCTTTCCTACAAATTTAAACTGGCTTCTCTTTTATTAATTTTCTACAATATGGTAGGTAATATTTCAGCAATGATACTGCACTTTTAAAAAGTTTCTTTCATTGCTTAGAATATTTTGTAGCTTCTATTGCCACTTAAAATATATGACAATATTTAACTGGTAGTTCATTTATGCTGCTCTAAATTCCCTAACTTCCCTTTTATGCTGCTCTTTCACTATACCGTATTTTTTTCTAAATAAATCATACCAAACAATACTATACTGCCATATTGCTAGTTCTGTTCATCAAACAGAAATTATACCAATAGAAATCATATTATAATATCCCCTCAGTTTCCTCTGGTAGAATAAATTCTTCCAGATTCTTCTAACAGGCTTGGGGGGGGGGGGATTACATAAAATATTTCCAACTGTAGAACTGCAGGGGACAATAAAGAAAATTAAAAACATGCAACTATTTCAACTGACTTTTTATAAGCAATGGATGATGGACTGGCAATCAGTAAGAAATCATATTTATCAGTTTGAAACTATTGATCCACTTGCTCCCTTTGCTCAGAATATGTATTTATCAATACAGGTAGTCCTGGACTTTCAACTGATTGCTTAGCAACTATTCAAAGTTTTGAGGAATCTCCCCAGAGCTATTTACAAGCCAGTTCTGATGGCCACCCCCTTTTACAGTCATGTGATCATATTTTGGGAGCTGTGCAGCCAGCTTGCATTTACAGATGTTTTCCATGTCACACAGTAATGTGACCATGTTATATGATGCTTTTTTTGCCAGAAACTAGTGTCTGCTTCTGATTTCTGACAAAAAGTGGCCATCGGATACAATGGATTTGCTTAATGACTGTGGCATTTATTTAACAATCACAATGTTTGCTTTGCAACTGCAAAAAAGGTCATAAAATCAGGTGCAATCACATGTTAACCCGCATAAAAACTGCCATGACTTATGACCGTAATTCTTGGTTCAATTATGGTTGTACTTATACAACAATTATTGTGTAAATTCTACATAACAGCATAGTAAAATGCTACAAAATAATATGACATTAACCCTTTAGTTTCTATGGAGATTGTCAGTCATCCAGGTCATGGTTGTCCCAAAGGTGCTTTTTTTCAAAAAGCAACTGAAAAAAAAAGCACCTTTGGGACAACCCTTTAATTTGCATCTAACTGTTATGGGCCAAATCCAGATTTACCCCAAAGAAATTAATTTTGTTATGTCATTCTTTTGCCCTCAAAAAAGGCAGCAGATAGCCAATTTTGGAATCTATTAACAGGCTCAACCCTAACTCGCATTTGGATGGAGGCTCAGCTGGGAATTCCAAAGCTATTGCTAGTCTGGCAAGGTGTAGAAACATTGCAGATGAAAGGGGCAAATCACTTCCCTAAGACTACCAAGAAAACTGCAGATATAAACAACAAAGCTAAACTAAATTGAAGATTGTCATTATTATTTTTTTATGGATGCACCAACGTCACAAAGAAGCATTGGGAAGAGGTGGGGATTTATGTAGTAGATTTTTAATGTTGTAAGCCACCTGGAGTCACCTGTGAGTTGGGCAGCCATATAAATTTGTATAACAAATAAAAACATAGATAGAATCTGGGCTACAAAGCTTAATTAAAAGGTGGGAGGTGTGGATTAAGGCTGCCTTCTGAAATAATGAGATTTTACTGAAAACAGAACAAAACAAAACAAAGAAACAGGAGCTAGACAATTATCTGACAGGGATGATGCTGTTACAAGAGGGGAAGTGGAAGAAAGGGTTAAACAGATTTGCTGAGAAAACTTCCCAGATACCTTTCAACTCTAAATTTTGATGATAAACTTCACTAAAGAGTCCTTTCTGTGGAAAAGCCTGGGCTCAAAGGCCAGCAGTTTTTCTCCTTGAAGCTGATGGTATAATACCCTAATCTGCTTTGTTGCTGAGAATTTAATCCCACAGATTTAGGGCAGCATCTGTCCTTCCTTCCCAAGTCAAAGGATTCTATGATAAACAAATAAATTTATACAAAATGAGCCAACAGCCAAGAAGAAAAATGTATAGGTAGCTTGACAAAATGACATATGTAGCAAACTAGGTAATTTTTAAAAGTTGCTTCTAAAACTGATAGGGAATCAGCAATCGTTACGTAATCGGCAGACTCCTACTTCTTTGCATCATAAGATTGTGAAAAAGACTCAAAAGGTTTCTGCCCAAATGTATGTACAGATATATTGGTTCTGAAAAACATTAGATCATATGACAGAATTCTTATCAATTGCGCGTATAGCTTGCTAAAGAGGGCTTGATGACCCTTCTGCTTGGGAATTTTTTTTTGTTTTTTTTAATTTGAATTTATATCCCGTCCTTCTCTGAAGACTCAGGGCGGCTTACACTATGTCAAGCAATAGTCTTCAGCCATTTGTATATTATATACAAAGTCAACTTTTATTGCCCCCAACAATCTGGGTCCTCATTTTACCTACCTTATAAAGGATGGAAGGCTGAGTCAACCTTGGGCCTGGTGGGACTAGAACCTGCAGTAATTGCAAGCAGCTGTGTTAATAACAGACAGACTTAGTCTGCTGAGCCACCAGTTTAAGCAGCTACCAAAAGTGTGATATAGTATGAGAGTTGGATCAGAACCCAAAAAACCTGTCCAATATTGTCATTACATTAGCAATGGGGATGAAACACTCCTCCCAATATATTCTAAATTCTCCCCACGATCAAACTATCAATAAGGCAAATGCTAATTCAATTCCATCTTTATTTTGTTATGGGTCAGTGGGAGGCAGAAAGCACAACAGAAGCAATGGCAGAAACTAAGTATATTTAGTTTCTACAATATTTAGATATTGTAGTAATATATACTCTGAATATGTGTGATCAAGATGCTTTGTACACCTCCTTGAAATACTGAAGTATCCCTGGAGTATCATTCTAAATCAGGGGTGTCAAACTCAAGGCCCATGGGGTGCTTAGATCTGGCCCGTGGAGCCACCCTGGAAACAGCGAAGGACCGGCCTGCAGTACCTCAGAGAAAACAGAGCTTGTGATGACCACACACAGCCCTCCTGAGCTCTGTTTTCGCTGGCAGAGGGTTGCAAGAGGCCATTACAGTCAAAAAAGGAGCTTGGCAGAGTGCTCAGGCCACCACAGGTGCTCCCGACATGAGTGATGTCGAGCTGGCCATGACCACACTGGCCATTCCCACCCCAGCCCCTGAGATCAAACACAACCCTGATGAGATCCTCAATGAAATTGAGTTTGACACCCTGGTTCTAAATAGAAAAGAGACAGAAAAGAACCACAGAAACTTCCATGAAGAAAAATAAGAAATGATAATGGCACCTAACCTTCCAAAAACATTAATTAGTGTCTAAACTAACTATGGCCGTTAGTGAAATAACTTTTGGGAAGAGGAGATCAAAGGCACTGTTTGGGTGAGCTGTATACCAATAATAACTGAAATACGTTTGCATTGATTACACGTGAGAAAATTCATTTGTCAACCTTGGCATTCAACTTCTTTAGAATGCTGACAAGTACAGGTATTCCTTGGTTTATGAAGACTTAGTGACTGAAGTTACCAAAGTTATCACTTAGCAATCAGTTATTATGCCTGACCCCAAAAAAGGGGACTTATGACCAGGATTTGAAGTTCCAACAGTCAGACTCCCACCACAGTCATGTGACCAAACTCTGGACACTTGGCAACCCGACTGCATATATGGCTGTTTTCAACTGGTGCAAGGAAGGTTGCAAAATGGGGCAAAACTCACTTAACAACTGTCTCAATTTAGCAACAAAAAATCTGGCCTCAGTTGTGGTAGTAAATCGAGGACATATGTAAGGAGTTATTTAAAGAAATTTGTAATATTTTTGCAATTTCTTCTTATAAAGCCATCAAAAAGTTGGTTTTCAATTGATTATATGGCTGCATTGAATAAAACGTTTGTGAGCTATTTCAAAAATACCCTCTGGATTTAAAATAAAACACTATCAATTAATCTAAGAGCACTGTTCAGTTTTATATGCAAGCAATATAATAAAAATAATATAAATATTATTATGAGCCAAATGATACAGTTGGTTCAAAATGCAAACACTGCCACAAACACTGCTATGATAAACTCTAACCAATAAAGTCAAGATAATAGTGAAAGTAAGTTAATAGTGAAAGTAAGTCTTCTAAGCTAAAGGTTTAATCTTTTAATACCAGACCTTTTTTTAAAAAAACTGCGGACTTGGGCCTTCATAATGGAATGAAACTCATTAAAAAAACCTTACATTATAATGCATAAATGGAAAGTTTAACACTATGGTTCAGCAGTGACACCATTACACAGCTCAAGTCACAAAGAAGCTATATGAACATATGTCTAATTTTTTGTAATTAACAGTAAGTTTAGATATAAATATTACTATGGAGTTTTGAAGCCTATTTGCACGCAGTATAACTGAAATTAAAAAGATATACTGGAACAATCCATAAAACTTAATGGAGTTTATTTCAATTACATATACACTGGTTTAATGTACAAACATCACCAAAAGGTAGATATTACACATTTTTAACTCCCATTTATGTCCTGCTTCATTCCATAGATCTATCCTTGGAAACTACAATTGATTTCGATTTAGAACTTGTGTTGGGGACAAAATTAATTCTGACCATTCATTTTGAGCTTAATGTAAAGGGATTTATCTAACAAAAATATATTTCTATTATGAAATGATAATGGCACCTAACCTTCCAAAAACATTAATTAGTGTCTAAACTAACTATGGCCGTTAGTGAAATAACTTTTGGGAAAAGGAGATCAAAGGCACTGTTTGGGTGAGCTGTATACCAATAATAACTGAAATACGTTTGCATTGATTACATGTGAGAAAATTCATTTGTCAACCTTGGCATTCAACTTCTTTAGAATGCTGACAAGTACAGGTATTCCTTGGTTTATGAAGACTTAGTGACTGAAGTTACCAAAGTTATCACTTAGCAATCAGTTATTATGCCTGACCCCAAAAAAGGGGACTTATGACCAGGATTTGAAGTTCCAACAGTCAGACTCCCACCACAGTCATGTGACCAAACTCTGGACACTTGGCAACCCGACTGCATATATGGCTGTTTTCAACTGGTGCAAGGAAGGTTGCAAAATGGGGCAAAACTCACTTAACAACTGTCTCAATTTAGCAACAAAAAATCTGGCCTCAGTTGTGGTAGTAAATCGAGGACATATGTAAAGAGTTATTTAAAGAAATTTGTAATATTTTTGCAATTTCTTCTTATAAAGCCATCAAAAAATTGGTTTTCAATTGATTATATGGCTGCATTGAATAAAACGTTTGTGAGCTATTTCAAAAATACCCTCTGGATTTAAAATAAAACACTATCAATTAATCTAAGAGCACTGTTCAGTTTTATATGCAAGCAATATAATAAAAATAATATAAATATTATTATGAACCAAATGATACAGTTGATTCAAAATGCAAACACTGCCACAAACACTGCTATGATAAACTCTAACCAATAAAGTCAAGATAATAGTGAAAGTAAGTTAATAGTGAAAGTAAGTCTTCTAAGCTAAAGGTTTAATCTTTTAATACCAGACCTTTTTTTAAAAAAACTGCGGACTTGGGCCTTCATAATGGAATGAAACTCATTAAAAAAACCTTACATTATAATGCATAAATGGAAAGTTTAACACTATGGTTCAGCAGTGACACCATTACACAGCTCAAGTCACAAAGAAGCTATATGAACATATGTCTAATTTTTTGTAATTAACAGTAAGTTTAGATATAAATATTACTATGGAGTTTTGAATGTGAAAAAGAAAAAAAACAACCTCGGTATAAGCCGTATATACTCGAGTATAAGCCGAGGGCTTAAAAAAAAAACTCGAGTATAAGCCGTATAGACCCGAGTATAAGCCGAGGGGACGTTTTTCAGCACAAAAAACGTGCTGAAAAACTCGGCTTATACTCGAGTATATACGGTATACTGGAACAATCCATAAAACTTAATGGAGTTTATTTCAATTACATATACACTGGTTTAATGTACAAACATCACCAAAAGGTAGATATTACACATTTTTAACTCCCATTTATGTCCTGCTTCATTCCATAGATCTATTCTTGGAAACTACAATTGATTTCGATTTAGAACTTGTGTTGGGGACAAAATTAATTCTGACCATTCATTTTGAGCTTAATGTAAAGGGATTTATCTAACAAAAATATATTTCTATTATGAAATGATAATTTATCAATATTAATATTTTAATGGAAGCTAAAATTAAACAACTATAAATACAGATTTCTACTAAATGGATACCCCATAGGAAGAATTTGTGTTTTGATAAATCAACCTCACATGTATGACAAATATAAATAATTTGTTTAGACTTCTATCCTGCTTTTTTTCATATATAACGCAAGGCAGTGAATACTCCTTCCTCCTATTTTCTCCACAACACCCTGCAAAGTGATTTGGGCTGAAAAAGACTGGCCTAAAGTCACCCAGCCGGTTTTTCATGCCTAAAACAAGATTAGAACTCATAATAAGCTCCATGGCATAGGGCCGGGCTATTTACGGGACCGCCTACTGCTACCGAATACCTCTCACCGACCCGTGCGCTCTCACAGAGAGGGACTCCTCAGGGTGCCATCGGCGCGACAGTGTCGTCTGGCGACGCCCAGGGGAAGGGCCTTCTCTGTGGGGGCTCCCGCCCTCTGGAACGAACTCCCCCCAGGACTCCGTCAACTTCCGGACCTCCGAACCTTTCGTCGCGAGCTTAAAACTTACTTATTCATCTGCGCAGGACTGGATTAGTTTTTAAATTTATGGGTTTTTTAATGGGTTTTTTATTATTTATCCTAAATTTTTTAATCTCGGCCAATTGAATAAGTTTTTTTAATTGTATTTTAATTGTATTTATATTGTAATATTATTGTGTATTTTTATCTGGCTGTGAACCGCCCTGAGTCCTTTGGGAGAAGGGCGGTATAAAAATTTAAATAATAAATAAATAAATAAATAAATAATTTATTGGTTTCTATGGCAACACCTTAACCACTATATCAGTTTTTGTTAATGTATACTCCAATGGATTTTTGTGAATTCTTATCAATATACCGTATTTTTCAGACTATAAGACACACCAGAGTATAAAATGCACCAAGATTTCGAAGAGGTAAACAAGAAAAAAAAGTTTTTGCTCTCCCCGGCCCCCAGGAGCACTCTGCATGCCTCCCAAACCCTCTGCGCGTCCCATTATTGCAAAAAACGAGCCTGTTTTTGGCAAAAACAGGATGCACGGGGTGGGGTTTTGGGAGGCCAAAAATGGCTGTATTTGGTATATAAGATGCACCAATATTTCCACCCTCTTTTAAGGTGGAAAAAAATGTGTCTTATACTCCGAAAAGTACGGTATATTCTAGTAAAACCAGATAAAATGCACATGGCATTAATCTTCGCTACTTGCTTTTTCTTCATATCTTCCTCCCTCATTTGTTTATCCTTTATTCTTTTCATCTAAAGTTTCATCTGACTATTGAATGTGTTGTGTGCCTTGCTCAAAAACAGCAGTCCACATTCTTTTTCCTTTATTTTGTTTCTTTCTTGCTTCTTCTGTACACCTTAAGAAAGTGTGAAGATTTTTCTTCAGGTTTGCACATCTTTCCCGATCTCCTTTAAATATCGAAAACCTTTTTACTATTTAACGAGAAGTGACAGTACAGGTCATATCATCTATAGTACCAACTATTTTGAATGAGAAACACTTTATGATGCCACATATTTTACCTCTCTGGGTTGTACTGTAAAATTCATCCAGTTTTTTATCTGACACAAAATTATGTGGCTAAGGCCTTGTAAATGGAAAGTACACAAGATTTTTCACATATTGAATTTGACTTGTTTATTTATTTATTTATTTATTTATTTATTCGATTTGTATACCACCCTTCTCCTGAAGGACTCAGCCAATAAAAATACAAAAAATACATATAAAACAGGTTAAAAACAATATAAAAAACTAATTCAATATATGGCCTAAAAATTGGAATAAAATTAAAAACCCCATTTAAAAACTACATTTAAGCTAACCCTGCGCGCTGAAACAAAAGCGTCTTCAGCTCGCGGCAAAAGGTCCAGAGGTCGGGGAATTGACAAAGCCCCGGAGGCAGCTCATTCCAGAGGGCAGGAGCCCCCACAGAGGAGGCCCTCTCTGTGGGAGCGCACAGGTCGATGGGAGGCTACTGGTGGCAGTAGGCGGTCCCGTAAATAACCCGGTCCTATGCCATGGAAAGCTTTAAAGGTGGTGACCAACACCTTGAATTGGACCTGGAAGACCACTGGGAGCCAGTACAGGCTGCGCAGGAGAGGTGTCACATGGGAGCCGCGAGGTGCTCCCTCTATCACCCGTGCAGCTGCATTCTGGACCAGTTGGAGCTTCCAGGTGCCCTTCAGGGGGAGCCCCATTTAGAGAGCATTGCAGTAGTCCAAGCGGGATGTAACAAGAGCATGAGTGACCATGCAAAGGGAAACCCGGTCCAGAAAGGGACGCAACTGGCATATCAGGCGAACCTGATAAAAAGCTCTTGTGACTTGTGGCAACATTTAGCAATTCTGACAATAATATCACATGGGGGTCATGTGAATCACCTTTTGCAAGCTTCTGACAAGCAAAGTCAATGGAAAAGGATGTTGGTCTTACTGGACATGTCTCTTCTCAGTGCGCTGCGGGAGAAAGCCAGATTCACTTAACAATCATGTTAAGTGAATCTGCAAGAAAGGTGTAAAATGGGGAAAATTTCACTTAACAAATGTTTCACTTAGCAACAAATTTTGGGCACAACTGTGGTCTTAAATCGAGGACTACCTGCATAATCTTCCCTATTCTGATGAATAAAACTCATGTTTTCCCAGAGATTTGCTGGCTTTTAGGAAGACAATTAATACCTGGTTCTTCCTACAGGCTCCTTGTGAATCATTGAGTATGCAGGGTGTTTGGGATCGATTGGTTTTCCTTTTCAGCACTGTTACCTTTTAAAATGTAATAATTGATTTTAATTGCTTTTAATTTTGTAAGCTGCCCAGAATTGTTTGGCAAGTGGTTGGCCTTAGAAATGTATTTAAATAAAATAAAATGATAGAGCTGTTTTAACAGCTTTAAAAGTAAAATGGATAAAAATGCTGAACTTCACAAACATATATGCTTCTACAGATACCCCAGAAACAATGGACATTAGAAACCACGCCAAGAAAATGCCCGAGACAAATATATACTTTTGAGAGAATCCATACCTGATTTTTGAGGTCAGCATTAACCGATTATCAGCATAAGCTTTAAGATTATCAGTATGGGTAGATTAATGTAGGATTTAAATTGGGGAGAGATGGGGGAGGAATTGTGTGTGGGGGGGAAGAAGAGCTAGGTTAGCTACATGTGAGAAAGATTACTTTATCAATTAACAATTATAATGTGTTAAAAGTCACAGTTTTTAACACAGTAGATTATTAAATAAGATGCTTTTAATCTGTCGCCCAGGTAACTTGCATAACTAACATGTCTTACCCTCCCTTCCTCCATCTCATCCCAATTTAAATCGTGCATCAATGTAGCCACTCGATGCATCTGATGAAGTGAGCTGTAGCTCATGAAAGCTTATGTGCCTTAATAAAACTGTTAAGTCAGAAGCTACTAGAGTCCTGTTTTTCCTCCCACAGACTAACACTGCTCTCCTCCAAGTGATTGTCTCTTATGTTATAATAGTTTGTCACATAATCAATAGATGGCAGTTGTTACACTCAGTAGAGATTTTGTCCATTTCACAAATATTTTAAACAAAGTTATCTGTCTCCCAATTTCAGGCTGTTTACAATATCTTGGCTTGAGAACCTTCTTCTAAAGCTTAATATCCCTTGTTGATAAGGAGTAAGTAGCTTGCATCCCTCAAGTTTGCTGAAAATACTGAAAAAGGGATTAGGTTAACTTTCTCTACAAAAGAAACTAGTGGATCAATTCAGGAAAAAAAATCAGCAAAAAATAATTACTAAGAATTCAATTGGGCAATGAATTCTACATTTATTTTAACCCTCTTTGAAGATTTTAAAAAAAAAATAAAATTCTGTAAAAGTTGCACTATGCAATTATTCACTAATATGCCTTCTCTTTTTCCTTGAAAAATGCAAAAAAGCCCCACAACAACCTGTAAACCTAACATGGAATAGCCAGAATTTCAGGATGACAACAGAAACGAAAATGATTCCAACATGAAATGATCTTTAACTGAAAAATATATTCTCAGAATTAGAAAAATTATTTACTGGAAATATAATGATGTTCCAGTTTTCCCAGGAGCTCTAAAGTTTGAACTATAATTCTAGGACAGGATTTTTAATTCCTTTTTTCATTATTATCCTGATTCACATACTCCACACCATCCAGCCTGATCTTTATTTTGTTAGAACTATTACCTTTTAAAATGTAATAATTGATTTTAATTGCTTTTAATTTTGTAAGCTGCCCAGAATTGTTTGGCAAGTGGTTGGCCTTAGAAATGTATTTAAATAAAATAAAATGATAGAGCTGTTTTAACAGCTTTAAAAGTAAAATGGATAAAAATGCTGAACTTCACAAACATATATGCTTCTACAGATACCCCAGAAACAATGGACATTAGAAACCACGCCAAGAAAATGCCCGAGACAAATATATACTTTTGAGAGAATCCATACCTGATTTTTGAGGTCAGCATTAACCGATTATCAGCATAAGCTTTAAGATTATCAGTATGGGTAGATTAATGTAGGATTTAAATTGGGGAGAGATGGGGGAGGAATTGTGTGTGTGTGGGGGGGGGGGAAGAAGAGCTAGGTTAGCTACATGTGAGAAAGATTACTTTATCAATTAACAATTATAATGTGTTAAAAATCACAGTTTTTAACACAGTAGATTATTAAATAAGATGCTTTTAATCTGTCGCCCAGGTAACTTGCATAACTAACATGTCTTACCCTCCCTTCCTCCATCTCATCCCAATTTAAATCGTGCATCAATGTAGCCACTCGATGCATCTGATGAAGTGAGCTGTAGCTCATGAAAGCTTATGTGCCTTAATAAAACTGTTAAGTCAGAAGCTACTAGAGTCCTGTTTTTCCTCCCACAGACTAACACTGCTCTCCTCCAAGTGATTGTCTCTTATGTTATAATAGTTTGTCACATAATCAATAGATGGCAGTTGTTACACTCAGTAGAGATTTTGTCCATTTCACAAATATTTTAAACAAATTTATCTGTCTCCCAATTTCAGGCTGTTTACAATATCTTGGCTTGAGAACCTTCTTCTAAAGCTTAATATCCCTTGTTGATAAGGAGTAAGTAGCTTGCATCCCTCAAGTTTGCTGAAAATACTGAAAAAGGGATTAGGTTAACTTTCTCTACAAAAGAAACTAGTGGATCAATTCAGGGGGAAAAATCAGCAAAAAATAATTACTAAGAATTCAATTGGGCAATGAATTCTACATTTATTTTAACCCTCTTTGAAGATTTTTTAAAAAAAATAAAATTCTGTAAAAGTTGCACTATGCAATTATTCACTAATATGCCTTCTCTTTTTCCTTGAAAGATGCAAAAAAGCCCCACAACAACCTGTAAACCTAACATAGAATAGCCAGAATTTCAGGATGACAACAGAAACGAAAATGATTCCAACATGAAATGATCTTTAACTGAAAAATATATTCTCAGAATTAGAAAAATTATTTACTGGAAATATAATGATGTTCCAGTTTTCCCAGGAGCTCTAAAGTTTGAACTATAATTCTAGGACAGGATTTTTAATTCCTTTTTTCATTATTATCCTGATTCACATACTCCACACCATCCAGCCTGATCTTTATTTTGTTAGAACTATTAGTTTTAGAAAAAATGTGACACCCTACTTATAATCTATCAGCTATGAACTACTATGTCACAGAACTAGAAATTATTGTGCAACTTGTGGCAAACTATGAGACAGGCAATAGTACAAAATTACTATCCTATAGAACTTTCCTCCGATGATAAAATTATCTCTGGAACATGGCAAGCATTTTTTTTCTTGATTTCCATGGGACCTCTCTACTACAGCAATCAAGAAAAATATATATCTAGTTTATTTAATGCTGCTTTAAATGAGATTCATGAAATAGGATGAATTTCTTGAATTAATTTCATGTAATTCCTAGATAAGGATTTTTGTGAGCCAATTACACAGATTTATGATTTGTAAGGACCTTATATAAGATAAAAATGAGATAACACAATTAAATAACTTCCATAAAAAGAAAGTTATTCAATTAAAACTCTTTTTCCAGGCATTTCAAGTTCTGGTCCTGCCTGGGCTGGACAGCCTTGGGCCAATCACATTCTCAGCCTTAGGAAGAAGGCAAAGGCAAGCCAGTTCAGGAAATCTTGTTAAGAAAACTGCAGGATCCAGTCTACTCACCATAAATTGGTACAGACTTTGAAGGTCAACATGCACATACCCACAAGGTTTTCTAGGGACTACTACTTTATTCCAGAATAAGTACTACAGACTAGGAATTCTGCAATAAAATGCCTTTCTCTGAGTAATCCTGCTGGAGAAGGAACATTGTACTTACCTGAATGTTCATTCTATGTGCGCTGCGTGAGAGTTCAAGCAATGGGTACCTTGTCTTATTGGCCAGAGACCGAGCTGCAATTTGTTTAGTCATGCCTCCTCCTTCCTGTTTAGCTCCAGTTTGTTAACGATGGTCTGGATCTGGAAAAACAACAACAACAACATACTCTCCCGAACCCTGGACCCCTGTTAGAAAATTAGGGAGGGGTTGGACTCTCATGCAGCACACATAGAAAGAACGTTCAGGTAAGTACAACATTCCTTCTCCTGTGTGCTGCTTAGAGAGTCCAAGCAATGGGATATGCTCAAGCTAAGCATCCCTAGGGTGGGGAGTAGAAACCTCCAGGGTCCTGTTGACTGGAAGAACCTGCTGCAAGACCCTACTCCCAAAAGCCACCTCTGCTGAGACAAACATGTTGAGTTTGTAGTTTCTGATGAAGGGAGAAGGTGATGCCCAAGTGGCTGCCCTGCAAATTTCTAGTATAGAAGCTTGAGTGGCCCAAGCCGCCGTTGTGGCTGCACTTCTTGTAGAATGGGTCGTAATGTGGCCCGGAATAGGTCAAGCCTGATGATTGTAAGCCAGCGAAATACAAGCCTTGAGCCAGCGACCAATGGTGGATGGAATCACCTTCGTGCCCAGAGACTGGGGCTGGAAAGAGACAAATAATGCCTCTGTCTTCCAAAACGTTGCCATCCTGGTGATGTAAATGTGCAGGGCTCTGCGTACATCTAAGGTGTGCCACCGGTGTTTCCTGGGATGTTTGGGATTTGGATAAAAATTTGGTAAGATGACCTCCTGGGCCCGATGGAACCAGGAGTTGATTTTTGGAACGAATGTCGAGTCCAGGTGGAGGATGACTCTGTCAGGATACATAATACACAAATCTTTTTGTACTGAAAGAGGCGCCAGTTCCAAGATTCTATGAGCAGAAGTGATGGTGATGAGAAAGGCGACCTTAGACTGAGATTGGCGGAATTCAACGGTTCGAACGGAGAAGATGTGAGTGCCTGTAAGATGAGAGACAGGTCCCAAGAAGGGTATCTGTGAACAGGTGGAGGTCACAGATTGGAAACCTCTTTTAGAAAGCTGTGAACCCTCGGATGTTGAGAGATGGTTGAAGCTCCCTCGCAGGAGAGAATAGTTGCCAAAGTGGCTACTTATTTATGGACGGTATGAACCGATAATCCTGTCTCTAACCCTTTCTGTAGGAAGTCCAATACCTGAGGAACAGTGACCAATACTGGGGCTAGCACCCTTCTAGTGCACCAGCGGCAAAAAGAAGTGTCGATCCTTGCTCCCAGATGGACCAGATTGGTGGAAAGTGTCATATGACTCTTCTCCCAATTCAAGGTAAACCTGTGGTCTTGGAGGGTTTGAACAGTGATCTGGAGATCTAGACTCACCTGCTGAGGGGATGAGGAGAGGATCAAAATGTCATCCAGATAACATAGTAAATGTATGGGTTTTGTCCGCAAATGAGCAGCCACCATGTCCAGAAGTTTTGTGAATATTCTGGGGGCAGATGATATTCCGAAGGGCAGAGCTTTGTATTGGTAATGTAGTCACACATAGGAGAACCTGAGGAATCTCCTGTGAGACAGTCTGATGGGCACATGCAGATAAGCCTCTCATAGATCTATTGCTGTCAAGAGATCTCCCTGTCTGATGCCACCCAGAATGGTGTGCAGGGATTGCATTTTGAAGCATTTGTACTTGATGCGTACATTCAGCTTCTCCAGATCTAGGATGGCTCTGCTTCCGCCCTATTTCCTTTGCAGCAGAAAGAGTATCGAATATAAGGTGAATCCCTGATGATGAAGAGGTACTGGTTCTATGGCCTGAATGGCCAGCAGATGCTGGATTTCAGCTTCCATCAGAGACTTCTTGGTGGTGTCCCGTGACACTGAGCATTGGATAAACCATTGAGGGGGTTTGGAACTGAACTCTAGGTAAGGCCGAGTTATTGTCTGCAATGCCCAGGCATCGGTGGTTGTGTGTCACCAGCAATTTGCAAACCTGCCAAGGCAACCGCCTATCAGGCTCTTGTTGGGACAGTCACTTGGTCCGACGGTAAGGTCAGTAGCCAGTTCCCCAAAAGAGACGTCTGGTCTGTGGCTGTCTGGAGCAATCCCGAAAGGGATATCCAACCTGTGGTCTGTCCATGGTTGGTAGAAAGGATCTTTGGTAAACCATGCTCTGAAACCTCATGTCAGATGCTCGAAAGGACTGCCTACGGTATGGAAAATCGGTTCATCTGTCTGCTCGCTTGTAGACATGGGGAAGAATCTTCCTCTTATCTTTGCCTTCAGCCAAGACAGGGTCTAGGGCTTCCCCGAAGAGAAAGCCTCCCCTGAATGGAGCTGTTCTGTTTCCCTTCCCCCAATACTCCCAGCAAAGAGTCAGTCAGAGGCCTCCTTTTCTGATTTATCTACATATATATAAATGTCCTGGCTACGTCTACCCACGGGCCTGCCAAGTTTCTGGAGATAACAAGGAAATTACAGATAAGGCCAGAATTACTCACGAATATATTCTTCCCTCCGCTGATACAGATTGCCCGCGCAAATTCATTACGTTGTCCAAGACAAAAAACCAGGAAGTCCCGCCTCCTATTTATAGTCTCTGCAGATGTCACTGCATGACAATTATGACTTGGCTTTGTCCCAACTCTTCCGCTGCTGCGCACGCCGGTCACATCTGCGTAATCTTGCATCACTCCAAAACTGTTCTTGGGGCGTTGCCAAATCAGAAGGAGGCTCCAGGGAATCAGGCTTTGCCGGCCCCTCCTCCTCCCTTTGAGTGGGTGCCAGGGAGGGAAAGGGCTCAAGAGAAGCAGGGCTGGCCAGGTCTTCTCCCTCACTTTCTGAATCATCCGAGTCCAGGAGTCCGGGTCCAGGAACCTGGGTCACAACAGGAGCCGCTGCTAGTTCCCATTTTGTTTTCATGTTGGCCTGGCAGTGCCTCAACCATAAGAGGCGTCGGGAGGTAACACTGGACACTAAGGCTCGTGAAGCAATTTAGCCAAATTGAGCACTGCATCTGCAGAATATTCTGCAGCAGCAATCAGCTTATTTATGTCCTGATGCAAGTGGGTGTCATTAGGAGACGCCCGGGATTGCATTTGACAAAGCCAGGTTAGGGATGTCCTAGAGAAAAGGACACCGCTGTAGTGGAACGAATGGTCCAGGCAGCTGCTTGGTGGGTCTTATGAGTGGCAAGCTCAGCCCTTCAGTCCTCAGTTTTCAGACCTGATTGGCTGAATCAGAAAGAAGGATGTTAGATGTGGCCAAGCTGTCCATTGGAACAGCAACGGTTGGAAGTTTGAGGAGGTACTCAAGTTCTTGTTCCACCGTGTACATTTTCCTATCCATACCACTAGGGGCAGAGACGGATCCGAGCTGATTCCACTGTTGTTGTATGACGTCAACAAAGGGCTTGGGCAATGGAACAGCCTCTTGTTCTGTGACTGGCTCAGTAAAAAGAAGAGCCGAGGGATCTTGAGGGTCTAAAGATCCCTCAGGTTGCCCAATAAGAGCCCCCATAGTGGCTGTCAATTTTGGCTTATACAATAAGGTTTTAAATAGGTTATGACGGAACAGACCTGTGGCCACGGGCTTGTCAGGGATGACCCTTTCATCCTCGGAAAGATTATAATGTGTCACAACCTCTTCTTCGCCCATAAGTGACATCTCACTATGTTGCGATGGTGAAGGAAAGTGAGGGTCTAGAATGTACTGTCAGAATGACCCATTGGTGAAATGGCCCTTAGATTCAGATCTGCTGCTGACAATGGGGCCAAGAAACCTCTTTGGATAAGGGCAGCATCAATGCCCTTTGTGATAGTTTGGGCAATCATATAACACAGGTGTTGTGACAGTGCAGAATCTTGGCCTTCCTCTGGGCAGAGCCCCACTGTGCTAGGAGTGAAAGTGGCAGAAGCACTAGACGCCCTATGGTGGTGAGAGGGCCCTGGTTCTGGGTTGGTTACCCCCAAAGGAGGATCCATGCTTGCTGCCTGAAGCTCCTGCCTGGCAGTAGAATCAGAAGGAGACCAGCCAAACTGGTGTGGTTGGGGCTCCTGGATCAAAATGTCCTTGTCTAAAGGATCAGTTGCTTCCCTGCTGCAGACAGGAATAGAAGATTCCTTGCCAGCCTCCGCCCTTTTTTGGGCCTTGTCAAATTGTTTTTCTAAGGCATGTTGTTACCTCATGGCATCCTTATCAGATGCAGATGAAGTGAAGGCTTGTACAGAAGGCTGGGATCTAGTTGATTTCTGCTTTTTTTTGTAACTGAGCCTCTGAGGCTTGATGCCTGAGGGAGGAAGAGGCACAGGTGCAAGAAGGAGAGCAAGTGCAACACACCATTTTGAAATTCACAAGGTGGTTATATTTCAGCAGAAAAAAACTTGTTTGAAAACCTCCGATAATTGCTGCCAATTGTTTTGTAATTATCTCCCTGGTGATTAAAAACACTAGTACGGAGGACAGTTGAGGGCTGTAGCCACGCCAAGCTGACATTACAGCTTGAAAGCAGGAATAAAGTAAGGCTGTGCGGGTGGGGGGGAATCCAAAATGGCACAAAGCCTACACCAAGGTTTTTCAGCGCTGATTACCACAGCTAGCCCAGGGAAGCTGCAATCCGACACCACGGATCTGTGGCCAAGCCCAAGAGTGCAGAGCCGACACCACGGCTCTCCACGCGCCAATCTGGCACCTCAACTCACAGAAACTGCCTCTGGAGCGATCAAGCCAACGGCTCCATGTGCCCTGCAGTCCTTCCAAAAGGGAATTTTGCTGCCGCTGATGCTCAGCTGATGAGCACGTGGCCAGGCATGGTGCCAAAAACCGCTTGTAAAGCAGCTACGAAGCTTTTATAATATTTACTTTCTCTGAAACTCTGCTGAAAGAAGTCCAAGCAATGGAGCTCAAATAACAGAAGTCTCTCTAGGCCGACTGAGTTAACAAAATGAAGCTAAATAGGAAGGAGGAAGTGTGACTAAACAAATTACAACTCTTTCTCTGGCCGATCAGACAAGGTTATCACCCATTGCTTGGACTCTCTAAGCAGCGCACAGGAGAATATATGAAATCAAGAGCACAGCTAGTCCTCAATTTATGACTATTTCTTCAGCAACCATTCAAAATTACAATGGCATTGAACGAAGGGACTTACAACCCATACCTGAAGTTACAGCCAATGCAATGCTCCCCTATAATCACTTGATCAACATGCAGGTCTCCCTCCCTCCCTCCCTCTTGTAGATTACAGAAATTAATGAATGGATACTTCCAAACAAATAAATAGTTCCAAATTGTTTAGGATATGATATACCAGTACAAATTATCCTAAGACTGACACTAGAGAAAAATGGCATATTTCAGTATAGGTTTAATATGTATACATTAGTCAAATTGGATACCTTAGGGTATCCAATTACTACTTGTAATCCATCCTAAAGATGCATATAGCATGTTACAGGTAGTCCTTGTTTAATGATCCCACATTCACTATTTAACAGTGCTGAAAAGGACTTACTACAGGTTCTTGTAGCTGCAGCATATCTACCACCACGTGATAATGATTTCAGCAAACCTGCATGCAATTATAAGTTATAGCATCTTATGGTCATGGGATTGCCATATGTGACTTTTACTGCTGGTTTCCAATGAGCAAAGTCAATAGGGAAGCCAAAAGGAGGTTGCAAATGGATCCTGTGATGTTACATCTAACAAGCATGCAAAGACTGCTTAACAACAGCAACTGGAACTGCTGCAACTGCCATCATGGATGTAGTTATATAATATTGAGTTTTGTGACTGTGTGTCATTTAGTGACAGAATTGCAAATCCCAATTACTGTCATTAAGAGGATTACTGTACTTTAGTTACCACAGCATGAACTGTGTTGTCCCAATCAAGGAATAGGTACAGTTGAAGTATTAGCAACCCAGATGGTAATAAGTGTTCCTAGCCAGCTAGTAATAAGTGTTCTTATGCCTCCAGCAATAAAGATAGAGCCAGGGAAATTCTAGATTGCAAATTCTTCTTCAGAAGTACTATATTATCAAAGGATGTACAATTATTCAACAATTGCCTCAGATTTACTGAAGATAAGAAAGGTACTTTGGATATGGCATGGGCATGCTTGCTGTATCTCTCTGAATGTATTTAAACAATCATTGTTTTTCTTGCGTTCACACAGTAGTGTATTATTCTTGCCTATTAAGTGAAACCAGAAGAACATGTAGCTTCTTCAAAGCAGGCACACTCAAGCCACATTTGAAAAACCTTTCCTGCTGTTAATTCAAATACCCACCCATGCCATTCAGAGCTAGCCCCTAATTCCAGGCCTATGAACCATTCCCTATAACACTTTGATCCTAAAATTTAATTTCAGATGAACTCTCATCCGATCTGTTGCTTTTAATACCAGTTTAAGTCATTCTGATGTCATTAAGAAATAGGGCTAGATATCATTAGCATCCTGGTATACTTTGCTTCAAATTACCCAGCAATGACAGCCAACAGCTTCATATAGAAATTAAATAGCATTGGAGACAAGATGGTGTCTGGGGCAGGGCAGTGTACAGAATGACTGCAGAGCCTGCCCTACAAATGGAAGTAGAAGTTCAGAACACACCATAAAGGATGTATTTTAAAAGTTTTGTGTATAATAGCACATAATGTCTTTAATCCACAATTACCAGATTTACTGAGTCCGGTACCAGATTTTATACAAGATTAGACCATCCAATACTGGCAATCTATTGTAATTGCTAATGTATACACCTTTTTTAAAAGGATTACATAATCCCTGGAAGAACAAACTGAAGGACAGCACCCTCATTCCATGTAGCTTGCTGGCTCTTACGCTGAATGCAAGGCTCCATGAATTATTCTAATCAGGCTGCACTTATATGTAGAAAAGACAATTCTCCACAGAACAAAAAGAATTTAAGAATTTTTTGAGTTTTTCTTCTAATGAGTCCATTCTTATCACTATGCCTAAAAATAAAGATTTTAATTTTAAAATTGGAAACAAAGGTGCTTTGCAACATGCCAGTTCATTCCAAGCATGTCCTTAGAGTCTACCTTAGGGGCCGTGGTAGCTCAGGCTGTAGAAGCCTGTTATTAAAACACAGCAGCCTGCAATTACTGCAGGTTCAAGCCCGGCCCAAGGTTGACCTTCCATCCTTTATAAGGTAGGAAAAATGAGGACCCAGATTGTTGGGGGGGCAATAAGTTGACTTTGTAAAAATATACAAATAGAATGAGACTATTGCCTTATACACTGTAAGCCGCCCTGAGTCTTTGGAGAAGGGCGGGATATAAATGTAAATAAATAAATAAATAAATAAATAAATAATAAATAATACCTAGGCTCCTACATAAGTTTTCTTAGAAAATTGAAACAGTGAGTAATTATAGTGCAATTCCTTGTTTGTAACTCTGCTCACTTGCCCAGGAAAAGGCAAAGATAAGATGGGAGTTGATAGCGAAACCTAAAGAACCAACAATTTAGATCAGAGGAGTAACATACCATAGATGGACTAATCTAAAAACATTTAGCCTGCACATTCTCAGCAGCCATTGGATATGATTAAACCATTCATTATGTGCCAATGCTGCAGCATGTTTGCAGTATTGGGTTAATTCATATTTTGCAATTTCAAAATTAAACATTCATACTTCGTAGGGTACAATCTGATATAAGCGTTTACACACACACACACACCTTTTGAATACACAGAAGAGGAGCTACCTGGAAAGATATTTACATCAAAGCAGAAACTGAACAGTATTTTAACAAATACCTCTAAAAATTTAATTACAATGTCAAATAATATAATTTGATGTTAAATTATACAAGTATTGCTTTATTTTTATGTTCTATTTTTAAATACATATATATCTCATTTTAAAAATTTATTTAATGACTTCAATGTTGTTTTTTAAGCTTTGAAAGCAGCTTTTAAAATATATTTGACAAGTCACATACATTTTTAAATTTTTGGTGAGCCTATACATTTGTTCTTTAGCTTTTCCTATCAAGTTCATTTTTCTCTTTTGTAAATTTTTCCCCTTTTCTTGTGTTTAGAATAATATAAACATTTTATATTTGTTCAAGTTTGTAGATTGCTTATTCTAAAACTTAAAATACACATGAAGATAGAACCTGCTAGGCATACTAATATGGATGATGAGGTGCAACAGCATTATCATAGGGCAGCATGGGTGAGGCAGCCATAGCCTGTAAAACTAGTGAAACCACTTGCTATTAGTAAAGCTTTTCTTCAGTGTATGCACTATGCCAACAAGCAGTATATATCTAGCTATCATGTAACATAATTTGTTAGAGAGGCAGTGTCTCATCCATCCTCCTTGGATTCACAAAGTTACTGCAATAGTAACTTCCCAAAAGATGTGCATGATTTAAAGGAGGTCTTATGTATATTCCAAATCTTTTTCCTTTGAATCCAAAAGAATACACAGCCTGTTTACATAAGAGATGGATAAATAAGTCTAGCTGTAAATCTGAAATTGCCCCCATCTTGTATGACTAAAAATAAAGTTAAGATTAAAAATGTCACCATATTGTTTAATTAAATTCACAGAAAAGAGTACAGAGTTATTCTTTTAATTATGTCAGCCATTATTTAATTTAAAGAAAAAAATCCTGATATTAATAAATAATAATCAAAGACAAAAACTTAAAAGGATCACATTTGCAGCAGTTTTGCATACTATTAAATCCAGCAGCAATTTTGTTCCAAATAAAATGAAAATATTTCCTGTATTCCTGAATTATATACAATACCACTGTGTTTATCTCACACGTTTATCATACTTAGCACATTTTAGAATAAAATGGGCTCCTTTTCACTATTTACAATCTTCAGTTAAATTTTACGGATAAGTGTGCTTGTAAAATTCTAATTAAAACTCTAATTATTATCCTAACAAATTTCTTGTTGTTAGGACAGCAGTTTTCCTACCAGAAGTTGCAGATAAAGATTTGTACCATGTGTTGCTGACTTTTGGCAAAGATCATCACCATTCTGCATTGCCTAAAACCACAAATCAAACATAAAGCCACCTTAGCACTATTATCAAAACCGGACTCTTTCATCCCTTACTACCAAAAGGAAGATTTTATGCTATACCCGTGATGGCGAACATATGGCACACCTGCCACAGGTGGCACACACTGCCCTCTTTGTAGGCACGTGAGCAGTTGCCCCAATTCAGCTCTGCTGCGCATGTGTGCGCACCTCCCACCAGCTGGCCATTAGGTCACTGCTGCGCATGCGGGGGAAGGGCACACATGCACAGGACACGTGCGGGGGGCTCATGCGGGGGCCGCGCATGCATGCACGGGGCCGCATGTGAATTCGCGTGCCATCACTCTGCTATACTGACATACATTTCAACATCAATTTCTCTTACATAAACTTTATCTTCTTTTATTCTGCTTCAATCCTAACTCTACTTCTGCAAAGTTAACGGAACAGAACACACCTCTGATTTTTATATACTCTTGTAATGGATGCTCAAAAACAAAGATACCAATATCGCATCATTGTTCCCCAGTCCATTCCATTGCAGATCCCAGTAATAGATATTACTGACTCACGTAAAAGCGAAGAAGAGAGTGGTGGCTCCTACTAAGAAGATTGCAGCAGCTGATACTGGGACATACTTGCTAGGTTTGAATCTCTTTCCAGATGCTGCTGGCATGATGGAGCTCTGGTGGGTGATCTGCCCTGCAGCATAGCCCAGGCCCAACGGGAGTCAAGAAGGATAAGAAAATTAGGGAAAGAAGCTTTCTCAAAATACAAAACAAAACAACAAATCAGGGAAAAGCTTAAGAGTATCCAAGTTCTCAAAGTTATCTGTTAAGAGCCAGATCTTATTCACAATTATAAATCAAGATGGCATTGACAAAAAAGAATAAATCTGGGTAGAATTATTAAATGAACAGAACAGGATCCAATCAGGAGAATAATAAACCTAATCCCAAGATTCCTTTTGAAAAAAAAAACCATGTAAAATTAAATTCTGGAAAAAGTAGTTGCTGTGTAGCTTCTGGAGAATATCATCTTCTGAAGGTGAAAAAATAGTTCAATAAGGCAGAAAACTGCAGCTGGACTGGAATTTTTAGTGCAAGACGACAAGATGGATTGAAGAAAAATTCCAAGAAAAATGATGTACTAGATATAAGCTCCCAATAGTTTTTCACGTATTATTACTTCATATTATTTTCAGAAATTGCACAATAATTTTCGAGGCAGTTTTTCCTTTCTAATCTGTCTTCAAGATAAAACAATGCATTGTGGGTGATGTTTGGGGATAGTTACATTATTAGTAAATAAGCTAGTCTAGAACACATGTTTTTCTGCATCCAGAATGCTCTTTTCTCCCAGGGAACCCTGCCCCCCTGATTTCATCAGGAACTAGGACTGAGTGGCAGTTGCTTGCATTTATTTTTCTTTTGAATACTAAATCCTAGTAACAGCTGGTAGATGGCTGAGCTGAAAATCCTTTTCGTTCAAGAGGAATTGTGAGGAGCAAACTGGAGGATTGGTCCTGTTTTAGTCTTCTTAAACCCTTTATAAATATAATTTTTACTTTTTAAAATAGAAAGTACGTTTTGCTTCTTTAAAGGTGCATCAATTGTACACACAGTAAATCCAGACTGGGAGCCTCACAATTTTCAAAGGTTGTCATAAAAATAAAACAATTGACAGAAAACAAAAATGCAGTCTTCTTCCACACTTATGTCCTACAACATTTTGTTTGCTCCAGATTGATTCACTGTCACAGGTCTATCACATATATTAGTCTTTATTCATATTTGCTTTAATAGTCTTCACATCATTTAAAAAATTTGACATCTGGAACTCTTCTCTTTATCTAGAAAAAAGAAAGAAAATATTTTTATTTGTAACATTTTTAAATGAAAGAATGATTTATGAATAACACTCTTTGTGTGATTTGGTTTCTATAGCTACACATCTGGAATAATTCTGACTTTGTGAGATATGGCACATTTTGTATTCAACCCTCAAACATCCCATAATTATCTTTAATTTGGATAAGATTAATGTTAATAAAACTAATACTTAAAGATTACATCTAACATAAATGGAAGAACTTATTAAACTTCAAATCACTCACTTTTCACATGTTGGACTGAAAAATATTAAGCAATTATACAATATTACTCATCAGCATTTCCCCTCTTTCTTTCTCTCTATGGTAAAAAATCCATTTTAAAAAGTTGAGGCTGTCACCCAAAGCAGGTGTAAGGAATGTCCAGTAGGGAATGGAAAGAAAAAGTAACTTATTTCTTCTATTAGCAGGCAGAAAACATTGGCTAAACACTTCCAAACTACCTATTCAAAGAAAGACTAAAACCTTGTTGGTTAGGAATTCCATAACACATCTTGAAACATAAATTCATTGTTAAATCAACTTACTTTTGAAGCAGATGAAAATAATATACTTCTTTAATTTGCTTCCCTTATATACACTTCCATATTCTCTCTGCAAGTACTCTCCACATTTGCCATACTATATTTTCAGTTATAAACTCTTCTTTTTTCTCTAATCGGATTATCCAGAAGTATAAAATCAAGAGGTGATATAAAAATAAGGAAGTCTGTGAATCTTTTAGAATTATCCATATTTCTTTAGTATCATGAAGTACAATATGATCAGAGATTCATTTAAGTCTTATTAATGAGGAGATTTTAGCAAAACAAACAACCCAAAGAGTTTATTATTTTTATTGAACTAATGGAGCCAGTATGACCTGCCTCTGTTAGAAACACCTAGATAATCAACTCATTTAAGAGAGTGAGTTGGATAAAATATTAATAAGATCAGATTTGGTGTTCCCCTCTCCAGAACAAAACCAGCTATTTTTAACCCCCACAGTAAAAATTGTGGAAATGACTCATATCCTGATCAAAATAGTAGTTGCAGATATGAGCCCCAAAAAGACTATAAAATTACTGACAAAGATGTTGGCTTTCATCAATTCATGGTCCAGTAGAGTGCAAAAATGGAACACCATTGCTACTCTTCCCAGAAATAGTCATCCAAAAACATTACCTTAAAAGAAAGTTATATAATACTACATGAATAAAGAAAAGGGGCTTGCAGGCTACTAAGTAATGGAACTTCACTGTTACAGCAAAGGATATACAGATCATTTTTATAATGTCTTATGTCAGGAAAAACTGAAAAGAGAACATTCATGGGACTAGTCAAGGATTCTGTCAAGCTTACTTGGCTAAACAGTAGGTTATGAATAATGCTTTGAGAACAGTTGAAACAAATGTGCAAGTTGTTGGCATTAATGAGAAATGCTGTATTTGGAAAAAAAACCACTGCGTTTCAACAAAAGCTCATCCCAATTATGACACATGATGGTAGGATTATCATCATTTGGAAGTGCTTTGCAGATTCAGGATCTAGATGGCTTACATGAATTCTGAACTTACTAATTCTACAGAAAAAGGTCAGAACATATATAATATATAACACAATAAACTTAAATATTGAGAGAACAGAATAAATACTGAGTTTTGGAAAGGTCGAGTCAAAGTCCTATCCTTAACAGGTGAAATGTTGTAGAATATCCTAAAGCAAACAGTTCATGCAAAGAGCAAAAAGATATGCAAGTTGAAGCAATTTTTCAAAGAGGAATGGGTCAAAAGTGATAATGTGTGGGAGAAAATATTGTGCCCCTCCCCTCCACAGTCACATGACTGCATTTTTGGGCTCTTGGTAACTGATCCGCATTTACGGTTTCTGGCAAAAATGCCCAATGCCCATAGAGAACAATGGCCTTGATTAATAACCATGGAATTTGCTTAACAGCAGTGTTAAGCAGCAGACTATGACCACCACATAGAAAGTTTGTAAAATCGAGGGGTGGTCACAGGTTGTCACACAAATCACTGTTGTGATTTGGGACCATAATTGCAGGCTTAATTATAGTCATAAGTTGAAGACTATTTGTAATGCTAAAAGAAGGGATCTACCAATTACTAAATCTTAAAACTACTGTTTTGGAAACACGTAACATACAACTAATATTGGCTTAATAGTTGTTTTTTTTAATCACGATACATTGTTTTTTCGTGCTTTTTAACCAGAATTTCTTCATCTATTAACAAGCCTTAGATAAAATTCAGATATTGTAAGTAACAATACTGAAATATGGATAATTCTAAAGAGTTCACAAACTTTCTTTCTCCGCTGCAATCTGCCTTCTTGTCTTGTTCTTCTAGGTTTGACAACCAAATATATTAGGGGCCTTATATTTTTTATTTATTTGTATAGTGCCTTTATTTCTACAAATAACTCAAGGTGACTAACACATCCAACACACCTTCCTCCTATTTTCCCTACAACAACAATTTTATGACATGATTTGGGTTGAGAAAGCATGACTGCCCCAAAGTCACCCAGCTGGCTTTAACAGCTAAAGAGCTGTGGTGAAATGTAAAATTTGTTACTACCAGTTCTGTGGGCGTGGCTTGGGGGGGGTAATGTGACTGGGTGGGCGTGACCAACTGGTTTTTTAAAAAAAGTTTTAAAAGCATTTTTTCTACAACCTCTTTGGCCGAAGAGGTTGTAGAAAAAATGCTTTTAAAAGGTTCTGATGATCCCAGCTGAGCCGCACGATCATCAGAGGCTTTTTTTTTTTACTTTTAAAAGCATTTTTTCGGCTGAAGAAAAAATGCTTTTAAAAGTAAAAAAAAAAAACAACCTCTGATGATCCTGCGGCTCAGCTGAGCGGGGTGGGGGGGTTTGCTACTAGTTCTCCGATGACCTGCTGCCATCACTACCACATCAGGTGATCCTCTTTTAAAACTCTGTGAATTTGTTAGAAACCCAAGCACCTTTTTCCTTCGGTGTCTATAAATCACATTTAAATATAATCATGGTTCAACTTTCTCTACAGTTCTGGAAGACTTAGAAATCAAGCTCTTGTTGGATTCAAAATTAAAACAATGTAAAGCCATATTTGCATCCAAAGGCAAGCATCAATCTGAACCAAATATCACTATGAAAATAATGTACATATACAATATAAATGATAAAAGCATCACTTACAACTTATACTGGAGATCAATCACAGTAGATGTTAGAGCTAGACAACATTGCATGTTGTCATTCTATATGTCTGACACTGTATTACTGAGAAATGTGAGTGATCAATCTTGTAAATTATTCATTAAGAACAGCAGCTACTTCTGCTGGCAGAGATGATTAAATAGTACATGTAGAGTAATAGAACATTTTCTGAAAACCTAGCAATTTACATGGCAGAAGCCAAAAGGCAGTGAACTACAAAGGAGGAGAGCAGAATGAATGCAATTTCATTGCTGAGCCTTGTTATTACTGCAATTCTAGTCAGTTTCATATGCCCGCGTTTATCATTTTCCACTGCATCAAGCACAGAGTCAGTGTCAGTAATAATCCTTTCTATGCATTCACAAATATTTTTGAAATAAAATACAAATAAAGCGCTTAAAATACAACATAAGGCAAAAAAGTATCAGCATAAACCATGAAATCCAAGTAAATGCTTTGCTGATTTAGTAATGTTCTCAACCAGAGTGTCTTCTAGTTTTAAAAGAGGATCACCTGATCTGGTAGCAATGGCAGCAGGTGGTTCAGAGAACTGGTAGCAAAAATCCCTGCCCCCCATGCCCAGCTGAGCTGCGCGATCATCGGAGGTATGCTCCTGAGGGCCAATCTTTTGGTTTGATGAACTGCTGGAAACTTGACTCTGCTATAAACTTTAACTAACAGCTTGTGGTGGTTACCAATTGATTGAAATCCCTTTTAAATTGAAATTACTAAAAGGGAAACATGTGAAAAAAGAAATAAAAATTAAAGACATCATTTCTAAAATTCTATCTTCAGTTGTTCTATATTTTATATAATTTTATTAAACCTTAAAAATGAGTTAAAAATAAATTTCCTAACTGCCTAAAGAAGAAAAGAAAAAAAACTGAGCAGAAAGCTAAAAGTGCAAGGGAAAAAAAGTTGAAGGAAAATAGAAAAAAAAGGGAAAAAATGCAAGTGTCTTCTGATATTTTTCATAGCAGTTGTAAGTACAAATATATTTTAATCTCTGTAAAGTTACAGCACAATATTCTATTTGCCCTGTTCTGTGGTGGTCATTAAGCAAATGCCATGATCATAAAGTGACCACCACAAGCATTAAGCAAACATTTGGTCTGCTATTGGTTGGTTTTTTTTAAAAAAAAAACTTAGTACATTAAAGGCTGGTTTTCAGCAAAATACTGTAATATGTGGTCATGTGAGTGCAAGATATTGCAAGTGGCTGTAAATGTAGGGCACTTGCCAACGGTCTGAAATGTGATCATGTGACTGTGGGAGAGAGAAAGGCGTTGGAACGTTAGAACTGGGTTATAAGTGCCCCCAAGGAGGTCCACCATAACTTCGCACAGCTGCTAAGTGACCAGTCATAAGTGGAGGATTACATGTAAACATCAAAGATATAAATCACAAGTTCATCTTTTTAAAAAAATTATACAAAATATCTATAAGGGGTTTCTATTCAGCAGTAACTGTAGTTTCTTCTCTCTAATCAAATAAGTTAAATGATCTCAGCAAGACCATTCCTCCATAATGAATAGTGTTGAACTTTTTCATTACTATGCATTTAATCATCTCTTCACAATAATCATAATTGAAATGATCTTCCATGGTTTTTTTTCCTGTTTATCCATTAATTCTAAAAACAAGTTTTGGTTTTGATTGAATATTAATCTTTAAAATCCTCTATATTGAAATATATATTTCAATTACATATCTACCAAACATGATAAAATGTCTCCTTGTATTGTTTACATTGGCAACCTACTTTTGAAATATCTTTATACATTCTAGATAATTTCTCTGATATCATATACTAACAATACATTATTCAATAAAAATTCCTTTAAGATCATAATAATGTAAATTTTGACATTTTAAAGACTTTCCCATTGACCCATTTATATATAACTAAAATTCCATGTTGATTTTATCAACCTGTTCTTTTGTTTCAAATTTCAACAAAAGTGTATTTTAGCAATTACATATTCTTCATCAATACACAACTATACTTCAAATTCCTACTTCACTTCATATCATAAATCTTTTTGCTGGTTTGAATTCTTCTGATGAACCCTTCTGTAAATGGGAACCCCATCGACAACTACCGGTACATCCTTCTGCTATTAATTGTTCCCTTGATTTAATTTTAAATTCCCCCTGATGGTTTTCCAATAATTCTTGATACATCAACCATTTGTCCTTGCCTGTTGTTCCTCTTCTATTACAGGCTTATGAAGCTTACATCCCTAAGGGGGGTTTGGGTTACAACATGTGTTTATATCTATTCCATATTCTCAAATGTTCTCAATAATAAAATGATTTTTGAAATCCATATTAACTTTAAACTTCATTGTACTATAAATACCCATGCTATCTAAACCCCAGGTGATAATCTTCTAACTCCAAAAGTCTTTTTTTTTTCTCAACAGCATGCATTCTTTAATCCAGACCATACAAGCAGCAAAATACAATTTCAAACCCAATCTTCCTCTGTCCTTTTCATCTTGTAACACTTTATATTTAATCCCTGATTTTTCCCCCTTGCAAATATATTTAGATGTATTTTTACTGTTTAAAGGTACATCATTCAAACCAGGTATTGGTTTGAATCTGAACGAAAACATCAATCTTGGCAAAATATTCGTTTTTATCACAGATATTCTCCCCACAGTGACCATTTTAATTTCTTCCATCTTAACATGTTGTTCTTAATCTCCTCCAGTCTCTTAACATAATTATTTTGAAATAACATACAATTCATATTTGCCATAGTAGTATCCAATCTTTTTTCTCAATCTAAAAATCAGTTTTTTCCATCAGTTATATTTGTTCTAATTTCATTTTCTTGTTTAACCTCTTTGTCTTCTGATTATTCTTAAAATCTGCTAAAATACCTAAGACCTTTAATCTACCCATTAATATTTCTACTCCCTTTAGTGGATCTTCTAAAATTAGACTAAATAATCCACAAATGCCTTTAATTTATAATTCGTTTTTTAATTTTAACTCCCAACCATCTTCCAAGTTTATTTGGTTGCAAATTCAAATTTTTGTTTTGCATAATCCATCTTTATTTCCATATCTCTCACTGTTAATATAATTGCCGGTACAGAAGCTTAATTTGGTGAGTAATATTTGACATTCCCTGGAGATTTTAAAATTCCTTTTATCTCATCCAAAATCATTTTTCTTGCCTTTTCTTTTTAAATTCACTATTACATAATGTAAGATATCTTCTTACAAAAGCTTCATTTGTATACTGAACCACCCTTACTTTTGTGCCTTTATTATTATTCTAAAAAATTTCCCTCAACTTTTTATTTATTTTATTTATTTTATTTTTCATATTTTTATACCGACCTATCTCCCTAGGGACTCAGGGCGGTTCACAACCAGATAAAAACATACATATAAATACAAATAAAACATCCATTAAAAAACTTATTATAATTGGTCGAATAATTAAAATAAAAATAATAATAAAAATAATAAAATCCCCATTAAAACCAATTTGAATTTAAAATCTAGTCCAGTCCTGCGCAAATAAATAGATGTGTCTTAAGCTCGCGGCGAAAGGTTCGGAGGTCGGGAAGTTGGCGAAGTCCTGGGGAAGCTCGTTCCAGAGGGTGGGAGCCCCACAGAAGGCCCTTCCCTGGGTGTCGCCAGCTGGCACTGTCTGGCCGACGGCACCTGAGGAGTCCCTCTCTGTGAGAGCGCACGGGTCGGTGAGAGGTATTCGGTAGCAGCAGACGGTCCCGTAAGTATCCGGCCCTATGCCATGGGCGCTTTGAAGATAGTCACCAAAACCTTGAAGCGCACCGGAAGACCACAGGTAGCCAGTGCAGTCTGCGCAGGAGAGGTGTCACATGGGAGCCACGAGGGCTCCTCTATCACCAGCGCAGCCGCATTCTGAACTAACTGGAGCCTCGGGTGCACCTCAAGGGAGCCCCATGTAGAGCATTGCAGTAATCCAGGCGAGACGTCACGAGAGCGTGAGTGACCGTGCATAGGGCATCCCGATCTAGAAAGGGGCGCAACTGGTGAACCAGGCAAACCTGGTAAAAAGCTCTCCTGGAGACGGCCGCCAGATGATCTTCAAAGGACAGCCGTTCATCCAGGAGAATGCCCAAGTTGCGCACCCTCTCCATCGGGGCCAATGACTCGCCACCAACAGTCAGCCGGCTGCAGCTGACTATGCGGGATGCCGGCATCCACAGCCACTCTGTCTTGGAGGATTGAGCTTGAGCCTGTTTCTCCCCATCCAGACCCGTCGGCTTCCAGACACCGGGACAACACTTGATAACCGTTGGGGTGGTCCGGGGTGGAAAAGTACAGCTGGGTGTCATCAGCGTACAGCTGGTACCTCACACCAAAACCACTGATGATCTCACCCAGCGGCTTTATATAGATGTTGAACAGAAGGGGCAAGAGAATCGACACCTGCGGCACCCCACAAGTGAGACGCCTCGGGGCCAACCTCTGCCCCCCTGTCAACACCGTCTGCGACCGATCGGAGAGATAGGAGGAGAACCATCGAAAAACGGTGCCTCCCACCCCCAATCCCTCCAACCGGTGTAGCAGGATACCATGGTCGATGGTATCAAAAGCCGCTGAGAGGTCTAATAGGACCAAGGCAGAGGAATAACCCCTATCCCTGGCCCTTCAGAGATCATCAACCAATGCGACCAAAGCCGTCTCAGTGCTGTATCCAGGCCGGAAGCCGGACTGGAACGGGTCTAGATAGACAGTTTCAACCAGGTACTGGGGTAATTGACATGCCACCACACTCTCTACAACTTTCACCGCGAAATGAAGGTTGGAGACTGGATGATAATTACCTAAAACAGCTGGGTCCAGGGAAGGCTTCTTGAGGAGGGGCCTCACCACCGCCTCTTTCAAGGCGGCCGGAAAAACCCCCTCCCACCAAAGAAGCATTCGTAATCTCCTGGAGCCAGCCTCGTGTCACCTCCTGAGTGGCCAGTACCAACCAGGAGGGGCACGGGTCCAGTAAACACGTGGTGGCGTTCAACCTACCCAGCAACCTGTCCATGTCCTCAGGAGCCACAGGGTCAAACTCAAACTTACAATCTTCCAGCATTTTTTTTGTAACATCGTCTTATCAAATCTCAACCTCAAAGATCCATTTTCCTTTTAAAAGTTAAAGCCTCTAGGTCGTAATCTGAAAGTCTTTGATAATGTCTGAACTTTATAAACCTCTCAGAAATCCAAATTATAATCATTCTTGAAAAAGATGCCTCTCAGAAAAATAAGTGTATTCTTTTGACTCACCATTTTTATATCTCCATATACCAATAAGCTCCTAATTATTCATTAAATAGATAAAAATCTTTGGTAATTTACCTTATGTACTTTTAACATTTTTCTCAGACACTTTCTGTGGGGAAACTACTGCATTACAATTTCCCGGGAGTTTTAGAAATGTTAATATCCGTACTGCCCATCATGGTATCTTTTTAAAGACTAGTAACTGTTGTGGCATTTGATTGGTCATATGTCCATTAATACTTCTTCCAGTTTTAAATTTTTTTACCAAAATATTTCTTGCTTTCTATAGTTTAGTCTCAATCTGTGGTGTTTAAAAATAGAAATCACTCCTTCCAACCTTTTGTTTCTTCTGAGTTGTCTGTCAAAAAAAACCCTTTCTCTTGTGTAGTATTCTAATTAGAATTATCAAACCTCTATCTAGTATAAAAATGCTGCTATAAAATTTGGTCTATGGTCTTTTTTATGACAAATTGCAGAAAGACATCCCTTAATTTCAAAATTAATTTCTTCATTTGGCAAGTTATGTAAATTCTATAGACTTGATCAATCTCTGTTTCAGTATCATCTTCTTCCCAGTCCAGGAAATTAGACAGTTCTAAGGCCCAAATTAGGAAACAGATCAAAGATATTGCACATCCTCCATGTTTGTTTTGGATATATAAGCATACATATATAAACAATTAAAACAAAGTTGATAAACAGGTGTGGAAATACTTCCTTTACTAGGAGATAAGAGTATTTTAAAATGATGCTAATCAATACTTGCACATAGCTCCAAAGTCTAAGACATATAGCTCAAAGATCCAAGAAGTGTTAGATATAATAAAAGCGATTGTGAAATATCACAGCGGCTGACAGATTACTGTACTATATGCCCAATAGGGAAAGAAAATTCAAATGGAAAATCCAGTACTCCCAATTTACTAAGTAGAAATTAGAACAGGCTCTTTCCTACAAGAAAATGGAAAAGTAGGAAAGGAATGGAAGAATGCCTAGATAAGAGAAATATGCCATAAATCAGATGCATTTGAAAACTGAAAAGGCAATTTATAGAATTTAATGTAAAACTACCTCTATTATAAATAGAGGTAGAAAGCCCATTTTGCAACCAGGGAATACACTTTTAAAAATTCAGCTGTGAAGGAATCCAGATTGAAGGGATATTCCCATGAACAGATGAGCTAGAATCTTTGCATAGAAGAATCCAAACAAGGATTTAAGATAAATTTTACTTTAAAAAAGTGCAAAGAAATCACAGCAGCTATTTGAAAGTTTAGGAACAAACTTCAGTAAAAACAAACTTGGGTGGTTTTGGATGCTACAAAGAAAAAACAATGACCAAAGCTATTGTAAAGCTGTTTTATGATGTTTGTTTTTCCCTTTTGCTGCCCTCAAAATCCGGTGAATAATTTTGGTAAAGTTTCCCACTATTTCAAAGCACAAACATATATGAAGACTGGAACACAACCATATAAATAGGCGTATTAAAGGAACCTCCTTAAAATTTTCCTAAAAATCCAAACCTATCCATGCCTATAAAGTTCTGCTTAATTAGTAATCATAGGGTTTGCAAAATTATTTGTAAGAATATGGGACTTATACCTAATATACAGCTAAAGAAAATGCTGGATTTTATTACTTATGTTAATAAATGTTTTGTATGAACATCTGTACACTTGTAACACTTAATAATCTAGTGTATATATATATATATTTTAAAAGAGTGTTTTAATGAATGAGAGAAGCAGCTCATAATATTTTATTGGGAAAAACTATTGTTAACCTGTATTTTATTTTCAATAGAAAAAGAACCAAGACTCCTTTGCAACCTTAAGAGCAAAATATGAAAACTTTAACTTTTGCTATATCACAGCCCCCCTATCCATTGTGCTCAGAAAACTTAACATTTTATACCAGTTAATGGTATTTAGAAGTTAGGCATGTTGTTAAGGGTAATCTGGGTTCACAACCAAGATTGTGGACTGTTGAGCAGAGTACCCTACGCATGAAAAAGACTGAGACTGGTTGTATATAATAACAGTCACTTGCAGACAAACTGGGGTTTGATATTCCTTTACTTTTAGGGAAAAGGCCAAGTCATAGTCCAAAAACAATTCCATGTCATACACATATAAAGTCAGTCAGTCTTCTTACCAATATAGACTTGTAAAACAAACAAGGTCTTCTTTCAGTTCAGCAAAACACAGTTCAATTTACAACAGACAGTATCTTGAGGAATCAGTAACTAGCCATGATCAAGCAACGATCATAAAGCTCAAAATATACAGTTGCAGCATGTCATCAGGTTACAATGCTGTAGTGTCTCTGTAAATTCCCCAACAAGCTATAATTTAATAGTCCTTTTATACATTGGCTACAGAGCTCAACCAATCAGGATGCTTGCATGATGCAGCACAGCCTTAAAGCAATACCATGCCTTTATACAAACATACATAGTTAGTTTATATATTGCCTGGCCATCTAGTTAGGCAAATAACAATTTCCTGACACATGTGATTAATTGTATCTAAAAAATTGTGCTGTATCAGCCATCAGCTTCAGACAACCTGGTAATTTAGTACATGAATAACTTCTAAGTGACTCCAGCCTTTGTTACTAAATCATATACCAGATCTGAAACTTCAGAAATATCAGTATACTTTATAGATTCTGAAATTTTTACTTCTCATATCATAGTTCAGCATTTTTTTTTGAATAACATTGTTTGGATTTATTACATTAATATTAATTCCAAAGGAATGCCTTAATTCCAAACTAAAGTTAACTTTAAGATACAGAGTTTTCTCCTACATAAAATAGGGAGTTTCTTAAAACAATGTGAAGTGAGATGGGAAGCATATACTCTGCCCATTCTCCTATTTTAGTTCCTAAACCACAGCAAACAGTTATTTCAAATGCTTATCTTCTTTTAATTATTTCACAGTTCACACCAGTTAACATATTTAAAGCAAGGACTAGACCTGTTATTATCTTTCCTGAGTGCAGAACATAGAGAAATGGTCTTAAATTATAGGAAAAAAGTATATTAATACATTTTAGAAGACTTTGACAATAGGATTGAATCTGGGTTGCGGTATAAACTATTACTCAATAATGTATTCCAGGGGTAGTCAACCTTTTTATACCTACCGCCCACTTTTGTATCTCTGTTAGTAGTAAAATTTTCTAACCGCCCACCGGTTCCACAGTAATGCCCCGTGTATCGTCCACGCATGCCTCTTGCACATCGTGGATTGGGTTTGGGGGGAGGGGCGCTGACTACCAGCTCTGCTTGTCTGTTACAGCTGGGTGGTGTGGGGGGAGATGCGCAAGCTGTTCTGGGACAAGCTCTTTTGTTTGCAGTTGCACTATAGCGCCATTTAGTTTCACTTACATAACATGAACTAAACTTATGCACGGGCGATACAAATAGCATATTTTCAGATATTTAAATTGTCACGGGGAATTTTATGAAAACCTAATGAAAATGTTTTTAAATAATGCTATGAAATTTTTTTAAAAAGTCAATTAAATTAAAAAAAGGAAAGTGCTTCAGTATCGGACAAAACCCTTACCGCCCACCATGAAAGCAGGAATGCCCACTAGTGGGCAGTAGGGACCAGGTTGACTACCACTGATGTATTCAAAGTCCAAATGTGTTCATGCAAAGACTAGATCCCCTTTATTAGAGGTCCTTTAATTTGGATTCCTGCATTAGATTCATTGCTCTAAATCAGGGCTGTCAAATTCACAGCCGGATGCATCACATGCTGGCCACGCCCATGCCCGGTTTAGCGAAATGGAAAAAAGCCCTGATACATCATGTGATGCCACCATGATGCCACGAGTTTGACACCCCTGCTCTAAATGGCCTTGTTCAAGTCTAAATAGTTTGATAAAATAAAGTTTTCAATTTTCTTCTTGTCTTCTTTTCCAGTTTTAAATATCCTTTTGCACATTCAGCTATTGTATTTTACCCTGCAGACACTTTTTGTCTTAATCTGAACCTTTTCCTGCAAGGCACATACATAAGGGCGTACAGGACAGCTTCCTGATGAAATCTGACAGTTGAATGTCAGGAATGCCTTTTAAAGATCTTACTTCCCCAATGGGCACTTTTACACTCATACAAATTAAATTTAATTAAAAAAAATAGTTTGCTTGTTCCAGGAAGTGTGACAAACAGAATTTTTGGAGATTGTAATACATATCTCTTTAATGATTCTGAAACAGAATACCCAGATGCTATGTAGAAATATTATTCACCAATCTTCATGTTCTTTAAAACTGTTGTTTGAATTGATGAATTTCTCTCTCTCTCTCTCTCTCTCACACACACACACACACAGAGTTACATTTTCATTTTATATGTTGCTTGAAAGAAAAAACTAAGAGTCAAGAAGGCAAGTTAATCTTCTTAAAAGGAAGAACCTGATGGTATAAAAGAATTTATACCTGATGATATAAAGGAATTGAAAACCTCATGGAATAAAAATTAATATAATGTGCCAACATACCAAGATTTCATTCTTGTGACAGATATTATAAACAATTGTATCTGACACTAAACCACCTATTTTCACATGAGTTATCTTGAAATTATGCCATATTGTTTTTTGTATTAGATTTCACACTCTGAAGTCCAACTAAACCAGGTGTTTAACATTGTCATTCTATAATACATGTTGCAGTAGATGAGCAAAAAATATTGATGCTTATTATCATACAGCTTATCCTTCAATGCATCATACAAATTCTGAATTGTAAGTTGCTATTCAGAATGGGGAAAAGGAAACCAGATGCCACTTAAATTTGGAGGAGATAAATCACTAAAGTGATTGACCAGCAAGTTAAATTAAATTGAATTTATAGAAGCTTTAGTATAAAATACTGAAAAAGTATCAGAATGCCTGCTCTTGTTTTAGGTGGAAAGCCATCCATCATTACCAACTGGCTCAAGAGCTAACAACAAAATTACCTAAGAGCAATCACTATTAAAAGCTTATCCACAATTTGTGTTAAGTAACAGATTAATGCAGGTAGCCTAATCACTATAAGGATCTAAACACATAATTTTGGAAGAGGTAACTATCATTCAAAATAAATTGCAGGTATCGTTTTTCTCCCAAAAAGTTAGTTAGGCTGTATTCACATAATATAGCTAACTGGTTTGTTGCTACCCTGAGGTAAATATTTAGTCCAGGAATATGATGGCAGATAAATGAGCAGCAGAGCAGCCATCTTTGCAGGAAGGCCAGCTATCAGGAAAGTAGCTGGTAAACTGTCACTTCCTGCTTAAGGAAAAAGCAAAAACTTGATAACATGATAAGGGCTGGTACAGAAAGGGAGATTATGTATCTGCTATTGTTCTAACTGCCCCTAATGGACAAAGGGGTGGGGAATGAAAAGAAGAAAGCTCTGAGATAAGGAGAACTTACAGGTGCCCCATTTTTGAGAAACCACTCTAGGCAATTCTCTCTTTAATAGCAGGGAAGTATCAACACTTTGTTACTTATCCTTCCTATTTCATTCAACCTAGGATGGTTAGTTAATCCAAAACAACTTTCTCTAACAATAAACTGATTAGGTTATGGGTGGTTGCATTACATATGAACTACTCCTTGACTTAAATATTTGACCCAAACTAAAATAGGTTTTTATTTCTACTGTTAACAATTGTTTTTTTTTACAAATGGCTACCAAAATCTTCCACTGCCTCATGTCATTGTCTAAATACCTGCTATTATCTATTCACTTTCTTATTGGCAGTAAAACAAGTTTCTCATCATACATAGGCTTTTTAGTACAAAAATCAGCTTACTGACAAATGTCCTTATCTTGTCTGCCTTCTGTGCTATATGACCCAAGGCCGCCTAACAACTGGATGATAGTTAGGAAGTATATACAAATATAACCTATTCCTTTACTTTTCCTAGCCAAAAAAAACTCCTTTATAAACAAATTGTATTGGTCTCGGTCTAAACACCATGCATATAAATTATTTAAATATATTATTTAAATATATTTAATATATCTTCTAATGTGCAAAAGCAGTATGAAATTTTTACATATGTGGGCAATTTTAATTCATAAAAAAAATGAAAAGATATTAGTGCAAAACAAATAACATGACCATCAAAACCACTTCTGGGAATAAAAATCTGCATAGCCCAAGAAGGTTGTCAAAGTACCCATCTTACCACAAATAAAAGCAATTACAGAAAAATCTCTAAAGATTAATCCAAAAAAGGGATACTCAAAAAAGGGATAGTGGATATGAGATTAAAGCAAAAAGCATGAGAAGAAAACAATGGTATAAAGCAAGGGTAGTCAACCTTTTTATACCTACCGCCCACTTTTGTATCTCTGTTAGTAGTAAAATTTTCTAATCGCCCACCGGTTCCACAGTAATGCACCGTGTATTGTCATCTGCGCGTGCCTCTCGCACATCGTGGATTGGGTTGGGGAGGGCGCCGGCTACCAGCTCTGTTTGTCTGTTACAGCTGGGTGGTGTGGGGGGAGATGTGCGAACTATTCTGGGACGAGGCTCTTTTGTTTGCGGTCACACTATAGCGCCATTTAGTTTCACTTACGTAACGTGAACTAAACTTATGCACGGGCGATACAAATCATATATTTTCAGAAATTTAAATTGTCACAGGGAATTTTATGAAATCCTAATGAAAATGTTTTTTAAATAATGCTATGAAAATTTTTTAAAAGTCTATTAATTAGAAAAAAGGGAAAGTGCTTCAGTATCAGACAAAACCCCTACCACCCACCATGAAAGTTGGAACGCCCACTAGTGGGCGGTAGGGACCAGGTTGACTAAATAACAGACTAACCAGGCATGTAGTGCACAAGAACATGTAACTTGGAAACAGGAAAAAAGTAATTGATAGAATATGAACTAAGTTAGAGATTTCAGTTTTCAACATCAAAATTACCTCTAAAATATTTTTGCATATCTATTCTGTTCTAATTTCAACTATTGAGCTGCTTTTTAAAGCAAAAGGTCTACAGGAAAGTCTTTTTCTATCAACTACCAATATGACTTTTTGTGTAAAGAAATTGTTACAACAAATTTCCCTGATTGCAGACTTCGTACATGAAAACATGGGATCTTACACTATATTTGATTAAGGAAGCCAAAATAAAGCTGCTCTCAAACAACTCTAGAGAAGTAATAAACACTGTTCATTTTTCTTTCATTTGGGAAGAAACTGAAACTGAGTTCCAGCTCCAGACTGTGAGCGAAACGGAGTATAAAAGTGACTAGTAGTATCCAAAGTCTTTTCTTCTACTTAATATTGCAAGATCTCTTTCTTATAAAGAGTGATCCTACACTCCCAATACAAAACGCAGAAGAGCTTGAAGGAGGAACCCGATTTCCTACCTGCCTACGAGATACCTGCACACCTCGAGGCGTAGCCTACAACTATGACCTCCACGCTTTAATAGTCCCCGTAAGTGATCCTCGAGGTGCCGCCTTGAAACAGATCACTCGGTAAAGATCAAGGTTTCTGAAGCCGAACTCGAAAGGAGGCGGGGGAGGGTGACCGGCAGGAAGTTTGGAGGACTATCCTGTCCATCCACCGGTTCCATCGGTGGGACAAGACGACGAGGAGCAGTAAAAGTCGGAGCGGGCCGGGGAACCTTCCTAACTCAGCCACAGACACCGCAGCAGGAGAGGCGTCGGAGCCCATTCGGGGTGTGACAAAGAGCGGCGAAAGCCGCGAGAGAAGAAGTGCGAGGCGGGATCTTCTGCGTGGCTGCTTAGCCGAGGCAGAAGTTGCACCGGCGGAAGGAAGAAGGGGGAAAAGTATGGGGGAAAGGGGGCGAGAACCTCCCTCGCCTCTCGCGCCTTTGGATCCCGAAGAAGAGCCCGAGAGCCGTTAGGCCCGCGGAGCCCTCGCCCCACGGACGAGGAAGGACCCCGCTCCACGTCCGCCGCTCCCTAAAGAGGAGACGACGCTCCTTCCTTGGCCGCCTCCAACCTTTAGCACCTACCCGCCAGCGCCGTCCCTTCCGTAGCCGCGCCTTAGCCGCCGCTCCGCGAAACCAAGTAGTCGGTCGGTCGGCCCAAGCAGTCACAAGAAACACCAGCACGGGAAGTAGGGCGCGCATGCGCGTTCTCAAACCCGCTCGGGCTCGCCGGTTGGCCAGCCTGCTGCCCGTAGGCGCGCGCGCAGTCCCCTTTCCTCTACGCCCCCTCCTCCTTCTTTTCCTTCGAGCGCTCCTGCGGACATGCGCAGTAAGCTACGTCTGGCGAAAAACGGGAACGGATTCGTTTGCGTAAAGGGGCGGAACTGCGCCGTTAATAAATCACGACTCGGGGAACGAGGAGCTCCAAAGCTGGAGCTAGAAAAGGACTTATCCGCATGCGTGCGAATGACGTTAGGCGTCTGGAAACGCCCGGACCAATCGTTTGCTTGATAAATGAGGAGGGCAGGGCTAGAAAACCGGAATGGGCATGCGTGAATCGTAGAGTTTGCATTTTTTTATTTTACGATCGAAGGATTGAGGATCGCTGTGAAATTTTTTTATTTATTTATTTTATTTTGTCACAACAGTATATATAAGCATAAGCATGAAATAACTATACCATATGTAAGCATAAATATAATCATAAGTATGTAATAACTATATGAAATTGGATACAATCAAGGGGAACATTAGGACAGGAATAGTAGGCACATTGATGCTCTTATGCACGCCCCTTACAGACCTCTTAGGAATGGGGTGAGGTCAATAGTAGATAGTTTTTGGCTGAAGCTTTGGGGATTTTGAGTAGATACCACAGAGTCTGGTAGTGTGTTCCAAGCATTCTCTGTTACTGAAGTCATATTTTCTGCAATCAAGATTGAAGCAGTTAACATTAAGTTTAAATCTATTGTTTTGCTCTTGTATTGTGATTGAAGCTGAAGTAATCCTCAACAGGAAGAACATTGCAATAGATGATTCAATGAGTTAAACATAGGTCCTGTCGAAGGCAGCGGAGTTTTAAGTTTTCTAAACCCAAGATTTCAAGTCTGGTGGCATAAGGTTGAAGGGAACATATATACTAAAATACTAGAATTAGTAGGAAACTTGCTAATGATATTTGATGTCTTGGTCTCTTGTTTGTATAACTGCACATGGTAAATATCTGTTTCCCATAACACTGACATATATATATTGTGCCCTTTTGTGGTTAGAACATAAATATGCCATCATGGATGGTTATGGAGGTCACACTGACTAAATTCCTGAATTGTTACTGATACCTCATCCCACCAATGACAGTCTCTGGAAATTGTCAGAGTCCATCATTTGATCTCTCCCCACCCCACTCTGGCTGAGAACGTATATGTCATCCTCCAGGAAATCAAGTGGTAATTAAGAAGACAAATGGAAAAGATAACACCACAGAAAGAAATCAGATTACATACACTGACCCTTACTATTGTGTGACCTGATGTAAATCCAGAAGTTAGTTTACATTCACTGACTTATACTATGGGAACATGCAAACCAGATTCCAGAATACGCAGATGCCAGAGTTGAGGATTTATGACTTTTTGGGTATAAGAGGACATCGCTTTCTGTCATAAGTTCGTAGTTCTTCCTTGCATGTATGTATGCACCATTATGTGTTTGGAACAGCTAACCATTTAAGCTTGATCAAGATTAAATGCTATTTTACTCAAGCCTCTGTTTAAGTCTCTTGATTGGCAGTTATGAGCTTAGACATATTAATAAATGGACTTTACATTTGGCGCCCAGACGTGGGGCTCGAAGGCAATGCTTTTCTTCGAAATGGCTACATTTAGCCCCCCACAATTCTGAACTCCATTGAAGTTCAGCAGGCCTTCAAAACGGTGGGCAGGAAAAACTGGCATGGGCCATAGACAATGTCAAAGAGCGCTCCCAGTACGTTTGAACTGGTGATATTGGACTGGCCGGATGCCAGCAGATCCTGATTCCAGCCGGACCTGAACGCCCCATTGAGGCTTGAACCGGGAAGATTCTACAATCCTAGGTGAGTAGAAATTTTTTTGGGGGGGAGGTAAGAGGGGAGTGTTGCTTTGCGTGTGTGTGAATGAGAGGAGGGAAATTCCTACTAGAGGTTTGCCCTCCAAGTGAGTGCGGAGATCCAATTTGCGGTTCTGATTATTCGCGAGAATATCAGCCAGAGCGGATCGCTTTGAAAAGTGGGTGACTGTTGGAATAAAAAGTCTGCAGTGAAAGGGTCGTTCTGGTCAAAACTCTGAGCTTGAAAGGGGAGCCCAAGAAATCCTTTTGAAAAAAGGAGAGTTTGTCAGTTCCGAGCCTAGGAAGTGCCCGAGAAAGCCCCTCACTGGACAAAAGCCCTTACTAAAAAGAGGGAGGGTTTTACTCAAAACCCCCTGACCGAAGAAGCCCGAGAAAGTCTCGAGGGAAGAGATGGGTCTTTGGCCAAGAACTTCGAGCTGTCCCCGGCCCGAGAGTGAGGCAGACCCCGAGCTTGTGTCAGGTAAAATCCCTTACAAAAATAAATAAAAAATAAAAAAGAATAAAATATATAAAACATAAAAAATAAAATAAAATATAAAAATAAAATGGGCAACCATACTGGTAGCCTTTTTGGAAAGAGTAACCTCTTTGGAAGAGTAGAACTGTGTTTCCCTCTAACTGTATTTAGTGATTGGGACACTTTTCAGATGATTTTAGACCTTATCGTAGCAATCAAAGTTGCTTTTAAAACCATCTGGCCAACCTACTAGCGTGGGAGCTTGGCCTCCAGAAGGCAGCTTTGATTTAGATTTTATCAACAAATTTGCTGATTTTTTGGCTACCATCAGATGAACTGAAGAAGAATCCTTTGTTGGTTTCTTTTTCAACCTCCTCTGTCAGCCAGAGATTCAGAGAGCGTGTGGGCTCACTCCAACATCCTCTCCCCCTTGTCACTTTCAGAAAAAGAAACAAACTAGCCAAAGTGACTGAGGAGGAAGGAAAGTTTCCCCCACACCATATTACGATGCAAATGCTATGCCTGGCTTAAGTGCCTACAGCAGCACTCCAATTCCTTTCAATTGGAATTCCCACCTTGCAGGAGTGCCTCATCCTCCAGAGAACTAGGATTTTGTCCTGCAAGGATTAAACCTGGGTGTCCCAAAAGAAAAACAGTAAACTTCCACTGCATTCATCAGATCCTTCAAAATCCCCCACCCTTTTTCTGAATCGTTTGAAGGATTGGTTTTGCAAAGTTTACTGACCAAAGTTTACTGATGATGTTTTGCTGAAAATAACTTTCGTGAGTCAAAGCACCTCCGACATAAGAAAGAAATTGCAAAACTACAAACCCCCCACCCCACTGCAGAGAACCGTAAGAAAGGAGAATGCAAAAGCAACCCGCTCTTTTAGCAGCTGCTTCCTGGAATCCCCAAAGAAGAGGGAGGGGAACTTCAGTTACCCCTGGAGTACCTCCATCCATAGAGATCAATGTTGTCTTCAATTTGCCCATTGGAGGAGATAATGCCCTTTGAACAACAATGTCCCAGTTCAGTCACTGGGCGGGGAGGCTTCAGGCCAGAAACCCCAAAACCCTAGCTCCTTCACCCCTCACATCAGCCCAGACCCCTGAATTTTATCCTGAATTTTATTGATGGGGCTCTGGAGGGCAAATTGCTTCCCTCAGACTCTCTGATGGAGATAAAAGTAAGGAACAGATCTCACTCTTTTTAAGTAACACAAGCTACTTTCAGGGACCATCACTCAAGCGTTCCTTTCTAAATATTGCCACAATGTTTTGGGAAAATGTTTTGGGAAAGGATTCCCTAGCAAAGCTGGGAGCAATTGTAAAATGCACTCAGCAGGGAGTCCCCCTTAAAATTCCCCCAGGAGTTTTATCTGTTTCCTGGAAAAGTGAATGATCCTTAATAGCCCTGACTCTAACAAGATAAACGCCCACAACACCCCAGGGCAGAGACATTCTACTGCTTAAAGAGGTGGATGCTGTTATGTGTGGTAAGAAGACCCAGGATCAATTTGGTGTGAGTTCTGCTAAAATTCTTGGGTATGCATGTAGAATTGAATGTGATTGAATTGATTGTGATTTGTATGGCCAGCTTGCAAATTACTTAAACTTCTAGTAGTGTAGATTTAGTAAATAGTTTGACATTGTTGAAGGAAATAAGTTTAGCAGAGTGATGGCTTTCCTTCATGGAAAAAACTGTTCTTGGGTCTAGTTATTCTGATGTGCAATGCTCTATAGTGTCGTTTTGATGGTAGGCAGGTGGGTAGGAAAGAAGGAGGGGAAGATAGGATAGGAGAAGGAGGGGAAGATAGAGGGTTGGAAAGGCTGGCAGCGAGAAGCGGGAAGGAGAAGAGAAGTAGGAAGAGAAGGAGAGGAAGAACGAAGAAAGTAGAAAGAGATGGAGGAAGGAAGTAAGAAAGTGAGGAGGAGAAAGGATTAAGAAAGTAGAAGAAGGATGAGAAGGGTAGAAAGAATTACGGAAGGAGTGGCCACTGAGCAGGCCCAATTGAGCATAATTTGATTATAGGATTGATTGTTGGATAAGTGATTGTACTGTACTCTGGTTACATTTCTGGCCTGATTGTACAGCATTTTATCACCTTTCCTGTAGGCTTCCTCTTTGGAATGACTTAGCTGCTTAAGTTTAGGTGTGAACCAAGGTTTGTTGTTACTGTATATTCGTAAGTTCTTTGTCAGTACACATAGGTCTTCACAGAAGCTGACATATGATGTTACAGTCTCTGTGAGTACATCCAGGTCTGCAGTGGTATCTTCAAAATGTTAGATCTCCCAAAATAATGGCCAGTGAATCAGGGAATTTGACTTCAGCCTCCATGGTTTGGTCAGCTAGAAACTGCTCTGAGTTTTCCCACTTGAAGGGAGAGGATTTAAAGAGACAACTTCCCCAGGTCTGTAAATGTTGTTTGATGGTGTGTGTGTATGTATGTATGTGTGCCATCATTTCCAGACCTGCATAAGAATTGTTAAGAGAGTGAAGCTTGTAAGAAAGCTCCCTGAGATAATTGTGATGCTTGATTTGCATGGAATGCAGCCTGATTGCAGTGTTAGAGAAACTCATTGAGAAGGTGTGAGATTTCTGTATTGTCTTTTGGATTTGCAAGAAATGTGTGTGTGTGTGTGTGTGTTTGGATACATGAGAGAAATGGAGCAAGCAGCTTGACTGCTGCAATGAATTACTTTTGGAATTTTTTCCTAACCCTAGCCCTCACTGATTTAGTCTAACCTCCACCCCCCCTCGCTCTCTTTTGAGCCAGGTTGGGAGGGGTGAGAGAAAGGGGGGCTGGACAACAGCCATTCCCCCCCCCCTCAGGGTGGACTTTTTGATTTTTTTTTTCTCTGTGTCATCTTAACTACCCCCCCCCATCACTCCCTGTTGAGCCAGGGGAGGGGGTGGGCGAAGGGGGAGAACCATTCACCCCCCCTCCATTTTTTTTTTTCTCTGCTGAGCCTGTCTGAGAAGGGAGGGACAAATAGGCTCTTTGGAGCTTTGCTTTTCACTGATTTGGAATTTCTTCCTCTGCATAAAAGCCCTGCAGATATATTTTCTTTTCCACCCTGAAAACAATTTTGATTCTAATTTTTAACCCTGTATACAATTTTGATTTTGATTTTAATTTTAATTTTAATTTTTATTTTTTCTGGAAATGTTTGAGGTTTAAACTGCCTGATTAAACCTATACATTTATAAATGTTTTCAAAGCACACAGTTGATTAAAAATGTGTCATTTAGCTTTGTATTTTGAAGCTGTTAACATACATAATAAGAGTTGGAAGGGACCCTTGGAGGTCTTCTGGTCCAACCCCTGCCCAGGCAGGAAACCCTACAGCATTTCAGACAAATGGCTATGTATGGGTGCATTTTTATTTTTTTAGCAGAAATCTGTATGTTTTTTTTTTTTAAATGCACTCAGGTTTTCCACATAAAAATAATCACCTAAAAGCTTACAAAATGCATTTTTTTTTTAATCAGAGTCAAGGCGCCCCTTATTTGCTGTTTGTACTGTTTATTTATTTTTTTTTAGTAGCACAAGATGTGCCCTGTTTTAAGAACTATTTCAGAGATAAGTTAGACAATTATAAGTTAGACAATAATGCTGGCAATCCTTATGATTTATATTGATATATTGACCATCAATTGTGTTGTAAATGTTGTACCTTGATGAACATATCTTTTCTTTTATCTACACTGAGAGCATATGCACCAAGACAAATTCCTTGTGTGTCCAATCACACTTGGCCAATAAAATTCTATTTATTTATTTATTACAAGATGTGGAAAGAAACTTAGAAGGATACTGGTGCTATGAAGAATTTAATTTGTTAAGTCAAGCTTTGAATTTGAAGCTTGAAGCACTAAAATAACGGTTTGATGATAGGAGTTAGGAGTTATAAAAGTATGAACAAGTAAGACAAATGGTGATTTCACTAAGATATGATGTGATTTGTTTTTGGAAGTTTTTGATACTGTGGATTTGTTAGTGAACAACTTCCACACATGAATAAAAAGGGTGGGAGATGGGTTTTTGTTGATTGTCTTTTTCTCTGCCTTCCACATAGTATGTTTTTGTTGATTGTTTGTCTTTTTCTCTGCCTTCCACATAGTATGTTTTTGTTGATTGTTTGTCTTTTTCTCTGTCTTCCACATAGTATGTTTGTTAAAAAACTGAGACTTGTGTGTAAACCACCTCCCCAAGTTGTGTCATTTCTTCTTTGTCCCTACTTTTGTGTGAGTATGAATTTTAAAAGTGCTGGAAAGAAGGAAAATGACTTTTCGTCCAGGATGGACCAGCTGCCTTTTCTCATATGGGAATATATTGTACCAGTTTATCTGTTTATCTGCAAGCTATCTATTCTCCTTTGGCCCCCTCCCTAATCCTCCAACAATGCCTTTTCTCACCTAGAAAGGGAGGAGAAGGGGACCCTTTCTCATGTTTTTTAGTCCTGCAGATGACTCAAACCTGTGGAAACCAAATACATGGGTCAAGATGCTTTCCCCAAAAGAGACATTCCATCCATTTGAGCCAGCCTCTACTGAAAGTCACCAAAAACACCAAAGTGGAGCAGAACTTCCCAATAAAGAAATGGACATATAATGCTTGGACATGTAATGATCAAAAGACTCTTTTTTCAATCCCCAGATGGAGGAAGGGTGGCAATTCATTGTAAAGTTTTCTTTCTTGTTTTATATATTCATGTAAGGATTGTATTTGAGTAACTGTCACAACAAGTCCTGAACACCTTAGATTTCTGCAAGCAGCAAGTCCTGAACACCTTAGATTTCTGTCAGGTGGAAGAGAAACTTGCTCCATGAAAGAACTCCACAAGTGCCAACTGATTCCTGGAGACCAACTGAGAATGAACATTTTCAAAAATGTGGTCATGTTGATGCATATGTTTTGTTTGGAATTTTTCTCTTTGCAGGAGAAACAAGTTTTGCCTTACTGACCTGATTGGTGGACTCTCTTACTCTATCTGAAGATTCAAAAGCAGCTGTACAACCTTGCACTCTACAGATTGTGTTACTGAATGCTGTTGTTATTATTGATTGTACTTGTGAACTGCAACACTGTGATTGTTAAAACGTGCAAGGGATTGCTCCTATAGAAATCTGATCATTAGACCTAGGAGATATTGATATCATACTCCCTGAAAATTTTGAAGGTATAAGAATGCAATGGTTCAACATTTGAACTTTTCTTATGCATAGGATACATGGGAGGAGCAGATGATGGTGAAAAATCATACATTACCAGCAATTATGAACTGATACAACCTAGTAACCTATTTGAAAATAACTAGATTAGAATAGGTTATGGACGGATGTGGTAATTGGCATGCTCCAGATGGCTTATATTGGAAATTTTGCCTATGTGCAATTGCCTAGCCGCTGGAATAAAGCAATTTCTTTTTATATATATTCTGCCCACCCTGTGTACCTGTTTATAAGGAAGTAGACCAGAGAAAGATTGCTGGTCTCCAGAGTTCAGGTATAAGGCTGACCACCTGGGCAGAAGCTGGAATGTATGCTCATAGGAACGCTCCCATTTATATGCTGAATAGAATAAGGTTATTCACCATGATGGCATGCATACCATCATATTAATTCAAAAGGGAGGAATGAAGGGAACATATATACTAAAATACTAGAATTAGTAGGAAACTTGCTAATGATATTTGATGTCTTGGTCTCTTGTTTGTATAACTGCACATGGTAAATATCTGTTTCCCATAACACTGACATATATATATTGTGCCCTTTTGTGGTTAGAACATAAATATGCCATCATGGATGGTTATGGAGGTCACACTGACTAAATTCCTGAATTGTTACTGATACCTCATCCCACCAATGACAGTCTCTGGAAATTGTCAGAGTCCATCATTTGATCTCTCCCCACCCCACTCTGGCTGAGAACGTGTATGTCATCCTCCAGGAAATCAAGTGGTAATTAAGAAGACAAATGGAAAAGATAACACCACAGAAAGAAGTCAGATTACATACACTGACCCTTACTATTGTGTGACCTGATGTAAATCCAGAAGTTAGTTTACATTCACTGACTTATACTATGGGAACATGCAAACCAGATTCCAGAATACGCAGATGCCAGAGTTGAGGATTTATGACTTTTTGGGTATAAGAGGACATCGCTTTCTGTCATAAGTTCGTAGTTCTTCCTTGCATGTATGTATGCACCATTATGTGTTTGGAACAGCTAACCATTTAAGCTTGATCAAGATTAAATGCTATTTTACTCAAGCCTCTGTTTAAGTCTCTTGATTGGCAGGTATGAGCTTAGACATATTAATAAATGGACTTTACAAGGTATTTTGTTGTTTTCAGAGGAATGAAGAACTCTTCTTGTAAAATATTTCTGGACATGTTCAATTGTATTGATGTCTGAAATGTGGTATGGGTTCCAGACAGTCGAGCTGTATTCAAGTATTGGTCTAGCAAACGTTTTATAAGCTCTGGTTAGTAGTGTAGTGTTTCTGGAGAAAAAGCTACGTAAGATTAGGTTAACAACTCTTAATGCCTTTTTTGCGATGTAGTTGCAGTGGGCTTTGGCACTTAGGTCATTTAATATAAAAACTCCAAGGTCTTTGACTGGGTGGGGGTCATCTGTAAGGTAATGTCCGTCAAGTTTGTATTTAGTTTTTGGATTCTTTTTTCCAATGTGTAAGACAGAGCATTTGCTGGTTGAGATTTGGAGTTGCCAGGTTTTAGACCATTCTGACACTTTCTTTGTAGAATTTGCAGCTTCACTTCAGATTAAACTGTTCAGAATGTCTTGAGCAGAATCTTCGGTTTTATTTCTGGTAGAGGATATCAAATGTATAGAAATCATGTTTCTAGATTCTAAAATGTCCAATTAAGGAAATTTATATAGAACACAACGAAGTAATCTAGAGATTAAGGGAATATAGTAGGTCTCCAGATTCAAGGTTCACAAATTGCCTTTTAGCCTAACAATTGTTTTCCATATAGTGAAAATGCTGTTTTTTAAATTGTAATTATCTATAGATATAAGTTCCATCAAGTTATGGCTGGCTCATTTAGACCAAATAATTTTGGCTCAGTGAGGATTTTGTTTAATACAAGCTGATTTTAAACTGTAATACCAAAGTAATGACTTACATTTTCTATTGTGAATTCAGTCCTTGCAGTTTAGAAAGTATAGTGCTACAACATTGGTGCACACTTTGTCAGTATGAACTGTTGTAATATATGTTTTCAGAAAACTATTTTGTTCACAATGCTTTTAAAGATGAAGCACATTGAAGCGATATAGAAACATGTAATGCAAATAATAATTGCAAATAAGATGAAAGAAGAAATATTGTTCTCTGAATTTTATATCCGATGCTTTTTGAAGTATATAAAGAAAAATGATAATGAATTAACCCAGGTTTTTTAGTACATGATTTTGACCATGGTGGGATTTCTAGTATGAACCATTTTATTAGTTTATTTGTGTCCATGTTAAAATAATTTTGTTACTGCAAAATCTCTTAACATTTTTTATCTGATAAGTGGAAATAGAATTGAGCTGTAAGACAATCTCCTAAAGGAGGAATTTAGCATGTTACAAGGCTTTTGAAGCTTTAAATCAAATTAACCATGATATCAATCTTGGAACTTGCAGTTGGAAGTTATTTTACATATAGATGCCAGGGCTACTGGCCAGGAGACTTGTTTCAAGAGCCAAACCAAACACTTGCATTACAGCTTTTGTTAGTAGAAAATTGAGTCATAGGAAGCTACCAAGCCCATAACTGTAATTTCAAGCACTATGAGAGGATAATTTCCTATTTAATAACAATAAAATGATGACTGATAACCTACTTGCGTATATACTATCATTTGAAAACTAGCTGGCATCAGTGGAGTTATTGCTTTACATCTTGAGATTTACAGTGATCAGGTAGAGCAAATGTATTTGAAATGCTATTTCTGAGAGGAGGAGGAAGCAGTAATGCAGGCAGAGAAAATCGATTATTCTCCAAAATTTGACAGACCCCTACGGAGTGAAACAGATGGAAGTGATGTCTGCAAACCACCTGTCCAAATTCTAGCTACAATGCTGAATCAGCAATCTGACACCACAATTTATCAGTCTCAAAGAACTCAGCTGAAAGTTCAACTAGGCACTTGAGAAGATGACTAGAGAGAGAAAATATATGAATATGTGCATGTATATAATTACTAGAGTGACACTATAGAAGTACCTTGTTTTTTAATGCTTGGAACCAGCCATTCTCACCATTGGGGACAAAACTTCCAGGACTAAATGAGGTACAGTAACTCATCAACAAGGTGTGAAGGTTTTGAAGTATAGATTGCATTACAGTATACCTACAAGTTAGCCATTCAGCAGTGAAAAGCATCAGCAAACTAATAAACGCAATATAGGATGCTAAAATATTTTGATTCACAGTTGAATTCAGGGGTAGTATTTTAGTATGTATATATGTATGTAGTATGTATATTTTAGTATATTTAGTATATTTTAGTCTCCAGAATCACAAAAGCTTGTTGGCTGAAGGAAACCAATGGTGCATATTATTTTGAATCAGCTGGATGAATTTCTCTGAACATCTGTGAGTGTGCAGAATACAACAGGAAGACAAAGATTTCACCTCAAACTTTTTAAAATAATTTCCATTTAAGTTTAAAATTGCAATAACAAAAATAATATCAACTAAAAAAGATTAAAAAGGCCAAAGGGAAAAAAGAAAAAATGAGTTTGGAGAGGCGATCCATTCACTGGCTCCTCTTTCCATCACGGACATTGGCTCCGCTCTCTGCAATTAAGTCAGCCACTGCTTCCCCAGGGATCCCCGGAAAGGCTTCACCTAAACTCAGCCCACTTAAGACTCTGAATTTATTTTGTCACCTGAATGAATATTCGACACAATCATATTAGTTGTAGGACTGAAAAGGCATGATAGAGAAAAACAAAAACAGTATTAGAATCCATATAGCATGGTGTTCTGGACTATAGCCTCCATCTTTGTATTTTGTAAGTGTCATCAAGATGACGGAAACAGCAATCTTGTTTATAGGAGACAGTTCCATACACTTCCATAGAGCCGTTTGAATTAAAGGAAAGTATTGATGTACCTTAAAAATCAAGCTGGATTAATATTAGACCATTTTAACGATTATATTGTAGAAACTTTGTTCAAGAAACTTGAATCAAAGTTTAAGACGGTACTGTAATTATTGCACTGTAATCACTTTTGACATTAAATTCTCTAGAAATTAGGGAAGAGACATATTCTTACATAGAAGTGTGCTGTTGATGTGATTATATTTTAATAAAGGAGACCATGACCATCCCCAAGTTAAAGTTGTTTATTTGTTGGACTTCCCTCCCACCTGGATAGCTAAATAAAGTTATCTTTGCTAACAGAATAGCGAGTTTTATCTAATGAGATCTGGGAAGAACAAGCATTTTGTCAAGAGTTGTTTTAAAGGTGCTGAAGTTCAGTAAATAAGAATTACCAGTGGATCAGCAGGGAATCCTGAATCATCTGATGATGAAAGGATTTTTTGGGGAAAGAAGGGACAAATAGGAGTATCTTGGCTACTTGAGCCTTGTGAAATCTGTGTTTTCATGGTTTTTGCTGTGAAACTTTCTCTTTGCACTAATATAGTATAAAGGCAAAATAACTTGCAAGATTGTAAGACCACTTTTTGTAAATTCAGTTCTTGCAGGACCTAGACATCATAGTGTTACATAGACAGGGCCACAAATATACTACTCATATTTTTGTGATTTATTGAAATAGATTGATTTAAAAATGTCTTTAATATGAAGGGAACTGGAATCACAAACCGCTCCAGGTTCCTCAAAATGGAGAATAACTTAAACTACAATTGTAGATTTAAAAAATTGGAACCTCTGTGCAAATACACTTTCTAATCCTATAAAATTTTCTAACTTGGCCTGCAGATTGCAAATATATCTATTCTTCAAATATTCTCCATCAATATGGGGAGGTCATTGATAGATGGATCCTTCAAAATGTATATCACTAACGACTTCCATGCTTACACATTTATGATGGAAGCCTTATGATGAACATATTAGGCAGAATCCCAGTTTCAGAAAAAGAGGCTCAAGTAAAAATGCAAACCAAATAATTCTGAAGTCTGCAACTATTTTATCTAATATAGTTGTTCGTGAGCCAAAATCTATGAATCTTCTGAGATTCAGGTTTGAGAATTTTATCTAATGACGGATAAAAAAACAGAACTGACTTTTTTCCCTTTCAAATGACTCAACTTCTGTACTCAATTCTTATACCTCTTTTTTGTCATCTCCATTCTGTATAGCAATTATTCCATTTAAAATTGTAATTTTATTTGTAAAAGAGCTACTAGGAACTTGGTGGAGCTTTTCCAGTCTGGACACTACTTGAGATCCATGAAACGAATGTCCATGATGAGCAGGAAATTCTTTGGCAATGGGCGTGGTGCTGGTGAAAGCACTGTGAACACTTGGCGTTCCAGATCTACTCCAGTTACCACAATGAAACCAGCCACACTGGTCTCAGAGATGTTCTCATCAGTGCCATCTGCAGTGCTGACACTTAATAGATGATGAACCATGTCACGGCCGGGTGTAACTGGGACTAGCTTGAGTTGATTGTCTTCCTGTGACATGCCCAGAGGCAGACATGAGTCAGGGATAGTGGGAGCTCCCACTTTATATATCTTAACATCAGAGAACTTGACATCAAAAGCATGTGGATAGAAGCATCCTCGGAAGCCATAGAAGTATTCACGTATGCGGTCATCACGAAACTCCCGCCGGAAATCTTTAGAGCGCTCTACCACTCCACCTGATTTGGGAAGTAGCACAGTTCTAACAAAGTGAGGCAGGTCTCGTTTCAGTTCATTGTAGAGGCGTTCTTGATCCAATACTACAACAACATCAACTTCAAAAGCAGAAGCAGCATGTACAAGTGCCTGATATCCAGATCCCTTCACCCAGCCACAAGTATTGATGATACAGCCGCTGATTGAAGCTCTGCGGTTCACTTCACAGCGTTGATTAAACACATCAGCCAAGCGAGATGTGATCTACAGAAAAACAACAAAATAGAAGCATATAATTAACAGGAAACTATAAAACTCATGGGATAAAACACTTAGGACGTGAAGTGAAGCTAATCCTTTTTGGAAGGCTCAGCCCTTCTAAAGTTCATACTTGTGAGAAAGGGTTTTTTAAAAGTTATGAAACTGCCTTTAGACAAAGACCATTTATTTGTCACCATAGCCCATCAGGGCCTAATTTGGTTTAAGCCTCCATGTTACCCACAATATTTTAGCCAACTACTAAAACTCATGAGCTAAAATACCTTCCCATTAAGTTATAACCATTTCCCTCTTAACAGTTTTAAATAGTTGCTACCACAAAGACCCTGAAAACATCATTCATATATCAATCTTTACTCATTATGTAACCTACTCCTCAACCTGATAAATCTTGGATATATCCTAATAAATCTTGGATAAATCAATACTTTGCATCCTGATTCAGGGTTACCAAGCCTGCATTCCTAATTTTTATCATGAGTATAGCAAGATTTAAACTACAATTATGTTTGAATCAGACTTCCAGTTCATAAGTTAAATAAACCTGATTAACATGATAAAAGTAAATAAACATCGATTATAGATTAAGAAGACTGTTTTTACCTGGCTGTATTCTTGATAAAGCTTTGTTTATACAATACATTATACCATAAATCACAGCTAACAAACCAGAACAGCTATGTTTCCTATAGCATGCCTAAACAAGTTTCTGAGGTTTTTAAATTACAAATAATAATAATAATAATAATAATAATAATAATAATAATAATAATAATAATAATAATAATAATAATAATAATAATAATAATAATAATAATAATAATAATAATAATATTTTAATTTGTATACCGCCCTTCTCCCGAAGGACTCAGGGCGGTGAACAGGCAGATAAAATACAAATACACACAATAATTAAAAACATCCCTTAAAAAACTAATTTAAATGCCCAAATGTTAAAATTACATACTCCCCCATAAAATCACAAAACTTTAAAAACCCATCAAATAAAGATAAAAATCAGGCTAGTCCAGCCATACAAAATAAATAAGTTTTAAGTTCGCGGCGAAAGGTCCTAAGGTCAGGTAATTGTCGAAGTCCGAGGGGAAGTTCGTTCCACAGGGTCGGAGCCCCCACAGAGAAGGCCCTCCTCCTGGGGGCCGCGAGTCGACAGTTTGGCTGACGGCAACCTGAGGAGTCCCTCTCTGTGGGAACGTACCGGACGATGGGAGATAGAGGCCGGCAGTAGACGGTCCCGTAGATAGCCCGGTCCTAAGCCATGGAGTGCTTTAAAGGTGGTAACCAATACCTTGAAGCGCACCCGGAAAACAACAGGTAGCCAGTGCAGTCTACGCAGGATAGGTGTTATGTGGGAGTTCCGAACCGCTCCCTCAATAACCCGCGCAGCCGCGTTCTGAACTAGCTGAAGTCTCCGGGTGCTCTTCAAGGGGAGCCCCATGTAGAGAGCATTGCAGTAGTCCAGGCGAGAGGTAACGAGAGCATGAGTGACTGTGCATAAGGCATCCCGGTCCAGGAAGGGACGCAACTGGCGGATCAGGCGAACCTGATAAAAAGCTCTCCTGGAGACAGTCGTCAGATGGTCTTCAAAGGACAACCGACCATCCAGGAGCACGCCCAAGTTGCGTACCTTCTCCATCGGGGCCAATGATTCACCCCCGACAGACAGCCGCATCTGCAGCTGACTGTACCGAGATGCCGGCATCCACAGCCACTCCGTCTTGGAGGGATTAAGTTTGAGCCTGTTCCTCCCCATCCAGACCCGTACGGCTTCCAGACACCGGGACAGCACTTCGACAGCTTCACTGGGGTGGCCCGGGGTGGAAAAGTACAGCTGAGTATCATCAGCGTACAGTTGGTATCTCACCCCAAAGCCACTGATGATCTCACCCAGCGGCTTCATATAGATGTTGAACAGGAGGGGTGAGAGAATCGACCCCTGCGGCACCCCACACATGAGGCACCTTGAGTCGATCTCTGCCCCCCTGTCAACACCGTCTGCGTCCGGTCAGAGAGGTAGGAGGAGAACCACCGATAAACGGTGCCTCCCACTCCCAACCCCTCCAACCGGCGCAGCAGGATACCATGGTCGATGGTATCAAAAGCCGCTGAGAGGTCTAATAGGACCAGGGCAGAGGAGTAACCCCTATCCCTGGCCCTTCAGAGATCATCCACCAGTGCAACCAAAGCTGTCTCAGTGCTGTATCCAGGCCGGAAGCCGGACTGGAACGGGTCTAGACAGCTTCATCCAGGTACTGGGGTAGCTGACATGCCACCACTCTCTCTACAACCTTCGCCGTGAAGCGAAGATTGGAGACTGGCTGGTAGTTCCCTAAAACAGCTGGGTCCAGGGAAGGCTTCTTGAGGAGGGGTCTCACCACCGCCTCTTTCAAGGCCGCGGGAAAGACCCCCTCCCGCAAAGAAGCATTTGTAATCCCCTGGAGCCAGCCTCATGTCACCTCCTGAGTAGCCAGTACTAACCAGGAGGGGCACGGATCCAGTAAACATGTGGTGGCATTCAGCCTACCCAGCAACCTGTCCATGTCCTCGGGAGTCACGGGATCAAAGTCATCCCAAACCACCTCAACAAGACGGGCCTCAGAACCCTCGCCTGGATCTACCCAATTTTGATCCAATCCGTCCCGAAGCTGAACGATTTTGTCGTATAGATAACCGTTAAACTCCTCGGCACGCCCTTGTAGGGGGTCCTCCCGCCCCTCCTGTTGAAGGAGCGAGCGGGTCACCCGAAACAGGGCGGCCAGGTGGTTATCTGCCGACGCAATGAGGGAGGAAACGTAAGAATGCTTCGCAACCCTCATTGCCACTAGGTAGGTCCTACTATAGGACCTAACTAGTGTCCGGTCAGCCTCAGAGCGGCTGGATCTCCAGGCACTCTCTAGGCGTCTTCTCCGGCGCTTCATCTCCCTCAGCTCCTCGGAAAACCAAGGAGCTGGTTGAGACCGACGCCGGGTCAGAGGCCGCAAAGGCATGACACGGTCCAAAGCTCCAGCCGCGGCCCGTTCCCAGGCCGCAACTAGTTCTTCAGTCGAGTCGTGGGCCAGGTGCTCGGGAAACAGCCCAAGCTCCGTCAGGAACCTCTCCGGGTCCATCAGGTGCCTGGGACGGAACCAGCGCATTGGTTCCGTCTCCCTGCGGTGGTGGGTAGCGGTCAGAAAGTCTAGACGAAGGAGAAAATGATCTGACCATGACAAAGGTTCAACAACTAAATCATTTAAAACCAGATCATTAGACCACTGGCCAGAGATAAAAATCAGGTCTAGGGTGTCTCCCCCGACGTGGGTAGGGCCGTCAATTAACTGAATCAGGTCCAAGGCCGTCATGGAAGCCATGAACTCCTGAGCTGCCGAAGATGCTACGCCGGCTGATGGCAAATTGAAATCCCCCATGACCAACAGTCTGGGGGTTTCAACTGCCAACCCGGCCAGCAACTCCAACAGCTCAGGCAGGGCTGTAGTCACGCAGCAAGGAGCCAGGTACATGATCAACAAGCCCACCTGAGTCCTACGACCCCACTTCACGTAGAGGGATTCACACCCAGCTATCTGAGGCACAGTGGTTTCCCTCGGCTCGAGATTCTCCTTAATAATAACCGCCACCCCTCCACCCCTACCCTGGGCCCTCGGCTGATGGAATGCTCGGAAACCTGGTGGGCACATCTCCACTAGGGGGACCCCCCCTTCGGTGCCCAACCAGGTCTCCGTAATGCCCATAACGTCCGCGGTCCCTTCCTGAATAAGATCTGAAATCAGGGGGGCTTTATTAACCGCGGACCTGGCATTACATAACATCAGCCGAAGACCCAGGTCCCGATTACTCTGGCCACTCGGGTCACGGGAAATTCCTGGGGGGCCGGAGCATGCAATCGCTCGTAAACAGCGAGGGTGAGCCCCCGAAGCCTGATGTGGCCCCCCCCTTCCGTCATATCTGCCTCTCCCACTTACCGTAGTAATAGCTCGACCCTGACAAACTGGAACGACACCCCTCGCCACAACCCCAGGACCTATTAAATTACAGCCGCAAATACATGGTGGACCTAGCCCCCTCCCTGACGGGTTTTCTCCCCCACCCATCCACCCCCCCCATTAAAATTCCCATTAAAACTCCCCTTAAAAAAACGGGTAAAACAATTAATTAAAAATCCCCTAAGTCTCCTATTTTTGGCATGCCACCTCTCGGGGTTCCAAAACCCGTCCTCAAGATGGGCCCTCGATAGTGTAGGGGGCCAAACCCACGAGAGAGGGGAATCTCGCAGGGCAAGAAGGTCAGCCGCTGTGAATGTCCGCATAATAAGAGTCCGGCAAACAAGCCCATCCTGGACCAATCAAGATGATAATTGATAATTCCGGCAATTCCGGGTAAGAACAGTTGAGAAATAGTTCTTGGGCGGTAGATGAATAACACCGCCATGATTCAGTCAGTTTCACCAACCCCTCATTCTACAGTCCCGAGGGGTGGTTAAAGGAGGAAGGGGGAAGCTGTTACACTGTTAGGCCAGGGGCATCCACTAGGCCAGGCCGCTCAGCTGCTAAGCCATGTCTCTCCCAAAGTCCGGGGGGGGGAGCAGGATCTTAAAAAGGTCTTAAAAAAGTCCCCCCCTGCAGGCGGTCCATAGACATCCTTTAGGTGGTAAAGATGATAGAGGGGACGTCCACTAGGCCCGAGGACAGCCTCCAGATGACACCAGCAAGGCGTCCATCGGGCCCACCTGCGATCTCCAAGTTAGGCCGCCCAGCCGGCCCGGCCGCCAGGCCACTGGAATAGGCCGCTGGAATAGGCCACTCGCCCGCTGGGCCCACTGGGCCACACCACCGGCTCCGACCCCCAGGCCAGTTCGCCGGGCCCAGCGGCCCACCGTCGGGCCAGGCCGTCTCCAGACCGGTCAGGCCAGGCCAGGCCAGGCCGCCGCTACCGCCGTTGCCGCCGCTGATGACCATACCGCTGGGGGGGAGAGAGCTCCAGGCTCCTCCCAAGGAAACGCCGAGCCGGCCGCCGCTGCCGCTGCTACTGAAGGCCCGGCCGCCGCCGCCGCCACCATCGGCGGGAAAGACCAGGCCAGGCCGCCATCACCGACGATGGTCTGTCGATGATGGGAGAGAGCTCCGAGGCTCTCCCCAAGGCCATGCGAAGCCCGGCCGCCGCCACCGCCGCCGAAGAATCCGGAAAAGCCCGGCCACCACCGCTGGAGAAGGCCGGGCCATCGCCGTTGGGGGGCTCTCCCCGAGACCATGCGGAGCCCGAGGCCATGCGAAGCCCGGCTGCCGCCACCGCCGCCGGAGAATCCGGAAAAGCCCGGCCGCGGCCGCTGGAAAACGCCGGGCCATCGCCGTTGGGGGGAGAGCACTCCGGGGCTCCTCCTGAAGCGACCCGGAGCCGCCCAGCCCCAATCTACCCCTCCCCTGACTGAGCACACCGCCCTCTACCCGGGCGGGGGGGTCCAAGTTCCCAAAAAGACCCCCCCAAGCCCGGTCGGGTCCAGAAGAGGCCTGTCGCCGCATCTCCCGTTCAGCGGCGCGGCGCCATCTTGGACATGTGTGGTTGTATAACTTGTACAAAACACAGCTGTCAAACTGTCAAAGGTAATGGAGTGAATTCTCATACATTTACAAAATCTTAATACGACATTTTTCAGACCATAAGACACACCGGTGTGTAAGACGCACCGGTGTGTAAAACGCACCAAGATTTCGAAGAGGTAAGCAAGAAAAAAAAGTTTTTGCCCTCCCCAGTCCACAGGTAAACTCTGCAGGCCTCCCAAAGCCTCTGCATGCCCCGTTTATGTGAAAAATGGGTGTGTTTTTCACAAAAATGGGTGTGTTTTTGCCCTCCCCAGCCCACAGGAACACTCTGCCTCTCAAAGCCTCTGCGCACCCCATTTTTGCGAAAACAGACCCATTTTTCGCAAAAACAGGACGTGCGGAGCAGGGCTTTGGGAGGCCAAAAATTTCTGTATTCAGTGTATAAGACGCACCAATATTTCCACCCTCTTTTGGGGGGTGGGAAGTGTGTCTTATACTCCAAAAAGTACGGTAGTTATCTAAATAGCTTATACTCATCAGCTTCAAACTTCAAGAAAGAGAAATTCTACTTTCTTTATGAGTGAGTTTTGTATGGTAAACAACTTACCATGCTAATTTCTCTCTCATTATCTATTATGTTAGCACAGGCTATTTCTCTGATAATGGCCAATCACAGTTCAAATGGAATTCATAATTGGAGCAAAATGACAATAGTCATCTCCTGCTTATATATATCATTTAGTAATCAAGGGAATGAAGAGATTTGATTTATCATTATATCTTTTCTCCATGTAAAGAAAACAGGAAAAACTATTCCATAAAGGTCCAAAGAAACCAGACAATGTGTAGTTAAAAATGGTGCCTCAAGTTTCCATCCCAAAGTTCTATTCTGAGATCATTTATGGAGCCAAACAGAGGTCCACCTTGTCATTGCTTATTTCATCACACGATACTTACTTTGTTATAGAGTTTGATGTTTGTGCCTGGTGTGGTGGACCCAAAATGATAAACTAGGGGAGCTTGAACAGAGAATCCTTCTTCAACATCTGCAGGCCGCTCAATATAGAGTGCTCCCATAGTGCCTGGGATTGAAATTGAGCCCTGGCCTACATCCAGTTCCACAAATGTGGGTCGGCGTCCAAGACGCACAGCATAATTCAATAGCAGGCGGCAGACAGTTGACTTGCCTACATCTGTGGGGCCCACCACCATTACCCGAGGTCCCCGCTCATCTTCACGCTCAGCCTGCCACCGCATCTGCTCCAGAGCTGTGTGTGTGTTGAGATAGAGAAGCATGGGCGTATCTTTGGAGACATAGGCTACTTCAGTCCGACCAGTTAGTTGCACAGAACAACCATGCCAAGTAAATACAGCAACTTTAGCACCAGCATCAAAGGTGAATTTCTTGTTTCGTGTTAGCTCAGTTCCAAAGATTTCAGCCATGCCTGTCATAAGTTCCAGCTGGACAGTTTGTGAGGCCTCAACTTCAAAGCGGAGTTCAGTCTCTCTCTCCAGCTCAAACTTGGCAACCAGTTTCTTTTCATCTCCAGTCTCCTCTGCCATCTTGTGTTATTCACAAATTCTATGAGGACAAAGCATAATTTGACAAAATCATTTTAAAAAGTTTGTCATTGGATGCCAGACTTATGAAAAAATTTTCAAATTCTTTTTATATGAAACAGTGAGTGTTTCTCTCCTAAATATGTTCTCCAAAAGATGAACATATTTTGATTTCATATTTATAGTCTAACTAACTGTTCCTAAATTGGATCTCTCTTTGTATGTTGGATTACAACCCTCTTTAATAACAGATACTACTGTTGCTGGTTGAAACTTACGGGAACTTCAGTCTCAATAGCTAAGAGAACCCAATTTCCAAGGATTTAGGATAATTGAGTACAATTGGAAATACTCCATACTTTCCCAGAAAGACCAACCATTTTTTGGTAGCTATGATACTGACCTAAACCACTTTGATTGCTTCATAATGCTAATTCCTTCTAATGTAATGACCATATGAATAAAAAGTCATTCCTCTTTTTGTAGCATGTAGTAAAATGGAGACTGCATACTGAAAGCTTGCGTACATATTTGTTATTACTAATATTATTAAAAGATACTCTCCAGAGACACTGTGGTCTTAAATTACAATTGGATAGCTGTCCTTTTCAATGTACAGCTCTAGTATCTGAGGTTCCAGTTAAAGTTCCTGCTGATGACTTGACAAAAATGCAGAAATACAGTCTGTTTGACAACACTAGGATTTTGTTATGATTTCCCATCAAAGTCGTCCTCAGGAACGACTGTGCTTGGCTTTTCAAAACTAGTTGGCGTTTGCCGTGCAGCTAACAGTCAGATGAAAACTGGGCTGTATGTTAGTTCTAATTAGTCACATTTTTACTGCTTCAGCATCATAAAAACTCATCAATGAAATCTTATCTATGTACTCTCTAGGAGCATACCATGACTTGATGGCATGTAATGATGTAATGATGGCAGACTATTTACTGAATCTGCACTACTATTAATCGTTCCATAGTTCCCATCACCAATCTCTTTCCACTTATGACTGTATGACTATAACTTGTTGCTGGCAATCCTTATGATTTATATTGATATATTGATCATCAATTGTGTTGTAAATGTTGTACCTTGAGGAACGTATCTTTTCTTTTATGTACACTGAGAGCATATGCACCAAGACAAATTCCTTGTGTGTCCAATCACACTTGGCCAATAAAAATTCTATTCTATTCTATTCTATTCTATTCTATTCTATTCTATTCTATTCTATTCTATTCTATTCTATGTAATTAATCAATCAATCATGAAAATCACTGAAAAATGTTAAGGATTTATAGTGTGAGCTGATTATAGCAAAGAGATACCTCTCCCAAACGGATTTCAACCCCATCATTTCATCAATTACCAAAACAGCACATGAAAAACAGCAAGACTAAGGCAGGACCAAGAATGACATGTTCCCAAGGAAAAAAGAGAAGAGCCGCCTGGTGGACGGAATAGCTTAAAAGTTGAGCCATCCCTATAGTAACAGAGTCAGAAGCGTGAAGAAAGCAGCAGAAATCCACCCACTGATTAAATCCACAGGGATCCAAACGCTCCAGTCTCAAATTGACTTGACAACAGAACTGCAGTTACTCCGGAAGTGAGGGAAGCATGACAATTAGACAGCCATTTGATAGCCACTTCTTTCAAGGCAGCCTCCTCACCCAGTGGCACAAGGGAAATGTAGTTTACTGGTGCGTAAAAATCAAAAGGTGAGGAAATCCTGTTTGCCTGCTTCTGGGAAATGTGTTTTATGTCAATGCCACAAAGAGAGCTTTTCCTTAGATATTTTAATAATGATAAACTAAGAAAATCCTTTTCTCACCATATGAGAAGTGCAGTGGTTGGTGGATTGTCACTGGAGTCAAATTGTGATATTTCCAGAAAAGGGAGAATGTTTCTAACGCCACACTTCTATGTACAATAGTTTCTTCAGCTTAATATTACTTGGTGGCTTGATTCTTGCAAAAGGCATACTTATTTCTCTGTATTGCTACATTACTAGTATATTTTTGAAGGGAGGAGCTGCTAAATCTTCAAGTTCTCAGTATTAAAAGTGACTCTACCTGCTACTTTCTGTTCTAGGGAGAAGCAGTAGAGAAAATATGGAAAAGGGAAGTAACTGTCCAGCAAGGAGTTCCCAGTTTTTATTCTGCTGCACTTCTACTCCACAGCAGAAGCTTTTAGAGTTGTGCTTAGTATCAACAGCAGAACAGAGGACATAAGATGCCACAAGGATACTACTTACAGCAAAATCTAAAGTTCATTCATGATGATGATGCTATCTGTTAAGCTGCTTCCACAGTTTTTGATCTCGAATAGCTTTTTTTCAATTGTTTTATTTTTAATGTGATATTTGATGGTGTCTAGCCACTGTGTTCTTTGATGACCTAATTTCATTACCGCTGACCATTATGAGCCTAACTGCCTTTTTCAGTGAGTTTGATTGCATGACATGACTGAAATAAGTAAGCCAGAATTTTGTGATTTTTGCCTTCCAGCAATATGATTGGTTTTATATGATCCAATGCATTCATTGCTTTGATCAATCTGCAATCCCAAGAAAGTGAATTCTTGCATGCATCTGATCTCTTCACTTTCAACTGTTAGGCATTTTCATTATTCACAGTGATCATGAACTTGGTCTTTTTGATGTTCAGGGAGAGGCCAACATTTTTGTTTGCATCTTTAATCCTTTTAATCAGATGTTTCTGAAACGAGAATTGTGTCATCAGCTTATCAAATATTGTTGATCTTCCTTCCTCCAATCTTAACTTCAAGTTTTGAGTCTTCAAGTTCTAGCTTTCTATGATTACTTAAGCATAGAAATTGAATAAAAAAGGTGAAAACATGCAGTCTTGCCACATTTTTTCCTATACTGAAAAACTGCAGAGAAATATTAATTTGGAATCAGAATTTGCACTGAGTAATATCATTAGTGTGTTCAGAAAAGGGGTAATAAATATGGGACTAAAGCAAAAAGCATGACAAAACAATGAAGTATAAAGAGTGAAAAATTACAGACTAACCAGGCATATAGTGCACAAGAACATGCATGTAACTTGGGAACAGGAAAAAAGTAATTAATAGAATATGAGCTAAGAGAAGACTAAGTTAGAGATTTTAGTTTTCAACATCAAAATGTAAATTTAAAATATTTTTTGCATATCTATTCTGTTCTAATTTCAACTACAGACTGAGCTGCCTTTTTAAGCAAAAGGTCTACAGGAAAGTCTTTTCTATTAGAATTAGAATTCTTTACTGGCAAAGTGCGATTATGCACACAAGGTGCATAAGCTCTCAGTGTACATACAAAAAGAGTGGTAGATCATCAAAATCATTGCAAAAATACATTAATCATAAAACATTAGATATAACACTTAGTGATAGTCAAGGATACTAAATAAGCAATCAACATAAATCATACTGGGATACTAAGTAAACAATATAAATTGTAAGATACAAGCTACAAAGTTATTCATAAGGAGATAGATAATAGGGAAGTTGAGAATGATGATAGTAATACTGCCTTTCTAGATAGTTTGACAGTGTTGTGGAAATTAGTTGTTTAGCAGAGTGATGGCATGGGTGGAAAAACTGCCCTTGTGTCTAGTTGTTCTGATGTGCACTGCCTGATAGCATCGTTTTAAGGGTAGATGTTGAAACAATTTATGTCCAGAGTGTGAGGGGTCTGTAGATATTTTCACAACTCTCTTTCTGGCTTGTGCAGTATATATGGAAGGCAGGCTGGTAGCAACTGTTTTTTCTGCAGTTCTAATTATCTGTGAAGTCTGTGTTTATGTTGATTGGTTGCAGTGCCAAAAAGTTATAAAGGTGCAGATGACAGAATCAATAATTCCTCTGTAGAACTTTATCAGCAGCTCCTTGGGCAGTCTGAGCTTTCTGAGTTGGCACAGGAAGAACATTCTTTCTTGTGCTTTTTTAATGATGTATTTGATGTTAGGTGTCCATTTTAAGTCTTGAGATATTATAGAACCTAGAAACTTGACAGTCTCTACTGTTGCTACTGTGTTGTCTAGTATTATGAGTGGTGGTAGTGTAGGAGGGCATCTCCTAAAATCTACTATTTCTACAAGTATGTTCAGTTCAAGACTGTTCCGGCCAAACCACAAGGCTAGTTATTCAACCTCCAGTCTGTATGCAGATTTGTCTTCTCAAATGAGACCAATCACTGTTGTATCATCTGCAAACTTCAGTACTTTAATAGAGGGATCCTTTGAGATGCAATCATTGATATAGAGCAAGGATGTCAAACTCAATCGTGTTGCAAGCTGGATTGTGATGTATCACAATGTTTTTTGCCTTTGCGGAACCAGGGTGGGCAGGGTCTGCACGGGCCATATCCGGCCCACATGCCGCCAGTTTGGCAGGCCTAGTATATAGAGAGAAGTGGAGAGAGCACATATCCCTGGGGGTCCTATGCTAATTGTACAGGTGTCTGATGTGATTCTGCCTAGCTTCACCTGCTGCTTCCTGTCTGTTAGAAAGCTTATGATCTGCTTACAAGTGTGGTCAGGCACAGCTAACTGATTTAGTTTAGCTGGAACAGTATATGGAATTATTGTATTGAATGCCCAGCTGAAGTCTACAAGAAGGACTCTTGCATATATCTTGGGAGATTCAAGATTTGTAGGATGTAGTGCAAAGCCAATTACCAATATGACTTTTTGTGTAAAGAAATTGTTACAACAAATTTCCCTGATTGCAGACTTCCTACATGAAAACATGGGATCTTACACTATATTTGATTAAGGAAGCCAAAATAAAGCTGCTCTCAAACAACTCTAGAGAAGTAATAAACACTGTTCATTTTTCTTTTATTTGGGAAGAAACTGAAACTGAGTTCCAGCTCCAGACTGTGAGCAAAACGGAGTATAAAAGTGAGTAGTAGTATCCAACGTCTTTTCTTCTACTTAATATTGCAAGATCACTTTCTTATAGTGATCCTACACTCCCAATACAAAACGCAGAAGAGCTTGAAGGAGGAACCCGATTTCCTACCTGCCTACGAGATACCTGCACACCTCGAGGCGTAGCCTACAACTATGACCTCCACGCTTTAATAGTCCCCGTAAGTGATCCTCGAGGTGCCGCCTTAAAACAGATCACTCGGTAAAGATCAAGGTTCCTGAAACAGAACTCGAAAGGAGGAGGAGGCGGGGGAGGGTGACCGGCACGAAGTTTGGAGGACTATCCTGTCCATCCACCGGTTCCATCGGTGGGACAAGACGACGAGGAGCAGTAAAAGTCGGAGCGGGCCGGGGAACCTTCCTAACTCAGCCACAGACACCGCAGCAGGAGAGGCGTCGGAGCCCATTCGGGGTGTGACAAAGAGCGGCGAAAGCCGCGAGAGAAGAGGTGCGAAGCGGGATCTTCTGCGTGGCTGCTTAGCCGAGGCAGAAGTTGCACCGGCGGAAGGAAGAAGGGGGAAAAGTATGGGGGAAAGGGGGCGAGAACCTCCCTCGCCTCTCGCGCCTTTGGATCCCGAAGAAGAGCCCGAGAGCCGTTAGGCCCACGGAGCCCTCGCCCCACGGACGAGGAAGGACCCCGCTCCACGTCCGCCGCTCCCTAAAGAGGAGACGACGCTCCTTCCTTGGCCGCCTCCAACCTTTAGCACCTACCCGCCAGCGCCGTCCCTTCCGTAGCCGCGCCTTAGCCGCCGCTCCGCGAAACCAAGTAGTCGGTCGGTCGGCCCAAGCAGTCACAAGAAACACCAGCACGGGAAGTAGGGCGCGCATGCGCGTTCTCAAACCCGCTCGGGCTCGCCGGTTGGCCAGCCTGCTGCCCGTAGGCGCGCGCGCAGTCCCCTTTCCTCTACGCCCCCTCCTCCTTCTTTTCCTTCGAGCGCTCCTGAGGACATGCGCAGTAAGCTACGTCTGGCGAAAAACGGGAACGGATTCGTTTGCGTAAAGGGGCGGAACTGCGCCGTTAATAAATCACGACTCGGGGAAGGAGGAGCTCCAAAGCTGGAGATAGAAAAGGACTTATCGAAATGCCGGTTTCGTTACCAGGCTAGCTGAAGACGTTCGCTAGCCTGATAACGAAACGTTCGGAAACCAATCCACAAGCTCAAAGTAGTTATTCGCATGCCTGTGTGACGTTCGGAGTCTGGAAGCATTTGGAGCTGAAGAAGCTTCAAAGAAAAAACAAGAAAATCCAGTTGCCTTTTTTGAAGAACTTGCAAAAAGAGATTCCCTTGCAAATTAAACTGTTCAGAATGTCTTGAGCAGAATCTTCGGTTTTATTTCTGATAGAGGAAATGTGTAGAAATCATATTTCTAGCTTCTAAAAATGTCCAAGATACTTTTGTATAGTTTTGCTACCAATATGGATGAAAATAAATACGTGGCTACTGGTAGTCCCATAGTTGTAACTTCAGAGTTTTTAATTCTGTATAACTTTTGAAAACCTGTACTATAGTTAGTATTAGTAATATTATATTATATTATATTATATTATATTATATTATATTATATTATATTATATTATATTATATTATATTATTATATTAGTATATTATATTAGTATAATATTAGTATTAATATAGTTAGTATTGGTCCAATACACCTAAAAAGCATAATCATTCCAATTATACGTTTGGCAAGTTCTTTCTCATCAACTATGAACTTTCAGATATTTGCACTCTGCTTCTGTGCACTAGAATAACTCACAGAAAGCTAAGAAAGGAAATATGTGGAATGATCACTTGTTCTCTCTAAAACCACTGTAAAATTATTCCTTTGAGGCTATTTATAGAACTGTTATTAAAGTGATTCTCTAGTCCTCTGCATATGACCACAATTGAGCAGAAAATTTCTGTTGCTAAGTGAAACATTTGTTAAGTGAATTACTGCAGTTAAGTTAGTAACATCATTGTTAAGTGAACCTGACTTCCCCATTGACTTTGTGTTTCAGAAGGTTGCAAAAGGTGATCACATGACCTTGGGATAGTGCAACTGTCATAAATATGAACAAGTTGTCAAGCATCTGAATTTTGATCACGTGACCATGGAGATGCTGCAATGGTTGTGTGAAAAACGGCCATAAGTCACTTTTTTCAGTGCCACTGTAACTTCAAATGGTCACTAAATGAACTGTTGTAAGCTGAGGACTACCTGTATGGAGAATTTTGCTGTTACCAATGTGAAACTGACTGACATTACCATGGCTACAGGTTTTTCTTCTTCCACCTAATACAAATAAATTTGTATTTCTAATGTATTTTTCTTTTTGAAGAATGGGCTCATAAGCAGGATTTAAATTACAATTATAGTTTTTAAGAGTTGGAATTTCAGTGCAAAAATATTCAACACTTTCCCAGAGAGACCAACTATTTTTTGTAGCAATGATGTGGGCCTAAGCCACTTTGATTGCTTCATAATGCTAATTCCTTCTAGTGTAATGACCATATGAAAAAAAAGTCATTCCATTTCTTTTTAAAGCACATAGTAAAATGGAGACTGCATAATAAAAGTGTGCATACGTATCTGTTATTACTAACATTATTATTAAAAGATACTCTCGAGGGACACTGTGGTCTTAAATTACAATTGGATAGCTGCCCTTTTCAATGTATAGTTCTAGTTTCTGAGGTTCCAGTAAAAGTTCTTGCTGATGACTTGACAAAAATGGAGAAATAGTTTCCTATTGAGATCTTCCAGGTTTACAATCTCTTTGACAACACTAGGATTTTGTTATGGTTCTTCATCCAAGTTGTCATCAGGAACGATCATGCTCGGGTTTTCAAAACTAGTTGGGGTTTGCCACGCAGCTAACAGTCAGATGAAAACTGCACTGTACTTTAGTTCTAGTTAATCATATTTTTGTTGCTTAAGCATCATACAAACTCATTGATGAAATCTTATCTATGTGCTGGCTAGAAGCTGACCACGGCTTGATGGAAATGTAATCAATCAATCATGAAAATCACTGAAAAATGTTAAGGATTTATAGTGTGAGCTGATTAAAGCAAAGAAATGCCTCTCCCAAAGGGACTTCAATCCCATTGTTTCATCAACTACCTAAACAGCACATGAAAAACAGCAAGACTAAGGCAGGACCAAGAATTACATGTTCCCAAGAAAGAAAGAGAAGATCCACCTGGTGGACAGAACAGCTTAAAAGTTGAGCCATCCCTATAGTAACAGAGTCAGAAGCGTGAAGAAAGCAGCAGAAATCCACCCACTGATTAAATCCATAGGGATCCAACCGCTCTAGTCTCGAATTGACTTGACAACAGAACTGCAGTTACTCCGGAAGTGAGGGAAGCATGACAGTTAGACAGCCACTTGATAGCCACTTCTTTCAAGGCAGCCTCCTCACCCAGTGGCACAAGGGAAATGTAGTTTGTTGGTGTGTACAAATCAAAAGGCGAGTGAGGAAATCCTGTTTGCCTGCTTCTGGGAAATGTAGTTTGGTGACAAACGATTAGGACAACTGTCATTTCTTTTTGTCAACGCCACAAAGAGCGCTTCAGATATCTTTTCCTTAGATATTTTAATATAATGATACAGTAGTGGCCAAAATTGTAGAACTCTTTTGGGAAAAGTGTATTTTTGAGGTTTGATGGCTAATAACACCACTTTTATCTGGAGTCTCAAGATAATCATATTCCACTGCTGGAATGGCCTGGGAATAGTAAAGATTTTAATCCAATTGAAAATCTATGGAGCTGACTAAAGTAACTTGTTAGTCAGAAGCGACCCAGCAATAAAACCCGGTTAATAGAAGCAATCATTCAATTTTGGTTTCACATTATAATAACTGCAGAACCAAAAGACTTGGTTCATTCCATGGGAAGATGTTGTAAGGCCATAATTCATGCTAAAGGTTACGCAATTAAGTATTAACTGACTGATATTTTTTGTATACAGTGTATCTCATTTTTTCTATGGTGATAATTTTTGTATATCTTGTTTTTTCTATGTGTTTCACTTCTTTATAACTGCTATTCTCACCATATGAGAAGTGTAGTGGTTGGTGGATTGTCACTGGAGTCAAATTGTGATATTTCCAGAAAAGGGAGAATGTTTCTAACTCCACACTTCTATATATAATAGTTTCTTCAGCTTAATATTACTTAGTGGCTTGATCCTTGCAAAAGGCATACTTATTTCTCTGTATTGCTACATTACTAGTATATTTTTGAAGGGAGGAGCTGCTAAACCTTCAAGTTCTCAGTACTAAAAGTGACTCTACCTGCTGCTTTCTGTTCTAGGGAGAAGCAGTAGAAAAAATATGCAAAAGCAAAGTAACTATCCAGCAAGGAGTTCCCAGTTTTTATTCTGCTGCAGTTCTACTCCAAAGCAGAAGCGTTTATAGTTGTGCTTAGCGTCAACAGCAGCACAGAGGACATAAGATGCCACAAGGATACCACTTACAACAAAATCTGATGATCACTCATGATGACGATACTATCTATTCAGTCATGTCTGATTCTCAGTTATTCTAGGGACCTATGCTATCTTGTTCAACGGTTTCCACAGTTTTTGATCTTGCATAGCCTTTTTTCAATTGTTTTATTTTTAATGTGATATTTGATAGTGTCTAGCCACTGTGTTCTTTGATGACCTCATTTCATTACCGCTGACCATTATGAGCCTAACTGTCTTTTCCAGTGAGTTTGATTGCATGACATGACTGATAATAAGTAAGCCAGAATTTTGTGATTTTTGTCTTCCAGGGATATGACTGGTTATATATGGTCCAATGCATTCATTGCTTTGATCAATCTGTAATCCCAGGAAAGTGAATTCTTGCATGCACCTGATCTCTTCACTCTCAACTGTTATTTTTGACATATCTGTTCCCTACAGTGATCATGGTCTTTTTGATGTTCAGAAAGAGGCCAAATTTCTCATTTCCATCTTTAATCCTTAAACCAACCTAGTTTGGTTTCTGAGAGGAGACATGTGTCATCAGCATATCAAAGATTGTTGATGTCCCTTCCTTCAATCTTAACACTGAATTTTGATTCTTCAAGTTCTAGCTTTCTATGGTTGCTTCAGCATATAGGTTGAATAGGAAAGGTGAAAAATGCATTCTTGTCACTCTCTTTTTTTCTATATTGAATCAATGTTTGCAGTGGCTTCCTGATCTAGTGACTGCACCAATTAATCAAATGTGTTGGTACCCCTAGATTTTCTAGGGCTCTTCATAGCTTGTCCTGATTGGCACAATCTAAGCCCTTCTTGTAGTCAATAAAACGGATGTAGATATTCTTTAGATATTCTTGAGAAGCTTGCTAATATGAACAATGAGGGCAATTGTGCAGTAATTGGAATCACCCATTTTTGGCAGTGAAATAAACACTGATTTTTTTCCAATCTTTTGCCATGTGTTCATTTCCCAAATTTTCTGGCACAAGTCTGTGGTGGTTGTGAGTGGTACAGGGTTCAGATATTCTGCACAAATGGTAACACCTAGGATCTTACAAAGATGACTTCTTCCTGAAGGATGACTGACTCTATTTCTACTTCCGTTTCTTCACTATCCTAGAGGAAGTGGGCCTCTGCTGTTGGCAGACAGCTGTCCATTACTGTATTGCTATACAAATGACTCTTATTTAGTGACAATTGGGATCAGCAACTTGGTTGTTAACCAAAGCAATCACTAAATGAAACCACAGCTGTGTTTATGATTTTATTTCTGTTTTCCTTTGCTTTCCAGATAAATTTGAGGACTGGTCACGAAGATATTTTTTCATCACAGTCAGTCATAACTGCAAACGGTTGTTGCATGAGGAAATCACTAAATGAGGACTATCTGTAATAGAGCTATAATGGAAATTGACAATAGGGACAGCAAAGTTCCTATTGAGTAAGGGAAGGAAAAACTACTAGTCTAGGACTAAGAATATGTATTATAGATTTTTTTTTCAAAATTTATTAGTATAATTTTTGAAGACTATTTTGCTTCATTTCCAGATTTAGCTGCAAGTTCCCTGTTGGATTAAAGCAAATGCCTCACCGTCCACTAGCCACCCAAATGTTTCTGGGAAATGTGTTAAGTGTCCTTTAATTCATGCTAGCTAGTCATTAGTATTCCTGTAATAATAGCCATGACTGGTAGCCACTAATAATCTTATACCTCATGAATTTGTCTAGTTTCATTTTAATGCCATCAAATTTCGCATCATCTCAAAGTTGCAGTTTTCATCTTATCTACTGTATATGTTCAAAACCTTTTAACTAATCCCTATCCTCCATCATTCATTGTCACCAGTTTTAGTTCTCATTTACAGTATCTTCTTTATTCCATGTACTCATTTTGATAAAGTTGCAACTCACAAAATTTATCCCTTTTAAAAACTATTAATCTATCAGATTCTTTCTGATTATTTGGGTTTTCATGTATTTCATACCTGCCTGTCTTTCTCTCTACCATATATAAAATAATAGCTTATATTAAAACATTTTATATATTTTTACTTATCCTCATTTTAGATTGAAAGCCCCAAATATAATTTCTCTCCTCAGGAAAACTGTTCCTAAATTATTGTACATCTCTTATTCTGCACCTTTTCCAATTCTGCATTAGTTTTTAAGTGTGGTGAGCAGAACTGTAAACTATAGTCAGTGAATGGTTGCAGTCACTCATATGTATAAAGCAGGGGTGAAATGCTCCCGGAACGGATGGGATCGTGTGATCCGGTAGCGATGGCAGCTGCTGGTTCAGAGGACCGGTAGCAAAAATCCCTGGCCCTGCCCCCCCCGCCTCTGCTGAGCCGGACCATTTTTTTTTTACTTTAAAAAGCCGGTTTTGCTTCAGCCGAAACCTGCCTTTAAAAGTAAAAAAAAGCCTTTGAGGATCCCGCCCCTCAGCTGAGATCAGCAGTCTTTAAACTTAAAAATTAAAATTAAAATTAAAGGCTACTCTGGGGATCTCACCTGAGTTCCTCATCAGCAGAACCTTAAAAAACATGTTTTCTGTAGAAAACATGTAGAAAAACTCCTTTTAAAAGAGTCCAAGCCACTTACCTGATTACTGATCGACCTCATGGCTTTTCTCACAGCCGGAAAGCCCCAGTTTCGCTTTTAGCACTAGACTGAACTAATCTAAACTTAGCTAATCTATTTCACCACTGAGTGATTAATGCTGTCTGGCTGAGGAACTCTGGGAATTGAAGTCCACAGTAAAATAAAATAAAATAAAATAATAAAATAAAATATTTGTGCAGCTTTCTGAGATTTGGTGTGTTTCTGTAGTGTTTCACTCTAACTACACAAACACACAAAATCTCAGAAAGCTGTATGTGGATTTTGTGTGTGTGTGTGTGTGTGTGTGTGTGTCAGATGTGTGTGTGTAAAGTGTGAAAGTTGGTTTTTGAGCTTTTTGCGGCTGTGTGAAGTGTGAAGTGCAGCTGCTTTTACATTGTGTGTGAGTCAGTTGTGTTGTGTTGTGTGTGTGTAAAGTGTGAAAGTTGGTTTTTGGTACCTCTTATTGTTTTTTTATACTTTGTTTATTATTTTTATTATTTATTGTTATTGGCCACGCCCACCCAGTCATCTGACCACCAAGCCACGCCCACCAATTAAGCCACTCCCACAGAACCGGTAGGGAAAATTTTTAGATTTTACCCCTGGTATAAAGATATTTCTATTTTCATTTTACTTCTTTTGTTAATGATCTCTGACAACAGAGTAGACAGCCTTTGTGACAAGTAGGGGAAAGACTGCTTTGACTGTAAGCTAAGTTGAAATACACCAAAGAGGTTGTAAATTTTAAAAAAAGAAAATGTTTGGGAGCAAAGAAACAAAGTATAAGATAAAACAAGAGATTCAGTTAAATTCATCAAATTTAGATACTGCCATCTCACTCATTCTTTTGTTATAGCCTTATTATATCCAGCAAAAATGAAGTAATCTTTGATACATTTGCCAGTATTAGAGATAGTTGTTCTTGTCATGAAGGGAGGATGGAAAGTTGAACAGCTTCCAAATGTTTCTATGCCCAGCATGACTGATAAAGGCCCTGAAGAAAAATTAATCAATTTGGAATGGCAGTCCAAATATTGGGCTAGTGATTGTAATAATGTATTTAAGAAAACATTGTTTTCTTAATATGAATTACTAATTAGAAGTTAGTACTGGTGAAAGTAGCATGATGCATACTAGTCAAATTCTAAATGCAATAACAGTCCAATAGAAGTGCTGCAAAGGTTCCAAAGGCACCTTTCCTTCCAATCTTAAAATTAGGACAGACTGAGCTGTCTGCAATTTAGTGAATCATAGGGTAATCCTAGAATATTATCTAACATAGCAATTTAGGACTAGGCTTACTTACATGAGTTTCTCCCTGTGGCCGTCAAGGTTTCTAATAAATTGTAATTGGTTCCAAGATGTGCTGTCACTGTTTTCAGTGCCAGATATAATGATAGCCTCTCAAGACAAGCAATGCAAGAATTGCATATGGCAAATAGATTTGCTGATTGTAGAAGCCCTTAAAACAATCATGACTGCCAAACCTATCTTGAAAACCCATATGATGAATTCTGTACTATTCTAAGGTAGAACCTGCATATATTTAAGCCAACATGAGCTGCTCCGTTATAACATTTTCTAAAGAAAGGCATAGCTCCGTTTAGTGTTTTGTGCCTCAGTAACCTAGTCCATGTTTGCACGGAGGCAGGCTTGGGTTGGGAATGTTTTGGTATACATTTGTTGATAAGTGAAGAAAGGTTTATTGATTTTTGCAATGGGACGGAGTTTTCCTTTCTGCTGTTTAGAAACTAAACGATTGCAATTCAGTGCCTACAGATGTCAACATCTGAACTCCTGCGCGATTTAATGGGGCCAAAATCATATACCAAGCGATTATTTACTTTTGAACTCCAAGCCCACATCTGGAAATGCGTTCTCCTCTGGGGTATCATAAACCCGCGGACCTAGCCATGAAGGGACGTCGGTTTGGAGGACGTGAGGGGAGGGTTAAGCAATGGCGAGGCTGGCAGAAATCGAAAGGCGAGGAGGAGGACCAAATTCTGGGGCTTCGGGCTTTCACATGCTTGAGCATCACATGCGCCGGAGGGGGAGGCAGCGAGAGTCCCGGGAGCATTTCCCGAAGGACTGGACATGTTGGGGTCTGGGGTTCGTCTGGACTGGGCGCCTCGAAAAGCGACATTGCAGCTTTCCAAGCCGGCGGTGACCCTTACGCAGCGTCTCTCTCCCTGCGTCAGAGTTTGCCCCAGGCAGCCACTGAGGGGAGAGCGATCCCTGCGCGCCTTTCTCCCAGTCAGGGCTCAGGTCCGCCCGTCTTCTCTCAGCTGCCTCCCCCCCCCCGCTCACCCCATGCTGTCTTTCTGCCCCAGAGTGCCTGGGCGCCCTCTCTCCCCCTCCGCCTCCCTGTCGGGGTGACTCCAGCTCGTCCCCTTCTTCCTTGATCCGTGTCTCCGACCCCGCTCTGACGTAGCGGGAGACCGAAGGGGGTGGGGGGAGAGGAGGAGGAGGAAGAGGAGGAGGGATGGATGACTCACAATGTTATGATGCGGTTCCACAACACACCGCCACATTCGGCTACAGACGGTGCACAAAAACAGCCCTCGGGCTGCTCTGAAGCTACTGCTGTCCCCTTGCTACGACCCCGCGCGGAGCCACAGCCGGAACAACCGGGGCGGAGAAGAATCCCCCGGGAAGCAGGTTTCAAGGTGAGCAGCGGAGAGGGCAGAGCAGGCGCCGCCGCAACTTTCCCTCCCCTCCCGCGGCGCCTGACCGTCCCTTAGCCTGGCCTAAGAGCCATCTTTCACTAGGCAGCGGGGGGGGGGATGCAAGCCGCCACCCGGTCCGCCCTTCCATCCGCTCACCGACATCCCCGCCAGGAGCGAGTCCCGCGGGGAACTTCCCCACGCCGCCTTTATTTTCTTTCCGCGCAGGCAGCCACGTGAGTCAGACTCTGCGGTGATTAACGCGGTCGGTCTTCGGGCTCCTCCCACTTTCACTTATTTTCTCGCCCCCTCCTCTTTTCTTTCTCTTCTCCCCCCCTCCCCCCCGTTCGTTGCTCCTAAGAGAGGAGGAAGCGGTGGGCGGGTGGGCGGGAGAGAATGACAAGCGACGCAATACAAGTTGCACCCAGGCGTAGCGAGACGTGTTTTTTTTTAAAAAAAAACCTGCATTAATCGAAAGCCGGACAGTTAGGGACCTGGAGTCGTTTGACAGATTCGACCTCTTCCCACGTGTGATTCGCTGCGGGACGGAACGAGGGTTGCGAATCGCAAGGAGACAAACGCGCAGACTGGGGGGGAAGGCGGGGGGGGGGCTCCCGAAAAGTCAGCTTACTGAGGTGTAATGCCTGTTTCTTACCGGCAGGGAGCGAACTCGAGGGGGTGGAAGCTGTCAGAACTGGGGAGTAGGCGACTTTGAATGAATGTGCATGGTGAGCCGTATTATTGAGTCCCTGGAAAAGGACTTTCTTAAGCACGTATGATGGAGGTATGATGGGGGGAGGGGGGACGTTTAATAAGTAGGAATGCGTTGGGGAAACATACATTATCGTCAGTTATTGCTAGCAGCTACTCGGGAGATCTTTAAGAAAGAGGTCTGTGCATTACAGTAATTAAACAATGCTGGCTTGTCATGCTGGAAATAATATAATGAAATATTATTCAACGACAGCTTGGTAGCTTTTGGCAGGTCGTATTTTTATGTATGACAAGAACTTCTTCAAATTATATGGCTGTCCGTCTCAACATCATGACTGATACTGATGATACTGGGTTATTGACATAATGTCTGACAGTATGTGAGTGTTACTGTGTTAAAGAACAAAACAATCAAAAACTGTTTCTAAATCAGCTGGGTGATTAAGATGAAAAGAGTAATGCTTTTACTTCAGGTAAGGGATCTGGTTCAGCTCAAATTTTCAGTATTAAGCACGCTTACCTAAGAAAAACTTAGTTCTAAAAGTCTGGAAAATATGTAAAAAAAAGCATACTGTATTGTTTTTACACTCATTGGCAGGGAAATAATTCATCATCATTATGGCAGTTGAGCATCTATTAGGTGCTTGGGCCAGGAAAAACTGAAATCTAAACGTCTGTGGTTTTCTTCATCTTAAAAGAATTCATGAACCTGATTTATAAAACAATAATGTGACTTGAGGATCTCCATTCAACCAGCTGAAATCACTTGAAAGAGTTTTGGTTGGTGCACTCTCAAATTTAATATTTGTTTTGAACATGCATGACAAGGTCCATTCCTTCCATTTCCCAGCCTCCAATGGTCCACGGTTTGCATTACTCCTTTGATTCCTTCCCCTTTTCTCTCACTAGGTGTCTCCCCTTTCGGTCTGGTTCTCATCTGGGGGGGCCCTGGCAGTGCAGCCCCCCCAAACTTCACTTTTTTGAAAAACGGCTCTAGCCAACCTGCTCCGCTGCTTCACTTGTGATCGCTTATGTGGGGGCTGCACAGCGCCAGCTCCCCCACCTCGACAAGGCATCGCTCTCCAGCCTGTCATGCCCAGCTGTGAGCCAGTGCCACCAGCTGCCTGTCTCCCTACCAAAACTTTCCGCAGTTACCTGCCCCGGTGCCACCGGACTTACAGCTGTGTCCACTGCAGGGCACACTTGGCCAAACATGATGAACTCATCTCCAAGGTATGTATGCTGTCAGGATCACAATGATAAGCTTAGTTATACCTATCATTATGGCATTATGCTTCCTCACAGCATTGCCTGTTCTGGGATACCTAACTGCAGCTCCTGGGATCCCCCAGCAATATCAGTCTGTCTAGGAACAGATGTTTCTTACAACTTGGGATCCCTACTGAGCGGTTGGGTTTGGGAAGGGGATTCAATCATCTTATAAGGGAGAGGACATAACTTTTATACTTTATTTCCACAGTCCTTCCAGGGAAGTCATGGTCGCGCCTATCTTTTCAATTCTGTGTGAGTGTCCTCCTGCAATTGGTTTTATTTGGTGGGAATGGGATACAGGTGAGGAGCATGCAAAGTGGAAGCAGGCAAACATATGGTTTTTGCCTTGGAATGGAAGAAAATAGCTTTCTTGTAAAAGAGGAGAATTTTAAGTATTGGGAGATCAATATATATATAAAAACTAAAGCTATTGGAGTGAGATGTATAATTCAATATTCCTCCAAATAACCTGCATGTGACATATATCTGTCATATCTTACTCAGTATCCTCTGTATTGTAACAGTCTTACAGTTACAGCTCATCTGCCTCCAAGGCTAATTTGACCAAATTGTGAAATAGAAATAAGGAATTACATACACAATAAATAGGCTTCCCAGCAATACTTTGGAACATTTCTGTCCAATTTTTGCTTTTGATATGTTACCATCGCCATTCTATAACTTGGCAATGGACCTCCAATATCATAGCATTTATTAGGCTTTATAAAGGGAGCCCAACCTATTGCACTCTATCATTGGAATTTTCTCTTAGCTCCACCACCCAGAGGAAGATACATTCCTGGTTTTAAAGGATGGTCTACTCCTGATTCTAATTATTGGAGATGACATCTCTCCTTTCCCTCTGATCTATTAATCAGTTCCTAGAAAGCGGTCTCTTTCTTAATTCTTTTCCTCAACTCCCAAATGTCTATTCCTCTGTTCTTTAAAAGAATCAAATTCATTCCAAATTCACATACAAAGGTTGACACCTCATTACTAAAGTTCCATTATACAGAGATTTGAAAATTGCTGATCAACCTCCTGATTTATAATGCCAATTTTTGTAATGTATACTAGGGGTCTTGAAACTTGACAATTTTAAGAATTGTGGATTTCAATTCCCAGAATTGCCTACCAGCATGACTGGTTGAGGAATTCTGGGAATTGAAATCCACAAATCTTAAAAGTCGCCAAATTTGGAGACCCTGATATATACAAATAGAGCTTACAATGCAGGTTTTGACAAATGTATCATTTTCATTCTCTTTATTTCTAATTGGCCTTTAGCAGAAGCTCAACTATAACTCAGTGAGACTGAGTCAGAAATGTAACACACCTCTGATATGGATAGTGATCCTAGCCAAGCAAATTGATCTGGAGCAGATTCCTTTGATTCCAGAAATAACCACTCTTCTTGAAGTGAAAGGAATATACAGGTTGACTATCTTGACTATAGCAAAAGATCTGTTTGACCATCTCTATTGGAAATTACGAACTACTTATATATTCTTATTTGGCAGTCCTGATGAGTTTTCTCCATTAGTTATTCAAGAGCTGACTAGTAAGTAAGTGATGGTTACATTGCTCCTTATCTGCTTTTGCCTTCAAATATAATGTGAAATAAACCTAAATAGAGTACTATTTCTTCCTGGTTGATTTTCAGATAGTTGCACTGCAAAACCTCCATCTTTATTACATACCTCTGCATAACAGTAGTTAGAAATAAAATTATGATACCTTGCATCTCAGGAAGGGGAGATTGGTAATGCAGTAGGTATAACCCAAATAACTGTAAGATCAAATTGAACAATATCTAACTTCTTTTTCTTTCTACCAGAATGTCCTAACCCCGTTTTACAGCAGAATTTAACTACTTCTTGATATGTATTAATTTAAAACAACTGAACCATTAGTTTGAAGTGTTTAAATAGGCATGCATGAAAATGTGGGCAACATTTTCATGTAGTTTTTTTGTTTTTAGCCAAATTCACAAGACAAAGTCAGGAAAATGAGAAATGGAAATGAACAAAATTACTAATTCCCTTGTTTCAGTAGATTAAATAGAATTATCCAAGTTGTCTCTCCCTAGACACTTGTAATCAATAAGAGTACTATTGATGTGGCCCAATTTTTAATATTCTTAGCACAACATACTGCCTGTAGACCCTTCTTTTTGCCACTGGAGGCCGCTCTGAGATTAAATTTAGAAACCATTTTCTATTTCTTGTGTTGGGTTTTCAGATTTCCTGGCAAAATGTTTTTTTTTCTTTATAAAGTGTAAATACATAATTATTGTAAAATGCCCACATTGTAAAAATCTATTCATTGCATTGTCATCTGAAACTGAAACTACTAAACTATTATAGCCAAGTAAGTGAATCATAGTCCAACTAATATATGTTCATAAAAGAGTTGCTTGAAAAAAAGTTTTGTGTTTTAAAAAACTTTCTCCTATATGATCACTTCAGATATCATAGGACAGGGATATTCCTCATCCTAGTTTTTTTGCAAGCTATTGGCAGGACAGAATTGGGGCCATATTCATGGTAAAGACAAAATGAGATGTTGACTTTTGATTTGATTACAGGGTTAATGTGGGCTGTGGTCCAGCAGAACAACGTCTTCTGCTCACTGGTCTCCATTCAGTTGCTGATATATTTTGTGAAAGCTGCAAGACTACACTGGGATGGAAATATGTGAGTAAATTCACTTCAGAAATGTAATTCTAGCAATCAAGTTTTTGGAAAGCACCCAAACCAGGGAGATTCAGGAAAGCAATCTTTAAAGGAGAATATTTGTAGCTCGGGATTGAAATGAATTGAAATCCTTGGTACACTCGGAACTTGGTTATTTTCTTGCATAATCAGCACTATCAAAGCAATCCTTGTGATTCTATCCAATTGGGAAGATTAGTGCAAATATACTAGCTTTTGCATGACCTCTCTCAAAACCATGGTGCTCTGAATTTATGAATGCCAGTTGCTGCTTGTCATACTGTCCCAATGGAATTGATTCTTAGAGCTTTGCTATCTTTCACCTACTATTTCATCTCAAGATAGCAAAGTTTGTTGTAGTTTTAGAGAGGGAGAGGCATTTTCTAAAGTAGGTAGGTTCATGTCTAATAGATAATATTTGTAGGTGGGATAGAGCTGTGGAATCCTTGATGTTAAGCTTGGTGTTTGTTTGCAGTCGTTTCATTACCCAAGTAGGTAACATCAGTTTTTAGTGCTGGGTTTGTATCTCCTATTTCCTTCTTTGCCAGGAACAAGCCTTCGAGACCAGCCAGAAGTACAAAGAAGGGAAGTACATCATTGAGATGTCCCATATGGTGAAGGACAATGGCTGGGACTGAGAAGGAAGTCTGGGTTCATACCCTCCTGCGTAGCATGCCGTGCCCTTTCGTAACCCCATTGCCACAAGTGGCACCCCAGCACAACCAACCCAGCTACCCTTCCATCAATCTCCTGCACAGCATCATCCAGGAGAATGGAGCTTCCAGGATCTTTCTCCCAAAGCCTCTTTCTGAAATACTGGACTCACTGTTTGGAGGACTCTACCTGTCCCCTAGAGCAGAAGAGGAAACATGCAGATGGTAGAGAGTGGGAGACTAATGTGGGAGATTTTGGATTGGTTTTTCCTTGGCCTGTGTTGGTTATGTTATATCCTGTTAGCATTTGTCAGCATAACAGTGTGGCAGCCAGAACTGAGAACCTGGAATCAGGTGTGAACTTTGCATCCATTGTGTAAGAAAAAGAACCAAAATACTCAATGCAATGTGAATAGTATGCTTTGGGGGAGGGTCAACAGATCAGTTTGACACATAAAAGCTGAAGAGATCATCTCCAGTATCTCTAGCTTAAATAAAGAAGGGCTGTGGCAGAACTTGGCATGCCCCTAGATAACTCTGGACAGATAATGTTGACAGCGTTGAGCTGGATAGAGCAGTGATTCTGTGCATTATAAGGCGGCTTCTTGTTCTTCTCCTTTCTGAGGAGAAATTAAGAGTGGTACATCAGCCTGCTGATATTGGGCACTGAAGGTTGGATGGCGTAGATCACATGGGGAGATAAAAGATATCCTGAAGTAGGGGACAGAGGAACAGTCTCTCCAAATGGCAGTTATTGGTCCCTTTTCCAGACACTGCAATGGTATTTTCCCCAGGTTTATTCTATGGAGTCCATTAATTTAGGTGTGAACCACCGTGTGCTTGTAATCCCTGAGCACTATGCCCCTTCTCTCAACTCCCTTACCATACACGAAGGGTGGGGCAGTGGGGGGGGGGGACAACACTTTAGCACTGTCACCAGCGCAGGAATTTTTTTGTATAATAAAATTGTTTTATATTTTAAAACAAGCAATCCATACTATCAATAGTTTCTGTCATCCTGCTTCCTTTGCAGATTTAGTACCAAGCCAGAAGTTCTGTTGGCGGGAAATTAGCTTTCTGCTGGTTAAAGTTTTTAACAGGCACAGAATCCAGAAGTATTACCTGACTGCATAAATTTGAAATCTTCATACCAAATCATCCAAAAAACCCAAACCAGTATGTTTTATCCCCTCAGACAAAACTGCACACTCAAAATTATCATAATCTGCAAATCGGCTCAGATTATGCTTGGATCTTGTTTTTATGAATAAAGAGAGCAATTTCCATTTCCATAATCTTTAGCCATCTTCTAAAGCACAAAGCATACCCAATATATGTAAGCATACCCAATATATGTGAGCATTCAACATTCGATGGTAGGTTGCCATATTATCTCAAAACAGACGACAGAAAAATGACCAATATTTCAGCTGCTGCTTGAATACCAAATCATATTGGTATCCAATTTATCCAAACCCAGCAACTGAAATTGAAAACTCCTCTGAAAGGAGTCTGAAAGCTCTTGTCATAGAAACTACTGTTCTAGAAGGACAAAATGGGGATTTTTTTTCTCCATTATGCCTCACGTAACAAGTCTCCATGCCTGGCCTTTCGTCTTTACCATCAATGGAAGTATAAAGAATTCATGCTGCTGTGGCCACCAACCCAATGCCCTTTTTACATTGCACTGCTTGGTCGGGCTCAGTAGCACAATGTGAAAAGAGCCTCGGGCAGGGGCCGTGCCCAGTGCATCCGAAGGCCCTTTGCTTTGTCCACAGGAACAAGAGAGTTACCTTCTCATAATCTCACTGAAGGGTGAAAAAGAGCAGACAAGAGCTGTGATTTATTTTATCACTTTCTTTAGTACGAGTTTCTATAGAATACTGGGCGGCTGCACAGAACATGTTAATCAAACCATTCTCTTTAGTCTTCATCCAGCAGGAGCATCCAGTTTTATGTTTCAAGAAGACTGTTCAGGAATTCGACCTAGAAAGGGGAAGGGTAAAATAAAGGGAAATAACTTGCATCTACCATCAATTCTCCTTTCTCACTACAACACAGTTGCAATCCTAAAACATGTAGGAGTTAACTCTGCCTTGGGACAGCATTACACAAAATAACTAGTTCTCTTTACAAGATTTTAAAAAATATTTAGAATTCATAGTATAAGCCTACATTCAAAGAAGAAGTGTCAGTTATAAAAAAAGCAGTTTCTCAGCTGCATTACCAAACAAATGAGAAGCACAAAGCCTGAATCTTCAAGATCACATATGGCCTCCCCAAAAATTTGACTGCACCCTTCAGATTTCTTCAACAATTGCCACTAAATTTGAATTTGCAATATGACAATAGAAGGCTATGTTAAATACAATCAGATGTTTAATTTTAATTCAAACAAATTTAGTTGTTGAGCAGCTCCGGCTACTTTTTATGGCTCTGGCCACTTAATAATGTGAGACCTCCAACTTCTCAAAGGCAATATGTGACTCTCTACTAAAGATTGTGCAATGTTGTGCTAATCCAGAAAGTTACCCATAGATTCTGCTTGCCATTACATTTTCCTTTATGTGCTCTTTAAATGCAGTCCCTCCAGAATTTTTCTTATCTGAAATCCTAACAGTCACCTTATTGAATAATCCGGATCTATACATGATAAAACTAAACCCTGTTTCTTCTAAAGATAAGCATTCATATCTTTACAAATATTTATTTGTAGTAAATCTTAAGACAATCACAGCTGACTTAAATTACAGTTGATTTACCCTTCATCTCATCTAGACTACTACTGAGTCCCAAATTACCAACCTCAGAATAATGAATATAATTAATTTATATTTTTCTGGATATAATCTTTTTTTACATACAAGTTTTGCCTCTATTTCACATCTCCTGTATTGAAATGTGAAGGACCAAAACCAACCCATTTCCATCATATAGTTGAAAAACAGGAAAAGAGCAAAGAAAACGCCTATAGCCAAGCCTATTTCTCAATTCTAAGCTATTGTAGCTATGGGCATTCATGGGAGGGGGTGGGCACAAAGGACATTGTATCGTTCATGATATCATTATCAAGCACAGGAAATCATGAGCCAAGGTGGTTCAAATGAATATAGGTTTATTGCATGCTAACCCTCTCTACAAGAATGGTTAGTCAAATTGGCAGTGGATAAGATTCAATTAAATTCAAGGTGGACTGGATCATTAGATCAATTGTGGGTGCGAAGGGACTCCAGACTGATGGTGCTCTGGACCCTTCCCTCAGGCTCAGCCTGGTCATTTCCTACATCACTATGTAAGTAACGTATTTCACAAGTATATAATTTCTGTCATCTATGTCACAACATGATGCATGCAATTTTGTTTTCTCAGGTGGGAACATCAGGCCTACTTGTTAGGGTTCAAAGTAGCTACTTTATTGTTCTATGCCTATTTCACAGGAATCTCGGCGTATTGGCAGCTTTCACCTGGGAAAGACTAGTTAAGGAGGGGAAGTCAGACCTTGCCCTCTTGTATTTATGTTTACGAGTCTAGACTAATTCCCCTTTTGAATCCTCCTTCTGACTAGGATAGTTGCGTTCCACCATATTTTGATATATTGTGGCTTCCACTAGATGTCTTAAATTCTCTGTATTATTCAATACACAAGAAACCTCATACACACACACACACACACACACACACACACACACACACACACACACACCAGCTTAGGTCAATCATTTGTGTTGACCTAAGACCACATATATTGCATTTCTCTATTATTTTCACCAAGCAAAGACATAAATTACAATACAACAGCCATAGTATACATATGAAATCTATAATATGCATCTGAATCACCATAGGAGAAGATAACAATAAGCAGTATTACCATTGGAATAATTTTAACATTCAGAGTTTTTATTGCACGTAGTACTGAAATATTGAGTAACAGATACTCGAATTGGAACCCCCCCCCAAGTAAATAGGTAAGCAAAGACATGATAGGAAATAAAGGCTTAAATATGGGGGAAGGTTGGTATTCTAAAGCAATGGTCAGAATCAGCTAAAGCTAGGAATCTCTCATAGCACTGCCTTCACAAAAAGCCACACTCTGTCATGTAGCAAGGCCTTGGACTTTGATTCATGTAAATAACCAGTAGAAAAACTAACTCAGAATCCCCTTCTCCAAGATTACATCTTATAAAATTGTTTTGTCAAATGATCTCTAATAAGTAGCTGAGAGAATAATTGCATTATTTAACAAAAGAAAGCGCTACCTGGAAATTGTTTCCAGCTGCACAGTAGTTTAGCTGGAAGCAACAGCACAACAGAAGGGAAAATAGATTGTTTATACCTAGTGTTTGGGGAACTGATGCAACAGGATGTCCTTGTTTTTCATTGACAGGTCGTTCACCTTATCAATGATGTTGAACCTTATCACCAGATATGAAGGAAATAGAATTTGGGCAATAACAAGTTTCTAGAGCAAAGGGAGAACAGAAATAGCTATCAGATTTAGACAAGAAGTGAGAGACTGTAAAACCGTTTAAAATCTTTTCTATTCTGTCCTACATCATTTTTGGGAGGGTGGGAAACTATGCATTTCAGTTCCTGTATTATACATATAAAAATATATTTTGTTTGATTGCTGGAACCAGCTTTCACTTGCAAATGCATTGATTAGAAATTACTGCAAAGAGCTAACCAAGACATAAACAGAGCTCACTGGATTGTTGTTTTTCCTAACCAGCTCCATGCCATTAATACATTGTTGATAAAAATACCTTTTGGAAATAGTTATGTTAATAGAATATTCATTCAATATATTTATACTAAAAGAACAGTTAAAAATTGCAAATGGATATGAACAGTTGAGGCAGAAACAAGCCATAAATTCCTGGAAATTATAAAAGATTATAAAAGAACAGCATGTAGATTTAAGTATGAAACTCTGCTTGATCTAAGTGGAGAAAAGAGAAATATACTCAAATTTGATAAAATCAACTCAACTTGAATAAGTTTTTACTAATTTCAGATGTGTGGTTTTTATAATAGGACAGGTGGAAAAAGTCAGGAAAAAAAATAAGCATAACATTTCTTGGTTTCAGATCAATAATGAAAGAGGAGGGCAGACGAATAAAAGAGAATGAAACTCCCAACTGCAAATAAAAATATTTTATTTAGTGCAAAGCATTTCAAAAACCATATTTCTGATCTGCTCTGCAAAACTAATGCTATTAATAGAAAGGATATTATTCATGAACAATCAAGAAAAAGGCAAAAAGTATACACTATGTATAGAGTAGCTATTTTCTGAACAATAAATATATCCCCCTCTATGAAGAAGTCAATACCACATTCACTCATTTCATGTCATGCGTGTGGTAAATTATTCAAAACCACTGGAATTATAAAGACATTCCATAAACTTTTGGTTAAAATTAACACATCTATGATTGCTTAGAGCAGCTCAAATTAAGTCTTCTAGTATCATTCCATGAAATTATATACATGAATTGTAGCATGAGGACATCACATCGTTGTAGTTACTTTGTGGAATTATATACCCGTAACTGTGATGTTTCACACAAAAATAATTTTGGTCCAGATTTATCATATACCGATAGAATAATGCATGGATTGAGGGAAAAAATGTACAAATCACTTAAAACATATATAAAGCATAGACCAGATAGATGCTAAAGAAATTCTATTTCACAATTATTTTTTCAGGTTAAAAAATTAATGTGAGGAATAAGTGTAAAAACAGAAAGGAGTGTCTTTTATTGGTGTTCAGAAACAAGTAGTTGTTCACACCTTGGAAACAAATATATGTACATAGTTTAGAACATGAAGCTAAATATACAAACTAAGTAGAAGAAGTATGCTTTTAGACTTCATTTGACACCTAACTATTCAGAGGCAAGTTGTGGATCCTCTCCTCTAGCATGTACAGAATGTTCTAATTCTCTTCTCACACCTAAGTGGTCCCACTTGGGCTTAAGCATGTGGATCAACAGCTGTTCTCTACATATAGCTGCCTTATGATGGGACGTAAGGGATCAATACTGGCTTTCAACATCTGTAGCTCTTTATATTTTAAGCATTCAAGTCAAACATTGATACAGTGTTATATTTCCATATAAATAAACATTGTTTATTCAGCAAAGGGATAGCAATTTGTTACGAGATCTCTAAAGAGCCACTAACATTTCTAATCTTACTGTGATATTTCTGGATATCCCACAGTTACCATTTAATTTCCCTCAAACAGAGACTGCAGACTTAATTTTCCCACAAAACAAATTACATTGGGTTATATACATCCTTGACCTTGCAATAATAATTAGCTGAAAAACTTTCTAACAGAAAAAGCAATTCAGCAGTGAAATAAATTATCCCGAGAGATGTTTAGCTCTCCCTTCACAGGAAGTGTTCAAGCAAAGGCTCAACAGTAATCAATCTGGGATATTTTAATTTGTATCGCTACAATGAACAGGGGTGGTCTTAATGGCCTAAATCGCCCTTGCCACCTCTACGATTCAATTAATTCATGCATTACACTGTGGGAGTACATATTTACCAACCTAATAATTCACAGCTGAAATAAGCCAGAGAAGGAAAAAACGCCTTAACTTTTTTTCTTAACTACTATTCTGGATGGATGGGTGGATGGATGGACAGACAAAAAGAAATATAACATGTTTTTTTTCAATTGACTGGCAACCCTTTTTTTCATACAGTCTAGGTTTGCCTGTGTGGAAGTGTCACATCACAATGCCTAATTATGAAGATCCACTGTTTTATATTTTAACTAAGCCCATTTCAAAAAGTGTATAATCTTAGTTTAGATTTCTTTAATATCTGCTAAATATTTAGCAAATTGAAACATTCTTTTTGGATTTTAATTTCTGCAAATTATAGTCATTTCCCTTTGTTTAAATTGAAAACTCTTTAGTGAAAACTCTATTATGTTTAAATTGAATTTGCATTGCAAATGATTAGGCGCTCTCTAGTCCAATATGATTTAGCCACTAGTACTATAAAACTTGTAAATCATTTTTGAAAACAGTAATATGTCACAGTGATTGTATTTTGTCTCATTTCATGCAAGACAAGAATAAGTCGCTTAGACTAGGGTTAATATTCTCAATTTTTCTAAAAATGAACAGAAACCACCCTTTCTTTTTTTGTGTATACATCCTGAAATTGTCTTTCTGTGGGTAGATGCTTTAGCTATATGATAAATTGCAGAAAACTCAGCATTTCATCAGGTGGATATGGCTACTAATCTCTCCAGACAGGAAAACTACATTCTAACAAATGTACATATTATTCCTTAAACAGGACTCTTTTGTCTCTGATGCAATGATGCCATCATAAGGAACACTTTTTTTCAAGGACTGGAATTTTCAGCAGGTTAAACCACTAAATACAGTAATGACAGTTGCTTGGTTGGTAAAGTTTTCTAGCCTTTGAGAGCTATAGAATTTTGCAGGTACTCACTGAAAAATGCTGCAGAGAAATTTCCTTTTCAAACGAAAACTTGCAGAAATCCTGTAAAACCATCACACTTTAATTTAATAAGGTAATATTCCTCTATATAGTATTGCATCCTAGGCAGGCAGAAGTATGCCCACATGGGGCCTTCCAATAATTATTCCAATGTTTAATAGTTTCATGGTAATTCATAAAGTTTATCAAAGGACTCAGAATTGTCCAAGCCATTGTATTCTCTGTGACACTCTTATGGAAGTGAAAGCTGGAATTCAAAGAAGCAGGATAGGAAGAGTGCTGACATCTTTGAACTTTGATATTGGAAACTCTTGATAATACCATGGACAGCCAAGGGAAAAAACCCAATGATTCACTGAAGAAATCAACCCAGAGTTCTCATTTGAGGCAGAGATGACCAGGTTCAAATTATCCAAGTTTAGACATTTTACAATTTACATAAATACCCAATTCTCTGGAAAAAGTGGAAGGAAAGAAAAAAAAAGGATGACCAACAAGAAGTTGGTTGGACTTAGTTAAGGTGGCAATGAGTGCAACATTGAGACACTTGAAAGAACAGGTTAGGAATACATTATAATGGAGAAAATCTATGTGGTCACTAGAAGGCAAAAACAATTTGATAGCACATCATCAATTATCAAAGGAACTTTGACAATTCTTAAATTTGTGTTCTGTCATTAGTCCTTCCATCCCATACATAATTGAGAAATTCCAGTTATCTTGACAGAGGAGCGGTATACTTATTGAGAGTATGGAAAATATGATGCTTGAGGGCACATCTTCCCACCTTATATAACGTGTAGGTATATTCCAGTATCTTTTGAATTTCCTGTGCCAAGAATGCACAAGCACAGGTTCGAATGTTGGGTTCTACTGAACAGGGCTCAATTCCCTGACCCTGCACAACAAACATTCCACATCTACAATGAATAATAAAGTTTGGAAGCTCCCCAATTTCCTACCTCGCGTTAACATCCATCAGTGAGCATAACTATTACCCAGAGTCACCCATGTTCTAAACCACAGCAATGGTTTGGGCTTACTCTATTGTGTGAAGCTGGCCACTACGGTCTGTAAACCATTGTTTCCTTACATGTGAATTCAGTAAAATGTGGTTGGCCCAGTTAAAACCACACTTAAGCAAACCCAGCAATTAGTACACTGTATGGGGCTGCTAAGCACTGAAAGTAAAATGCTTTGAACACCACCAAAAGAAGATCTGGAAATACTATAAGGAGAGAGCCTGAAGAGACCCAGAGAAGGGATTTCTGCTCTCACCATGCTTTGATTCTAGGGCTAGGCTAGGACCACTATCCGAGTTAGGCCACACCGGGACAGAGAATAATAATCAGGGGCGCTCATCCCTTCTCCCAGTTATAACCAAAGGCAGGACGTGTTGGAGAGGGGTGGGAAAAGCCCTTCTCCGTATTTTCGGCAATTCCTCACACCTCTTCTAGTTCAGGGCGTCGTCCATGGGGCTGACCGGTATCCGAAGCGCCCAGCCGGTCGCCCCCTCCCTGGATCTCCAGCAGCCTTCTCCCGCCTTTCTCCCTCTCTCTCTCTCCTTAGACCGAACAAAAAATGGAAGCTCTCTGGATCAAACCTGCGCTTGAAACACGTTTGTGAAAGGGAAGCAGGATCGGGCGAAGCGCCTTTGCCTGTGCTGGAGGGACAACCCCTTTGTGCCCGGGAGCGAGGCCATCTTTACCCTTTCGGCAGCTCTCTGGCTTCTCCTCGTCTCTTGCATGGCCCCGCGGTGGAGGTTAAAACTTTGGCGTTTTTCCCCCCCTGCTTTGCCCGGGCAAGAAAGTGGCGGCCACTAAACAGCTCCCGCGTCTCTCTCTCTCTCTTGCTCGCGCTCTCTCTCTCTCCGCATTCCGCTCCGTCCATCTTGAATACTTGAGATTCTTGAATGGAGCCTGCGGGATCCGCTGCGCGCGGCTTAGATTGGCTACCCGTTAACCCTTCGCTTTCTCATTGGACGCAGGGCTCCTCTCGACCACTCCTCTCGCCACCACCCCCGCCCGCGACTTGAGGGCCTCCCCACCGAACTCCCCACCCCTCCCGGGTTTTGCTACGGACGTTCCTCCTGTTCCGCGGCGGGGTTGTCAGTTCCCATTTCGGTAAATTAATGGAGACGCTCCCGTAGGACGAATGTACACGCGAAGTAGATCCGTGACAATCACGAAGACCCCAGCCTGTTCTTGTAGCTTACCGCCTCTGCACAGAAACCCTTTTTTTAATGCAAACCTCTGACACAGCAGTAGGACTTTGCATGTAAACGCAGCGGACTTATTTTGTCTGGTTTGTGCGTGGAAGAAATAGAGACGCGGGACTTTTTATTCCCTGTCGGTGGCTGCTTATTACTATTACTTTAAAAAAACACCAATGTTTGCATTTGTGGCCCACCTTTAGGGAACAGACCTGTAAAGCAAGTGCCTACGGATCGTTTCAGATTTAAATTTACAGAAAGTCTGTACTTACAATATCTGCCCTGTAATATCATTTCCAGAAAATAAGTTGTATTTACTCTTTTGAAGACATTTGTAGTCGGTATTCGATTTATATCCTACTTTTCATTCAGGAATTAAGATAGCCTACAAAACTCTTCCTACTGCTTTTTCCTGAAATAATTCTGTGCAATAAGTTGGGCTGAAAGAGAATAACTGGCCAAAAAGTTACCCATTGAGCTTCTGTGTCTGAGAGATAACTAATACATGGGTCAATTTTAATCCAATTGTTTTTAGTCAATTGTTAACCATCACCCCTCACTTGCTTCTTTATTACAGTGTAGCACAAGCTGTTGTGGACTATGATCCAGTTCATCAAATGCATTAACATGGCAGTTGGCAAGTACTGTCTGGTGCATAGGTGTAGTGTAGAGGGACAATAATGTGGACACTGAAATGAGATTAGAGGAAAATGAAATATTCAGAATAAAAACCTTGGCAAGCTTAATTTTATACATAATTTTCAATGCCTATTCACAAGAGCTGCTAATAATACATATCAATAAACCAATGAACACACTTGGGTGCAAATGCATTATTTTTAGATTATACATAGTAGGGTTGCACTTCATGATTAATTGGAATTCAAAAGCTTCACATAAGAAACCCATCTCACACAAGAGAAAACAGCTCCTATCAAGTGAAAGACTAAATTGGTTTTTCTCTGGGGAAAATTTACTGGGAATAGGAAACAAAAAAATATCCCAAAGTAAAACAATGATGAACCAATTCTGTATTGCTACTTCCCCAAACCCCAGATGGATGTATTTATGAATTTTCAGGGGCTGACTAGTTTACTAGAGCCTTTACTAGTTGCAGTCACATTCTAGCAAAATAATGCTTAAGATAAAGATGGATAATTGAGAAAGCCAAAAAATACCAAAAAGAATGCTTCATCGATTATAGAAATGCCTTCAACTGTGTTAATCATGTCAAACTATGAATTATGTCTAGAAAATATGAATCCTAGAACATATCACTGTCCTCAACATGAAAACTATAGCAGGTGAGGAAGCCACAGTATGGGTAGAATATGGGAAAAATAGATGGGCTGCAGGTTGACAAAAGAGTGAGACAGAACTGTGTACTCTCCATTTATTTGTTTCACCTATATTCTGAATATATATTAAGGGAGGTAAGATTATGTGAAGATGATCCTGGTTCCAAAACTGGAAGAAGAAACATCAGAACATCAGCAATCTTTGCTCTGGTGATGACCCTGATAGCCAAAAATGCAAAGAATCTGCAATCTCTAGAAAAAAAAGTCAAAGACACCACAAACGTGGGACTAAAATTAAATATAAAGAAAGCCAAACTAATGACAAAAGATACAGCTGTCAGCCTTAGAATTGACAACAAAGATATGTAGGTGTTAGATAGCTTCTGCCTTTTAAAATCTACTGTCAACAGTAAAGGAACAAGCATACAACAAGATTAACGCTTGATAAAAAAGCCATGAAGATCTTGAAAAAGATAATCATATGCTGTGATGTGTCTACACCTACAAATATCAGAAGAGCGGGGACACTCTGGAGGTGGGTATTGGATGTTGAAAAAGCAGCACAGCAAGAGTACTGATGGTTTTAAAATTTGGTGTTGGGGAAAACATGTTCTATGACAGTTTACTCACATTATGGGGCACCCATTATTCTCCTTTTCCTTGAGGAAGAAAGCCCAACAGAGCCTTTAAACTTAGAGGATATGCTAATCTTTGCTATAGACTCTCTTTCCTCCAAGCTGCATTCATTTTTGCAGAAGTAAACTTCTATTTTTTCTTCAGCAAGTTGAAAGATAACCAGAACAATATTAGAAGCTGGTAGTAGTTGAAAAGTAATAGCTAACGTATTTTTGACTAAAAATAGCTAGAGGAATAGCTAGATTTTAATTGAAAAAAATAATGTCAGAGAAAGCGCATACATAGAGACCATACTGATATTTCAGTTCAAACTGCAATGTCAGCAGCTGTTATATGATGTGATATAAATGACATATTTATTCATCCAAGCGGGACTGGCATAAAAGGATTGATTTTAAATTGGGTTTTAGTAGTATTTTAAATTTTAAATTCATTTTAATTCTGAGCCATTTAGTAATTTTATATTTTAAATTCATTTTAATTGTATATATTCTGTATTTTATTCTGGCTGTACACCGCCCTGAGTCCTCCGAGAGAAGGGCGGTATAAAAATTTAATAAAATAAAATAAAATAAAATAAATAAATAAATAAATAAATAATGTTCAAGAAAACAAATGATTTGTTCAGTGAATAGAAGTACTTGAGGTCAACCCTCAGGCACTCTCCTTAAATAATGACCTCAACTGACCACAAACGAGAGGAACCAAAACACTTGTAGCCAAAACATAATTGAGAACCAGGATCTTGTATTAAGTAGTAACACATTTCTTCGGAAAATCCAGCCTGTCAACAAACTAGTTGGGACACTTTGTATTTACATCTAAGTAATAGAGTATTGCCTCCTAAAACATAAACTATTAGCAAACCAGGTGGAACACTTTGTATTTATATTATTCAAACTAAAGGACCTTGGAGACACTCTGTACCACCCATCTATGAGGCAAAATTCTGTGTTTTCATTTGTCCATAATCAAATGCCCGTACCTTGATCAATGATCTTCGCTGATTTGCATTTATTAAACTATGGAGATGCTTCTTGTTTTTTGGAGAGATGGGGTTTCTTTCCTTCTCTCCCATTGGAACGTTACTTCAGTGTTTGCCAAAGCCAGAGTGATGAGACAACACTGAACCAGGAGTGAGTATATATATGATGTTTAATTTCTTGCAGCTCTAGATCTACACTAGACTTTGCTTTGGTATGTTGAAGACTGCACTTTGAAGGTGAGTGGGGACAGGACCAATTTTGGATAGGGTTTCAGGAGTTTTCATGGGATGAAAATGGTACTTTTAATGTTTACAAGACTTAAGAATAGAATAGAATAGAATAGAATTTTTATTGGCCAAGTGTGATTGGACACACAAGGAATTTGTCTTGGTGCATATGCTTTCAGTGTACATAAAAGAAAAGATATGTTCATCAAGGTACAACATTTACAACACAATTGATGGTCAATATATAAGGTATCACTTTACCCCTTAATCCCCCCTTAAAATCTTCCAAATTAATTTAATTTAATTTAATTTAGAAATTAAAAAAATAATTACATTAAATAAATTAAATTAAATTAAATTTAAAAAACCCTACTTGTCTCTCTTTGGAAGAGTCTAGGATTTCTGGAGCCAAATTAGGTAGAATAAATCATTTTTTATTATTTGAAACCATCCAGATATCTACAAAAAATTCTAATCAGCTTTTGGAAATTTGTGAGAGTGGCTATGTCTAGATAACACTTATTAATGACCAATTTACTCGTGGTTCATTCAATTCAATTTTCTGGGTTTATATAACACACTTAGCTATAGGCTTATTATTAATCAATTTTGTGAGCTCATATCATCACAGTAGACTGAAGTGTGTTTTCTTCATTTGTTGATCAATCTGTTATGCAGATATACTAATGTAGCCTATCTCAACATATTTAACCAAAAGACCATCCTTTCCAAAGCTAAGGCTTTGTCTAGTGTGTTGAAGTTCAATTCCATTAATTTAATTTAATTTAATTTAATTTAATTTAATTTAATTTAATTTAATTTAATTTAATTTATTTAATGTAATTATTTTTTTAATTTCTATATTGCCCCTCTGCCTCAAAGAGGGGCACATTATTATTCCCAGCCAGGAAGACTGATATTTATTACAATTTTACAACCTGATGCAGTTGTGAAATTTTCTCCACCTCCTTCATTACAGAATAGAAGAGAAGAGAAGAGAAGAGAATTCTTTATTGGCCAAGCGTGATTGGACACACAAGGAATTTGTTCTCCAGTTCATAAGCTCTCAGTGTACATACAAGCAGTAAGTGATAAATCATGATTATAGTCATTGTAAAAATACATTTATCATAAATCATAAGATGCAAATTTAGTGATAGTCATAGGATACTAAATAAAATAATATAAATCGTAAGATACAAGCAACAAAGTTATAGTCATAAGAAGATAAGGAGATAGGTAATAGGAAAGATGAGAAGAATAATAGTAATAGTAGTCTTACTAGAAAGTTTGAGAATGTTGTGGGAATTAGTTGTTTAGCAGAGTGGGAGGAAAATGTCCTTGTGTCTAGTTGTTCTGCCGTGCAATGCCCTATGGTGTCATTTTGAGGTAGAAGTTGAAACAGTTTATGTCCAGGTGTGTGGACATGTGAGGGTGTGAGGGGTCTGTAGATATTTTCACAGTCCTCATTCTGTCTCATGCAGTATATAGGTCCTCAATGGAAGGCAGATTGGTAGCAATTGTTTACACTTAAAGTTGTATTGCCCAGCACTCATTCCTCCACGGTGTGTATCAGTACATTGGTTATATATTCTAGTGAATGGGGATGTGGGCTGCAGTTAATTGGGTTCTAAGGAGTCTAGCCCAGATGTCCTAATGTGCAAAGAACAGCATAATCATAATTAAAATTGGGCTTTTAATTGCTCTTGTTGTATACTGGCTAAATTGATCAATGCTGTGCTTATTTTTAGTAGGGAATGCTACATGTAGCACTGGTAAGGCTGGTAACTTAGCCTACATCCTTTCTATCTTAATAAAAAGCATTAAGCAGACGTTTTGATTAGCCAAAACACATAATAAGTGGTGAGGTTCAATATTTTTTGGCCCGTTTGTTGATGAATAGAATAGAATTTTTTTTTTATTGGCCAAGTGTGATTGGACACACAAGGAATTTGTCTTGGTGCATATGCTCTCAGTGTACATAAAAGAAAAGATACGTTCATCAAGGTACAACATTTACAACACAATTGATGATCAATATATCAATATAAATCATAAGGATTGCCAGCAACAAGTTATAGTCATACAGTCATAAGTGGAAAGAGATTGGTGATGGGAACTATGAAACGATTAATAGTAGTGCAGATTCAGTAAATAGTCTGACAGTGTTGAGGGAATTATTTGTTTAGCAGAGTGATGGCCTTCGGGAAAAAACTGTTCTTGTGTCTAGTTGTTCTGGTGTGCAGTGCTCTATAGCGTCGTTTTGAGGGTAGGAGTTGAAACAGTTTATGTCCAGGATGCGAGGGATCTGCAAATATTTTCACGGCTCTCTTCTTGATTCGTGCAGTATGGCTATGACATATGGAAAATTACAACTTGGAATATAAGAGGAATAAATGATAACATGAATTAATGAAATGAAAGAAAGAGAAATAAATATACTATATGTTGGTAGACCAGTCAGACTTCACACAAAATTCAGCAGTGAAATTCTTCTCTCCAGAAATTTGATCACATAGTTAATCTCCCTAAGGGAGATGGGCAGGCTAGAAATCTGAAATATAAATGAGTGAGTGAGTGAGTGAGTGAGTAAGTAAGTAAGTAAGTAAATAAAATAGCTAACTGCAGAAGATTTAGAGACACTGTACAACTAAATAAATAACTTTTATGGTAGTTATAAAAGAAGTCAAATATACATGGAAGATAAGGCTACCCTAGAACATAGAACTCAAGCCTTGTACATCTATATTTCAAACCTCAGGTTGCTTTTTCCCCTGATTTTTTTTTGAATTGGGATTTTTAGTAATATTTCTTTTTTAATTTGGAAAAAAATATACAAAATATATAAAATTATAATAAATGTGAAGAAAGCTGAAAAAATAAAGAAAAATGTACAAGACACATATTTATACATAACCATGTAGCACTAAATTGAAATTATGATTCGTTATAGTCATTTATAGTTGATCTGTATCAATTCTGCAAAACATTGAATAGGTGGAGCTATATGTTTGTCTTTCTAATGCTGAACAATAATTCTTTTGATTGTAAATCCAATTCCTTTTCTAAAGATCAATTCCCAAGTGATTTTAATAGTATTTATTTTGTAATAGGAATGTTTATTTTATCTGGCTGTAAACCGCCCTGAGTCCTTCGGGAGAAGGGCGGTATAAAAATTTAAATAATAAATAATAAATAAATAAAAATACAGATAGAATATACACATCTGAAAATATTAAATCTCAAACTTCAATTAATAATTGCTTCTTACCAAAATGCAACAATGCATTTAAATAAAACATTAATTTTATTGCACCTCCAACAACATAAATGCAATTAAGGTCATTTCTAAAGTATTATGTTTTGTTGGAAAGAATGTAATCTAAACATCTATTGTCCCAAGGTGCTTCAGTTCAGAAGAAGCTTCTTAGATGAGAAGTTAAATATTAAAACAAAAACAAAAACACCAGGAAAGTCCAGTTGTCTTTTGAGAAAAAAAACAACAACTTTGAGATAACCATGATCTGGATGGTTGAGAATCTCCATAAACATCTAAACATCTGTTGAAATTTTGTTTTGTTTTGTTTTAAAATCTCTAATGATCTAACCTTTTTGAATCTGTTTGGGAATGCAGAGTGGGAGATAATCTAACCTCTGAACCTAATACAATTCCCTGTAGAAAAGTCAGAGGATGCCAAAATCCAGATAGTTTGTTGCCTAGAAGCTTCACATGACAACTATAGCAAGAAGAAACATAGATATGGTCACAAGATTTCAGAGGAGATTGGTCATTTTAAACATTCAAAAAGGTTCACCTATAATCAAAGAGTTAGAAGACTGCTTCCCTCAAGGGAAGAGGAACATATAACCAGTAGTTATAGCACATTTTCCCCTATTCCCAAGAAAAATAATAAGACGACAACAGGAACTTCTGAAGGTTATTTCTGAGCCTTCTGGTTCTTTTGTTTGTTGAGTACTGATTCAATCAGTTAGGTAAGAAGGTCACAGAATGGTGCTGGTACTACAAAATTTTCTAGGTAAAGAATGGGAGGAGGATCATAAAGTAAAAAATATTGTAATTTACATGATAAAGCATCCACCTACTTGCTGCAAATTTTTGAAATGCAAAATTAAAACAAGAATTATGTTCATGTGAGTTGGTGCTGAATGACTTTACGAAAAAGTTTGTATGTGTTCCAAATTATTTGGAGCTCAGTAGGGTGCTTTTGTTGTTTGAGAAGATAGGATCAATGTGTAAAAAGCTTTTTTTGATGCCCAAAAGCACCTTGCTAAAAATATAATTCTGTTCAGCTGGCAGGAGTTGCCTGGAACAGAATGTGCAACGGAGCAAACTGTTCTCAGCTTTGCAGCAAATTGTAAAAACATCGTTTTCAGTATGAAATTGAAGACATCAACCTATAGAACAGGGATATGTTAGAGTTGCATGACAAGATGAGCTGACAAAGAAAGGACTATGTGAATACAGGTAGTCCTTGACTTGCAACAGTTCTTTAGTGATTGTTCAAAGTTACAACAGCACTGAAAAAAGTAATTTATGACCATTTTCCATGTTTACAACCATTGCAGCATCCCTTTGGTCATATGATCAAATTCAGACACTTGGCATCTGACTCATATTTATGATGGTTGCAGTGTCTTGAGGTCATGTGGTCACCTTTTGTGACCTTCTGATAACCAAAATCAATGGGGAAGCCAGATTCCATTAAGCATATTATTAACTTAACAACTGCAGTGATAAAATGGGGAAAAACTCATTTAACAAATGTCTCTCTTAGCAACGTAAATTTTGGGCTCAATTGGGGTTGTAAGTCGTGGACTACCTATACAGCAAACATTTGTGGAACATCACTATTTCACTTACAGCAGGGGTGTCAGACTCAATTTCATTGAGGGGCGCATTGAGGGTTTGTTTGACCTGGGGGGGCATGGCCAGAGTGGGTGGGGCCAGCTTAACGTCACGTGTCGGGGGCTCCTGTAGTGGCCTGAGTGTTCTGCCAGTGAAAAGGGGCCCCCAAGCTCTGTTTTCGACTGCAATAGCCTTCTGCAATCCTCTGCCAGTGAAAATAGGCCCCCAAGCTCCATTTTCACTGGCAGAGGCATCGCTGGCCAGTCCTTTGTTGTTTTAAGGGCAGCCCCATGGGCCAGATCTGGCCCCTGAGCCTTGAGTTTGACACCCTGACTTACAGTAAATAGACACTTTTTCTTAGTAGGATGAATCAGTGGTATAAATGTACTTGAATGAGGAACAAGCTTGCGGTTAAACAAGCTTGATAAAGCTCAGAACAGCTGAATTTCTCTGATAGTAAAGTAGAATTTTCAAGACATAATAGATTTTATTTGAGTTGGAGCCATCTAAATTCCTTCCAAGGAAATGCAGTTATTGAATGCATGAAAATCAAAGGCACATTTCTTTAGTATAAAAACGAAGGCATTGAAAAATTCTGGGAACTTTTCTCACATAGAAGAGGCTTGTTGGGTTGAATAAATAAGTTGTCTAACTAAGTAATTTAAAAAGTCATCCAAAAGAATGTGAAAAACATGATACATAAATTATATATGGACACATTGATCAGTCCTTAACCACTTAATATGTATTCAAATTTCTTATAAAGAAAATAAAAGGCAATTGATTCCTGGCCCTTTTTCAGGTGAGTCAGATTATAAGCTTTTTAAAACTGAGATCCACTTGGATAGAAATATGTGTGTTTTGCAATTCTAAGAATTTAGAAATTGGGGAAGAGACCAGTGATCCCTGATGATTACAGAGTCATGGACTGCAATCATGGGGTCCATAATAGGGAGCTATCTTTCTTCTTAACAAAAAAACATATAACAGTGGGGAGAAAAAAAGGTTGGTAAAGCTTTTGAGTAAATTGTCATTAATAAACTATTTTAGGTGGGACTCTACAGGGTAATAGGGTTTTACTGGAATCTCAGCTCCACAAGTAAGTTTTATAGTTACAGTCACAGAATCAATAGGAACAAATTAAGGGCTAGGCTTCCTCCTTTCCAACTACACTAGTACAGTCTGCATATTTGACACAGGACAGATTATCATTCCTGCTGGAGATCAGATGCAGCAGTGGTGGTGGTAGGTTACAGAATAGAATAGAATAGAATAGAATAGAATAGAATAGAATAGAATAGAATAGAATAGAATAGAATAGAATAGAATGGGACTTTTTTCTCAATCTTAAAATGAATTTTCTCCATCAGTTCTACTGGATCTTCTGATTTCATTGTTTTGATAACATCTTCATCTTCTGATTATTAATTTTAAAACCCTTAACATACAAAAGTCCTTTAATTCACCCATTGATGATGCTACTCCTTCTAGTGGATTTTATCCATTAAAAAAAATTATTTCCAAGGTTCATATGCTGCATAACTTTAAACAAGAAAATGCAATTCAAGTTGTCAAAGACCTTCTCTGCATCTAAAAATATAAATGCAGCTTGTTTTTCATTACGTTGCTCCAAGTACTCCAGAACATATAAAGCATTTCTAATATTATCCTTTAATTGTCTTTTTGTTAGGAACCCACATTGATATTATTGAATAAAGTCCTGTAAAATTATCTTCAACTTTTTAATCACAGTCATGCTAATTTATAATGATTCATTAAAGATATTGATCAGTAATTTGTTAAATTTTGTGCCTCTTAATGTACTAATGTTATATTAACCTCTTTCTAGTTATCAGGAATCTTTCCATTGTCTAAAATAGTATTCATTGTTCGTTGTAAAGGTTTAAAAGCTTATCATCAAAACATTTACAGTAAGAGGTCCATCTGGAAGAGGTCTTTTCCTGTTTTAATATTTTTAATAACTTCACACAGTTACTTTGTGTAGGTTTATTAAAAAATTGTCTTTGATACTCTATAATTTTTGGGAAAGTGTTTATATAAATATTCATTCACTTTTTCTGAGGAATGTTTTTGACCTTTATATAAAGTAGTATGATACTGATTAAATATTTTTCACATATTTGCATTATCTGTTGTTACAATATTTCCCTCTTGTAGGTTTAATATCACTTTGTTCTTACAATTTATATGCAGACCATTTTCCTGGTTTATTTGCAAATTCAAATTTTCTTTGTTTTGCATAGTTAATCTTTAATTACATTTCCCTCACTGTTAACATGGATAATTGGCTTTGGAAAAGCATAATTTGGTGAGTAATAATCATAATCCCTGGGGATTTTTAAAAAATTATTCTTCCTTTTTCACCTCATCCAGAATGATTTGTATTTGCGGTTACCTTTTCTTTTTAAATTCACTATTGCATTGTATAAAATATCCTCTTTTGTAATATATTTGCAATATATATGTAATATATTTGCATCCCAAACCATCCTTTCTTCTGATTAAGATCAGTCTAAAAAAAAAACCCTTTTAACTTCTTTATGCAATACTCTGCAATGGTTTTTGTTTGTAGCCTCTCATTCAATTTCCACCTAAAAGTTCCATTTTTCCTTTTAAAAGTTAAAGGCACTGAATTTTTAATTTGACCTTAATGCCAAAGCCCATTGCAACTATATAGCAAAAAAGGCCCTAAGAGTTGTAAACCTAATTTTACGCAGCTTCATTTCAAAAAACTCTACACTACTAACTAGAGCATGCAAAACATTTGCCAGACCTATTCTTGAATACAGCTCATCCGTCTGGAACCCATCTCTGACATAAACACAATAGAACGAGTCCAGAAATATTTTACTAGAAGAGTCCTTCACTCCTCCGAAAACAACAAAATACCTTATACCGACAGACTTGAAATCCTGGGATTAGAAAACTTACAACTCCGCCGACTTCGACATGACCTGTGTTTAACACACAAAATCATCTATTGCAATATCCTTCCTATAAAAGACTACTTCAGCTTCAATCGCAATATTACAAGAGCAAAAAATAGATTCAAGCTAAATGTCAATCGCTTCAAACTTGATTGCAGAAAATATGACTTCTGTAACAGAGTTGTTAATGCTTGGAACTCATTACCTGACTCTATAGTCTCTGCTCAAAATCCCAAAATCTTCAACCAAAAGCTGTCTACTATTGACCTCACCCCATTCCTGAGAGGACTATAAGGGGCGTGCATAAGATCACAAATGTGCCTACCGTTCCTGTCCTATTGTTCCCTTCATTATAGCCAATTAATATAGTTGATGCATAATTTTAATTATATATATAATTATATAATTTTGATCTGAAAATGTCTTTGATAAAGTCTTCTTTTATTTTTTTATTTTTTTTATTTATTTGTCAAGCATATATAAGATAACAGGTAAAAGTATAAACATAATTTGAATACATGAAAAGAGTAACTAAAAAAGAATATTAGGACAGGGATGGTAGGCATGCTAGTGCACTTATGCACACCCCTTACAGACCTCTTAGGAATGGCATGAGGTCAACAGTAGACAATTTAAGGTTAAAGTTTTGGGGGTTTGGGGAAGAAACTACAGACTCAGGTATTGCATTCCAGGCATTGACCATTCTGTTACTGAAGTCATATTTTCTGCAATCGAGTTTGGAGCGGTTTACCTTGAGTTTGTATCTATTATTTGCTTGTGTATTGTTGTGGTTGAAGCTGAAGTAGCCACTGACAAGTAAGGACATTGTGGCAAATAATTTTATGTACTGGGGTAGTTTTAACTTGTCTAAGCCCAAAATTTGGAGTCTGCTGGCATAAGGTATTTTATTATGGGTAGAGGAATGGAGGACACTTCTCGTAAAATATCTCTGGACTCTCTCGATTATATTAATGTCCAATATGCAGTGCGGGTTCCAGACAGATGAGCTGTATTCAAGAATTGGTCTAGCCAATGTTTTGTACGCTCTAGTTAGTAGTACAATATTACCAGAGAAGAAGCTAAGCAAGATTAGGTTAACAACTCTTAGTGCCTTTTTGGCAATGTTGTTACAGTGGCTCTGGCACTTAAATCTTTAGAAATGAGTACTCCAAGGTCCTTGACAGAGGAACTTCATTTTATGAATATTATTCATATTCCTAATATTATTCATAATCTTCATTTTATGAATATTAATAGCTGAAATTTTAGTAATCCAAATCATATCCATTCTTGAGAAAGATCAGACCTTCAGAAAAATAGATATTGTCAAAACTGCCATCCTGCTACATCAGCAATGCTTCAGCAGATGCCATTCTGCCATACGCAATAGTGGGGAGGGAATTGCCGGGAGACAAGGAGTTGGGATAAGGGGAATAGAAACTATTCATCGTGTCATCCTATGAGAGTCAGCGGCATGAGAACCAGTCATACCATGGAATACAACATTCTCCAGACTGCCAAGATAGTTATCAAAACAAATTGATGGAATGTATAATTGGACAAGGGGAGATATCCAGGGGGAAAGGGGGAGAAAGGAAGAGTTAAGCAGATGCTCAGGTGCAAAAAACCCAGAATTGGCTTTGCTACGCTGTAACCACTTGGCTTTAGTATAGTGTACTTTCGCTAAAAATGGAGTCAAGATTCTTTTTTTTTTTAACTGACCAAGTTAGGACGCCTGACGGGTATATTCTCTTGACTAGTCACCATTTTATATCTCCATGCATTAACAAACTCCAAATTATCTATATGGCTGTAAATTACTAAAGAATTTTAAAGATCAAAAATATAAGGATTTTGGAGGTATAATTATGAGATTGATGAAATTTTATTAAGCATGAGTTTTTAAATATTGAGACATTGGAACTATAGAAATATACTGAGTAATTTTTATTAAATTGTTATATAATGGATTTACAGGGGATAATAGAGGCATACGAAGAAATATTCTTGATGCTAAAAAGTGTGCATGAAGCTATAAAGAACAATAAGGAGACAAGGGGATTGTTTAAAGACACAGAAATGAATGCAGAAGTCAGTCAACAATTGGGGGGGAAAGAGGAATATGATATTCAAGAAATAGATGAGAAATTAGAAGAAGCAGTGGAAGGGAAAAATCAAAATGAGATGCAAGAAAATAAAACTAAAGGAGAGAAAGGATTAATAAGTAGGAATCAATTAGATAACTCCTTAAAAGCTTATAATAGAACAGAGAAAAATCTCTTCAAAAAAAAGAAAGGTCTCGAGAAAAAAAGAAAAGAAAAATCTCTTTAAAAAAAGGAAGTCATGTTGATGGATGTTCAAATAATACAGCAGAAAGAGACAAAGGGTATCCAGAAGGCAATGTTCAGTAGGCACAAAAATATCAAAAAGAGCTACAAGATTCCAAGAGAGAGATAGAGATAAAAGGCTGACTAAAAAGTCAATAAATGATGGAATTTTAAAAAGGTTAAGAGATGATGGATAATGAGAAAATATATTAATAAAATGGGAAAATACAAATAGGGAAAGTAGTAGTATATGTAATAATAGATAATAAAACTGATTATAACTAAAAATAAGTTAAGCCTAGTAGATGGAAATGTTAATAATACAATTAAATTACCTAACTCTAAAATTTAATTGTATTATTAACATTAATAGTGTGTTAAAATATGTTGTGAATTTAAAATATTAAGGGTTAGAAATTGTGGGATTTTGAGATACACTTCCGGGATTGATTATATATTGTTAATATTTGGCTTTATTAGTAATCCTACACATTTGATATGGAAATTATGGTGGAATAATGAGTAATTCTTAAAATATTAAATATTAGTAATTTGGTAGGGGATAACAAATACGTGGCACAAAGAAATGTTATCTATGTTAAAATGAATTAATGGGAAAAATGATGAATCACGAAGAGAGAATAGTATTGTTGAAGATGGAAGATTAAGATTACACATACTTATTTGTATTATTATTGTTAGTGTTGTTTATAAAAGATTTGTCCCAGTCAACACACTGTCCACAAAATATGTATGGTGTAAAAAGAATACTGCAAACAAAACATGTTTTAAAAAAAACAAATTCCAAATTATCCATTAAATGATAATAAAGAATCTTTATCTTGTGTATATTTAATATTTTTCTCAGATGTACTACAGGTAGCCCTAGACTTACAATCAATCACTTAACAATCCTCAGACCCAACTCTCCTGTCCTTTTGTAAGGGCCTAAAGACGTGGCTCTGCCAGTTGGCTTAATACCTAGGACGCTGGCAGCAACCTGTACCAACCATTAGCATCAGTCAATGGTATTTGTGATGCCTTTTTGAATGTTCAGTTGACTGAGTTTCATGTTTAATGAATAAAGTATATAACAACAACAACAACAAAATAACCATTCAAAGGTCTTCAGAAAAACCTTTTACAACCCATTCTCAAAGTTAAAACTGCTGCATGTACTGTACATATTCCATGGTCATGTAATCGCTTTTTGAGCTCTTGGTAACTCGCATTTATGATCAGTTGTAATGCCCCATTGTCACATGACCACAATTTGCAATTTTTTTCAGTTTCTAGCAAACAATGTTCATTTGGAAGAATAGATTTGCTTAATCACCACATAATTTGCTTAATGACCATTGTGACTCCCTTTATTATCATCATAAAAGCAATCATAAAATCAAGTCCAGTCACATGGTGATTTGGCTTAAAACTGCAATGACTTATGACTGAAATTCTGGGCTCTATTGTGTTCGTAACTTGAGGGCTACCTGTATCTTTTTGTGGAGAAACCACTCCATTCCAATTTCCCAGAAGACCCCAATTTCATATGAAAAATCCAATAATTTGTCCATAAACCATTTTTACAATGCTGTTTTATCTTCATTTGAGGCACACATTCCTCATATCTTCTGTATATTAATTTGCACTCCAATATATCTGCCATGTTCATCAGTCAATATGAGTTGTGGACATAGATGAGGATTCATATGCAACTCCATTTTTCCATTTCTGCTGAAACAAATTCTTCACACACATTTTTGTGATTTAAATATTTTATGTCTTTTTTCACCATATATGCTTTTTGTAGGCAAATTGCATCTTCTTTTAATCTTTTCAAATATTTTTTTCACTTCTGAGGAGTATTTGCTCCATTTTTTATTCCATGTTAAGCATTTATAACCCATAGTAATGCCAGATTTTTTGGGGAAAGTCAATATCTGTAGCATCCAATGTAAAATCTTCTTCAGTGTCTTGTTGTATCTGTTGCAGCATGTTTGATTACCTCTATCATTGTCATTTCCATTTATATTTCATCAATTTCTTTAAATTTTTCCAAAAAAACCTATTACTTTCTGCATAGAGTTCAGTCTGAACTTCTTGTGTTTAAAAGTAAAAATAAATTCTCCCAACTTATCTAAGTGGAATTTTCTTCTATTTAAGTGTGCCTGGAAAAAAACTTATTTTCTCTTACATGGTATTCTAATCAGAATTTCTTTAAGTACAATTACATCTGTATTATCCATCTTCAATCTAGTATTAAAATACTGCTGCAAAACCCAATCTCTGTTTTTCTTCCTGACAAAGTACACAAAAATGTCCCTTGGAACATTTCTTAATCTGAAAAACAATCTTTTCTCTATTATATTGTTCATGTTCTTCTGGAATTGCTTTAAGTCTCTCAATTCCAGTAATGTCAATTTGTACATGTTTCTCCATTTCTCTTTTGATAATTTCTGTCTCTCAAATTCTACATATCAGTATTTTGTTTAGGTCCTTTTGCGTTACAGATTCTTCAATCTTCTTAATTACTTGTTTAATATCTTTTTTTTAAATTCCTCAAATCCTTCTTCTATCTCTGTTTTAGAATAATTCAAACTATTGGCAACCATTGAAATCATTTTTTGCGAAATTCTTCAAACATTTTCTGCAATAAATCTAGTGAAATGCCCTTACCCCCTAAGTTGTTGTAGCAAATCTCTCCATCCTTTGGCAGCTTTCTTGTGGATGCCATTAAAGTGTCTATTTTCATATTTTATTGCTTCAGAATAATAAATAAGTCCTTCATCCTATTTAAAATCAGGAAAATCAAAATAATAATCATCAAAAGAAAGGTATAACTTTAAAGATGCATACTCTGGTTTTGCTTTGTATACATACTTTGCCTCTAATATCAGCTGGGATGTGTTGATTGAAAGAAGAAGAAAGAAGAAAAACATACTTCTTCCCTCCCTGATTACGTGTGTGTGTGTGTGTGTAATATATAAATTATCTATCTATCTATCTATCCATCTATCTATTTATCTATCCTCTATTTATATACAATTCAACAACCTCTCTCTAAATTTAGGCATATAATACCAGTATCTTAAAATACTAATAATCAACTCTCTAAAATATCCACATATTTATCTACATAAAATATTTTACTTTAAATTTTAATCAGAAATTAAACTAGGCTTGCAAAAAGGCTGCAGTGATGATAAGTCAGGAAGAAGAGAATTCTGTTCTTTTGCCATCCTTTTAGTGTTAATATTGTTCTCCTCCCACACCTCTGTCATAATGGACTAGGACCAGGGGAGACCATGGTTCATGTTTATCCTCAGCCAAGAATCTCATTGGAGGATCTGGGACCAATCACTCTATCAACCTGCAAGAGAAGAGCAGGCAGAATTGGGAGGCAGAGTTAAACACACCATCAGTATAGAATCTTTGTGCTGCCACAAGAGATTTAAATCCAGACCTTCTTGAATTTCTTTGACCCCTATTTAGCACCAATTTAGTTGACCAGATTCTTGTGTGTAGGTCTGAATAAATCTTCTATGCTGCAACTTTACAAACGATCCTGATTCTTTGTACCTGACACAGCCCACACTACTTCTCTCTGTTGTTGTAAGGAAGACTTGGAGGAGGAAGTGTGTATGCTGTCTTGAGTTCCTGCAGAAAAAGCAGGATCTAAATCTAACCCACAAATAAAATAAAGCAAGTATGAAGCAGGGAGGTTGTTAAATAAACAGATGAAACCAATTTGCTTCTGTGTGTACTGAGTGCAAGAAAGCAGACATGTTACCTTGCCTGACAATGATTCCAGAAAACTCAAATCTTGCACACTCTTCTGTGTTAATATGTTTGGACCTAATAAAAGTATTTTCCAATTATGGATTTTAATCTTTTCTTTCCTCAGGGATCAACACTTTATTTTTTTTTCAATTATAGGCGAGGCTTACTTTGATCATCTGGCAAAGTTCCATGTACAGAAAAATCCTTTAGGCTGTGATTATTTTTGAATTGACAAATGTGGCTGTACCATCAAAAGATGATTATTCCTTCCAGAGAGTCAGCCAACAGTCTCCTTGTTCTCAGAAACAGTGCAGCTTAGCTGCTTCATGTTATCATCACATTCTGAATGCATCTCTTGACCCCATTGCTAATGTTTTGCTCCTTTGTGATGTAAACATTTGAAGAATAATTTAAGAAAGCAATAAGGAACTTCCCATCTAGATTTTTTTGTTTGTTTCATTGGAAGAAGTAAGATTATGATTGTTCAAATGGACCACAAACAAATGGGCTCTAAACTATATTCAATACAATTTAGCAATACAAGAAAGAGATTTCCAGACCCGATCAAAAGTGCTTTGTATATTTTGGGGAAAATGATTTCCCTGTTATGCATGCTGGGAAAACTAAGCACCAGCTTCCATTATTTCCCTGGAAATACCTCCCATAGGCATTTGCCTACATAAGAAAAACAATTTCCCACGCACCATTCTGATAGTTTACAGTAAGAAGGTGCCTCGAGCAATACTCCTGCTGCTTTTCCTAATAGGAAGAAAGCATGGGAAATAGCAGAAAAGTGTGAGATCTGCAGCAACACACTTTGAAGGAGAGATTAGTCTGGGAAAAGACCTACAGGTAAAACTTAAGAAATGTAGGCACACAGGGCTCAGGACATTAACAATAATCACGAAAGCATCAATCAAAAATAATAACAGACATGTTTTGAAACATTTTTAGATGCCCGGAATTGACCTCAGAATTTTTTATTTATTTATCTTTCTAATGTATATAGCTACCCATCTCACAGCGGGTGACTCTAGATAGCATATACCAAAACAAAAACAATGAATATCTAAAATCATTATCATTGGGAGATATTAGAAATGCTTAAAAGCTATATTAATGGCTAAAATAAGGACAATAGAGGAAGGAATAGAGGAAGAGTAATGGAACCCAACCCCTCAGATCCCCAGACCTGTTGGCATAATCAAGTTTTGAAGGACCTTCAGAAGCTTAGAAGCACTGAAAGCACTCCTCATCTCAGGGAGGGCGGTGGGAGAAGAGGAGATTCCACAGTGCAGGGGCCACAGCAGAAAAGGTCCACTGACAAGAGTCCACCAAATGTAGCTGTCTAGACCACAGAACCCATAACATGCCCATTCTATTCATAGTCCATTGTAAGAGATACTCAAAAAAGGTGTAGACTAAAAAGGTTCAAGCAATGAAGCACACTTCACATGTTAACCTTGGTGGCATGCTGTTACATTTAATAAAACTGAAAAATGCCTTTAAAAAAAATATGTTGGTGATACCCTCAAACTAACTTTTTGATTTCGAGATGAGTTCAAAGACCATGCCCTGCCCTTGCCTGTCATCTAGCAATGGATGATTTGCATTTCATGAATTTAATCTTCCTCTAAATGTCAGTAAACCTGACATGGAATTAAGTGCTTGGGCACTTAAGCACTTGAGCTTAGTGTATGTGTCATAAGTATGTACTTCAATACATATCACAGTATACCTTTCAGGTTAACCAATGTTATAGAAAGCGTAGAAAAAGACTAAAAACTTGTAAACCAAAGGGCATGAAGGAAAATTTATTCTCTATCACAATGCACTGTTTTATAATGCTTGCTCACTTATGTATTTAATCCATTTTCATTCATTCATTCATTCATTCATTCATTCATTCATTCATTCATGCATTTACCATCCATTCATTCTTTGCTCTATCTCTTCTTTTACCACACATTTATTAAGATTTTTTGTCCTTAATGTTCAATTTGCAATAGCTCACTTGATTTTTCTTGTCAAATACAACTACCTTGTACAAATACATAGATATATTAATTTTCATCTTCCCTCTTCTCATTGCATCATTCAACTACCTAACATTCACTAGAAATCATTTGGGTTCTCAGCCAAACCATGGCATAATTGGTATACAAAAGAAAACATCCATATCTTAAATCAACATGTCTCTAACATTACCACAGCATTGCCTATTCATTTATCTATAAATACATTAGATAATCAAAGGGACATGACACATCCTTTTTCTTATCCTATATTCAGTATTGAATCATACACCAAGTATTCACTCACATTATTCTCACACATGCTTCACTTCCATCATAATTTATTTCTCAGTGACATCCTGAAGAGCAAAAACCTGCTCTTTGCACACTCTTCCTGGCATAAAGGTGCACTTTATTTGCCAACTTTTGAACACGGTCCACCTCCCATACCCTTTCAATATGAATTATAACATATAATTTCCTAGTTGTACATAAGATATTAATCTTTGCAACCGTGGTTCCATCTTTTCCTTACCTAGGGGAACAATAATGCCATTCTTCCAATGGTCAGGCATAGATGCAGTCTTCACATATACATTCAACAAATTGCAAAGCCGCTCTATATTCAAACCATATCCATAGCTGGATGATCTCTGGAGGGCCAGGGATAGGGGTTGTTCCTCTGCCCTGGTCCTATTAGACCTCTCAGCGGCTTTCGATACCATCGACCATGGTATCCTGCTGCGCCGGTTGGAGGGATTGGGAGTGGGAGGCACCGTTTATCGGTGGTTCTCCTCCTATCTCTCCGATCGGTCGCAGACGGTGTTGACAGGGGGGCAGAGGTCGGCTCCGAGGCGCCTCACTTGTGGGGTGCCGCAGGGGTCGATCCTCTCGCCCCTTCTGTTCAACATCTATATGAAGCCGCTGGGTGAGATCATCAGTGGCTTCGGTGTGAGGTACCAGCTGTACGCTGATGACACCCAGCTGTACTTTTCCACACCGGGCCACCCCAACGAAGCTATCGAAGTGCTGTCCCGGTGTTTGGAGGCCGTACGGGTCTGGATGGGGAGAAACAGGCTCAAGCTCAATCCCTCCAAGACAGAGTGGCTGTGGATGCCGGCATCCCGGTACAGTCAGCTGAGCCCACGGCTGACTGTCGGGGGCGAGTCACTGGCCCCGATGGAGAGGGTGCGCAACTTGGGCGTCCTCCTGGATGAACGGCTGTCTTTTGAAGATCATTTGACGGCCGTCTCCAGGAGAGCTTTTTACCAGGTTCGCCTGGTGCGCCAGTTGCGCCCCTTTCTAGACCGGGATGCCCTGTGCACGGTCACTCACGCCCTCGTGACGTCTCGCCTGGATTATTGCAATGCTCTCTACATGGGGCTCCCTTGAAGGGCATCCGGAGACTGCAGTTAGTTCAGAATGCGGCTGCGCGGGTTATAGAGGAGCCCTCGTGGCTCCGTATGACACCTATCCTGCAGACTGCACTGGCTACCTGTGGCCTTCCGGGTGTGCTTCAAGGTTCTGGTAACCACCTTTAAAGCGCTCCATGGCATAGGGCCGGGCTACTTACGGGACCGTCTACTGCTACCGGATACCTCTCACCGGCCCGTGCGCTCTCACAGAGAGGGGCTCCTCAGGGTGCCGTCAGGTAGACAGTGTCGGCTGGCGGCGCCCAGGAAGGGCCTTCTGTGGGGCTCCCACCCTCTGGAACGAACTCCCCAGGACTCCGCCAACTTCCAGACCTCCGAACCTTCCGTCGCGAGCTTAAAACACACCTATTTATCTGCGCGGGACTGGACTAGTTTTTTAAATTTTCTAAATTTTAAATTTTTAAATTTTATAGGGGTTTTAATTGGTTTTAATATTTATATTATTTTTAATAATTAGGCTTTCTGAATATGTTTTCTTAATGGTTTTCTTAATTTGTATATATATGTTGTTTTATCTGCCTGTGAACCGCCCTGAGTCCTTCGGGAGATAGGGCGGTATATAAATTTGAATAAATAAATAAATAAATAAATAGCTTAACTTTTCGCCTGTCCCATAATCTACATTTGCAATATTACTATTTTTCAACATTTTTATAGCATTTATTTTCATCGATGCAGTTTTGGATGCTAACATTTCAATTCTACATTGTTTGCTATCATTCACATATCTCTGTAACGCTTGTTCTAGCATTCATGCACTTTAGTTTCATCCCAAATCATTTTATCACTTCTATTTTCCCTTACAGCTCCTGTTTTTGACGCTCCTGGTTAACCTTCTTTACTCTTCCTAGTTTTACAACAATTATTTATTTTACTAAAAGTTATATGACACTTTTTTAGTTTTTAATGTTAACTATTAGAATAGAATAGAATTTTTTTATTGCCCAAGTGTGATTGGATACACAAGGAATTTGTCTTGATGCATATGCTCTCAGTATACATAAAATAAAAGATACGTTCATCAAGAATCATAAGGTTCAAGATTTAATGATAGTTATAGGGTACAAATAAACAATCAGGAAACAATCAATATCAATATCAATATAAATATAAATCGTAAGGATACAAGCAAAAAAGTTACAGTCATACAGTCATAAGTGGAAGGAGATGGGTGATGGGAACAATGAGAAGATCTTATTCTCACAGACTCTTTGTTTTCATTCTGCCCTTTTCCTTTTTTCTCTCAATACATCTTATATTATATATTTGTCTTACCTTCTTTTTGCACAAACCCTTCTCTTGCACTTCTTTCTCAATCCCAGCTACTTCCACTTATACATTCTACCAAGCATCCTTTTTTACACCTCCTACTAGCATAATTTAACACACTTTTATAACATAATTTTTTTCTGTTCCAAGCAATTTTCACTTTCTTTACATCCACTGAGCTTTCTTTTGTTGGGAGATTGATGTATCTCCTAACAGGTTTTAACATAACAATAATATTTTCTCTTCATATAATCACTTAACTTTGATTATACTTGTTTTTTACTTCCTTCTTTTCTATATATCTTAAAAAGGAGTCCTTGGCAGTCACAGTTTCTTATTTTGAAATATTTAAAATTTAAACCTGTAGGGGGTCTAAAAACAAGCATTTCTGTTTTCTCTTGGCCAATTTGACTGTTTAGAACTTGGCTTTTGTGGCTGCAGTCCTAGGCATGTTACCTGGGAGTAAATCCTACTCTGCAAGGAAGCGGGTGGATGAGTATCTGACTTCTGAAAAAAGGACTGCCCAGATTGTACATGTTAGAATAGGTATTCTTTGTGTATAACCTCTATAAAATGCCCTGTTTCCCCAAAAATAAGACATCCCCTGATAATAAGCCCAATTGAACTTTTGAGCGCATGCGCTAAAATTAGCCTCCCCCTGAAAGTAAGCCCTCCCTGAAAATATTTAAAAGCAGAGCTGGAAATCAGGTAAGACGGCAAGAAGAGCACCATCTTGCTCCATGCGCCCCAAAATAATAAGACCTCCCTGAAAATAAGATCAAGCGCTTATTTTAGGGTTAAAAAAAAATATAAGACAGGGTCTTATTTTTGGGGAAACACGGTATTCAGTCTCCTTGACTTGCTCAGTACGTTGTATGTGCTTTCACACTTTAAAATGTAAAATACGGTAGTACTATAAAACAATCTTAGGGAAGCGTGTACAGTACTATGGATTTGATAGGGGATGAGGACTGCTGCATCCTAGTATTCTTCAAACATCACTGAAAAGCAATTTGACAGGTTGCAGCTCTGGAGGCTAAGCTTTAGCTCTACATGCAAATGGATTATTTGGGAACAACTTGGGAAAGCTTTGGAAGAATTCATCAGTAACCACAAGATGTTATCATAGAAGCCACTGTTGCCAAAAATGAGCTCATAATTCATTCTATGGCAAATGATCCTGCCTGGAAATTTTGCTTTTCCTTTCCCCCCCCAAAGTTGCTTTCAGTAAATGGAGAGCAAGGGCAGCTAGTCAGCCACACCTTTTCTGTACGGTTTCCCCCCTGACCTCAGTACCTTCCTAGAACTCTTAAGCTTTCCTCCATTAACTCACTGAATACAGTAAAAGACCAATTACATAATGTTTCTCCATCTAAAAATTATTTAATTCATTCATCTATCATTTCCTTTGCCTCTGGGCAGCTCTCAGATTTCATCGTGTGTTCATGTTGTCCATAACGTCTTGTGCAACAGCCCCACATGTTTCTAAGCATCACCAGCTCATGCCCACAGCTATTGCATACTTTGGAAGGTTCTCTTATTTGCATTTTGAAACACTAAGGAATCCTTTCCGCTTAGAGATTTCTCCCCCCCTGCCCTGTATGGGCGATCTCTGTAGCAATGGCCACAGTCTCACTCATCAGTCACTGCTGCTGCTTTTCTCCTTTTCCATGGAAGGTTTTGCATACATAATGGCAACCTTAAAATCTTCATGATGAATTCAACAAATTGATTAATTTACCCTATTTGTAAGAATAGAACGTAGTGGCTATCGCTTGTCTGCTTCAATTTATTTCATTTCATTTCATTTCATTTCATTTCATTTTATTTTACTTTATTTATTTATTTTATTTATTTATTTTGTCACAACAATATACATAAGCATCACGCAAAAAGATTATATAGTATATAAACATATATATGAAGAAATATAAAGAGGTATAAGCATATATATATATATATATATATATGAAAAAAAAAAGAAAAACAATAGGACAGGAACGGTAGGCACGTTTGTGCTCTTATGCACGCCCCTTATGGTCCTCTTAGGAATGGGGTGAGGTCCATAGTTGAAAGTTTTTGGTTAAAGCTTTTGGGATTATGGGAAGAGACCACAGAGTCAGGTAAAGTGTTCCAAGCACTGATGATTCTGTTACAGAAGTCATATTTTCTGCAATCTAGATTAAAGCGGTTAACATTAAGTTTAAATCTATTGGTTGCTCTTGTGTTATTGCAATTAATGCTGAAGTAGTCTTTAATAGGAAGGACATTACAATAGATGATTCTATGAGTTAAACTTAGGTCTTGTCGAAGGCGACCGAGTTCTAAGTTTTCTAAGTTTAAGATTTCAAGTCTGGTGGGATAAGGTATTTTGTTGTTTTCAGAGGAATGGAGAACTCTTCTTGTAAAATATTTCTGGACACGTTCAATTGTATTGATGTCAGAGATGTGGTGAGGGTTCCAGACAGGCGAGCTGTATTCTAGAATTGGCCTAGTAAATGTTTTATATGCTCTGGTTAGTAGTGTAGTGTTTTTGGAAAAGAAGCTATTTTATTTTATTTTATTTATTATTTCATTTCATTTTCCACCCATCTTGCTGTCAACACAACCCTGGGTGGCTTACAATCTGATAAAATAATTAAAACAATAAATATTACATTAAAATTAATTAAGAAATATCTAACACGGGGGGAGGTATATAATGGAGTGGAGATAGGTTCTGTTTAATTTGTCCTTTGGAAATTTTCATGCTGATTTTTTAAACTTTAAAATCTATAGAAAAGTGGACAAGATCATTCTTTTGAAAATTGTCAATGTGATCAAGAGAGCCTGTGCATTCTTCAAAAGAAACGATTAGAAGATAGATAGATAGATAGATAGATAGATAGATAGATAGATAGATAGATAGATAGATAGATGGATGGATGATGGGTGGATAGATTGATAGATTGATTTGGTACTAACAGCTGTGTTGTGTATCTCTGAGGGATTTCCCCCCCACTGTTTCACATGGCAACTAGCAAATATTTATGGGAAAGTGATACATGAGATTTCTTTTTCCTAATGGTTGTCTTATAGCCACAGGCTGTCTCTAAACTTTGAGATTTAGTAATTATAGCTAATGGCAGATAGATCCTCTGGGAATATATTTAATCTGTCTCGAAAGTAACTTTTGTGGTCTTGAACATGTTTGTGTCTATGAATTCCAATTCATTTATTTATCTGGTGTATCAGTTGCCCTAAATCGTTTCATTTTTTTACAGGATTAAGTATAGTAATAAAGTGATAATTTAAAGCCATGCACAAAATAATGGATAAAATTTTTAAAAAGCAACTATTAATAAAATATGTTTTTCCCTAGTGCCAAAAGTCACAGATAGATCCACAGTGAAATGTCCTGAAAGTTACTGCCTGACCTTGTTAGATGAAAGAACCCAGAAGTATTTTTTTCATAAACTGACATTTAGTGAAATTCATATGGTCCTTAGGTCTAACCCATAAGTGACACTTGGAAATTAAGTGCCCTGTACTACACTTAGAAATGTATGGGAAGGCCATAATTGTATTTCAAAAATGATGGGCTATGACTTACATTGTCATTTTCAGTCAAAAGTATAACTGTGCCAGTTTAAGCTAATAGAATTTTTGAAAGTCTTAAAAACAAATAGAAAAAACCCAGAAAATACCAAACTATGAAGCTTAGATGTGATCAGAATATAACTAAATTATATTCTGTAAGGATTCAAAGATCAGTTCTGATCTTGAGCCTAAAAAGATGGAATACAGTATATTACCATCTAGAACAGGTCAAACCTAATCTTCTAAATCAGATGGAAGATGACTGCAATCTCTCTTAACTATCACAATAAAATGCATCAGACTACTTTAGGGGACCACTCTTAACTATCACAATTAATAAGAGATCACTATTAACCAGCACTCCTCTATTAGCATTATTATTATTTATAATAATTAATAATAGCCTTATTGATTCCAAGTAGCATAACCCACAAGCAGTATTTTATTTACCCAGTTCTGCCTGAAAAAGAGGAATAGAGCTCAGTGTCTCTGGCAAGTATTTCGGTTCAAATTTTCAGATTAATTACTACAAAGTCTTCGTTAAAAATTGAAAAACACTTCCAGGTTTGAGTACTGTGAAATACATATTGAATAATCCTATTTACCCTATCCACACAGTTTTATGAAGCTTTTGAATTAATCTTGAATCCTGTTGATACCTTGACTGGTCCTTGCAGTTTCCTTGGTAAGATTTTTGGAACTGGTTTATAATTACCAAAGGCTGAAAAGGAGAGACTGGCTCAAGCTGGTTTCAAGTGTGGGGTAGGGCTCAAACTCATGTTATCTCACTTTCTAACCCATGCCTTAGCTACAATATCAAACTGGCTTTCTTAGTAAATCTAAGTTCTATTAAATAAAATGTAATGGTTGTCCTGTGTTCTTGGTTCTGCCTATGATTAGTGTCTCCAGTGGAGATATTTCTATGAAGTCTTCTCCATCTGAGATGCAGTTGACAATTACTGAGCAGAGAGTCTATTCAGTGATGAACATTCCACCGCTATAACATAAATAAAGGTGGAATATCGTTATCATCACCACCACTACTACTACCACCACCATCATCATCTCTATCAATGCCCACTATAAAGCCCAGCAAAATTATTAGGGTCCACCATCAAGGTGACCAAATCTGAAAGTTTTGCATCCCAAGAATTTTGTATAGTCCTCCATGATTAGTTTAGGATTTAAAGATTACAGATCAGGATCAAGCAATCATAAGCATCCTTCACAAACACGGTGAAAGTTATGAAGCACGTATCACAACATCACAACACAAACTCTTGCCCTTCTCTTTGCGACCTAAGAATATGAGTCACAGATTTTGCATTGGAACATGACAATGCCCCTTTTGTCACTCCTATTCCTGCCCCCTATCCATGTATGCTCACTTGGTAGATCAAATCAGAAAAGACCAGAACCATACTTGATTGAGAAAGGCTATAATAACAGAATACTGCAAGTCTGATTCTGCTTTACAACCTCTCCTTTTAGATTACAGTGAATCAGTTACTCTGAACAGGTCTATGACAATTCGCCGTGGCCAACTCACCATAGCCAATTCCCCACAGCCAACTTGCCACAGCCAACTGGCTGCTGGAGAATTCACCACTGCCATCTCACCACAGGACAATTCACTGCGGGACAAGAGTTACACTAATATCAAAGAAATGGTGGAATAGAATCATTAAAGAAAGTAAGCAAAAGGAGGGACAGAATGAAATGTGAATGGCAAAAATTAAAATAATTTAATTTATTTTAAATAATTAAATAGAATTGTTAAATTGCCCAATAGCGAGTTGTCCTGCCGCAAGTTGGCCATGGTATGTTGTTGTGCAGCGCATTGGCCATGGTGAGTTGTTCCATTGCCCTGTGAGCCACTTCGCTTGCTTCCTAAGATTTAAATAATGTTTTAGCCCTCTTTGACTCTGTCACATTTGTTGCATAATTCTCTCAAGTTCATCTTCCTTACTCTCTATACCCCTTTTGTGTAATACTTTTTTTGCCAAGGTGCTCTTTTCTTTGCAACTGTATTTTTTAGACTCTGCATGCAGATTGTTAATGTATGTTTATTGATTGATTGATTGATTAATTGACTGATAATGTGCCATCAAGTCAGTTTCAACAGTGATCACACAGATAAAACTTCTTCAGAATGATCCATCCTCAACCTGGCCTTTCAGTCTTCCAGTGATATTCTGGATGTCCAGTGATGTAGTTCCAATGATGTAGTTCCAATGATGTACATTGCTGTTGTAATTGAATCCAACTATATTACTGCTATAGAGTTGTTCTCTCTCTTTTCTCTCTCTCTCTTTTCTGGGATTATGGACTTTTAAAAGGAGAAAGGTCTTCACATAATGTGTCCAAAATATATTTTGTAACTGCCTCAAGCATGAATTATGAAATTGTTTGTTCTATGATCAGTTTGTTTTATTTTCTTACCTATTCTCAGTAGTCTATTCCAACACTAGAAGTCAATAGACCTTCTATCTTGTTTCATCAGAGAATCCAGTTTTTTCTTCCTAACAGTATAATAGGAAATTATGTGCACCTCTGATCTTTGCAAGTATAGACATCATAGCATCTGGATATTTTTTTCAAGGCCTTCATTGCTACCCTGCCAAGTAGCTAGCCTATGGTGTATTTCTGGGTTACTGATTCCTTTGCTGTTGAAAGTCAATTCTAAAAAGTAGAAACTATCCTCCACTTCAACTGATATAGTCGTTATCACTTCTAAAGCTGGTTACATACTAGCAGCAGTTTGGTCTTCTGTATGTTTCATCTTAGTCCCATTTTTCACTGTGTTCCCTGACTTTCATAACTACATCTTGCAGATCATTTACATGTTCAGCTATTAGAGTAGTGTTATTAGCATAGCACTGATTATTGATGTTTCTTCCTCCATCTTTAAAATTCCAACAATCTAGTGTCTTCTCATTTATATTCAGTATGTAAGTTGAATAAAGGATGGAATATGGAGCCTTGTTCCATTCCTTTCCCAACTTAGAGCCATTGGGCTCGTCATTTTCTATCCAGAGTGTGGGTTCCTAGTGTATCTATAGGTTTCACATGAGAACAATGAAATGTCCTTGGTTCCCTTTTTCCTAAGGACATTCCATGGTTTGCAATACAATCAAAGGCCCTTCTATAAATAGTAAAACCCATGTTGAATTCTTTTAAATCTTTTTTCCAATTATCTATGGTAGCAGGTGTCTCTGATAATGTCTCGCAATTCTTTTCTAAAACCATTTTGAACTTTTGGTATCTCCTACGTAAGGTTCAAATCTGCATGGATGATCCTAAGCATAATTATATCACGCCCTCTGGAATGAGCTTCCTCCAGGATTACGACAACTTCCTGACCTCCGGACCTTTTGTTGCGAATTGAAGACGTATTTAAACGTATTATTTAAGACGCTGGCTTAAAATAATTAGTAATTTTAATAGGGGTTTATCATAGTTTTATTCTTGTTTTTAACTTTTAAATTCGGCCAAATTGAATTAGTTTTTTAATATATTTTTAAATTTTATATTATACGTATAATTGTGTTTTATCTGGCTGGAAACCGCCCTGAGTTCTTTGGGAGAAGGGCGGTATAGAAATCAAATAAATAAATAAATAAATAAATAAATAAATAAATAAATAAATAAATAAATAAATAAATCATCATGTGAAATTAAGGATATTACGTGATAATATTATACACATTCTGTTACATTTTTATTCTTTGATATTGATATGTGAGATGTAGATATTCCATCAATTCTTGTAGTTTTCTGACTTGGTAATAACCAGAACACTGTTCTAAGTTCATCTTCTAGTATTAGAGTTTATTATACATAAGGATTATCTTCCAAGATACTTTGTATGTGACATTTCTATTATACAGAATTTCAGTATATTTCTTCCATCTTAGTTTTATTTTCTTTGAATCAGTCATTATCTGTTCATTGGCATCCTTTAGCATACTAATCTAAGGTTGGAACTTCTGAGTTTTGGAAGTCTTTGTTTCCCTTGTCTGTTTCCATCCTCAGTGTCTTTACAGGTGTCACTGTAATAGCAATAGCACTTAGACTTATATACCACTTCACAGTGCTTTGCAGTCTTCTCTAAGTAGTTACAGAGTCAGCATATTGCCCCCAACAATTTGGGTCCTCATTTTACCCACCTCGGAAGGATGTGTCAACCTTATGCTGCTTCTTGTCTCTTCTATCAGCTCTCTGAAATTCTATAAGCTCCTTTCTGAGATATTTTTTCTTGGCTTTCATCCTCTCTTCTCACATGCAGTTTGATTTTTTTCTATTTCTTCACCTTTTGCAGTTTCTTTTCCACATTTATTCTTAACAATTTCTTTGATTTCATTCCATAGCTCTTGGCTCCCTATCATGATTAATGTTCTTCTAGAAAATGGTGGGTATGCGCTCAAAATCATACTATGGAAACCAGCTGACTTTATTCTTGCATTTTAGCTTAACTTGGGACTTGTATATAAGCAATTTGTAATCTGTTCCACAGCCAACCCCTGGTCATATATTTTTTTTGGTTATATCCAGTGGTGGGATTCAGCCAGTTCGCACCACTTCGGGAGAACCGGTTGTTAACTTTCTGAGCAATTTGGCAAACTAATTGTTGGAAGAAATCATTAGGCAGAGAACTGGTTGTTAAATTACTTGAATACCACCACTGGTTATATCATTGTATATTCCTTCTGCCAATAATATAGCCAATTTGATTTCTGTGTGGTCTGCCTGCTGATGTCCATGTTTATAGATTTTTTTGGCTATCTTAAGAATGTGTTGGCAAAGAACAAATGATTGGATTGGCAGAAAATGGTAATTTTTACTTTGCTTCATGTCTCTTTTCTAGGGCATGCAGTCCAACTATGTTTTCCTCTTTACTATATCTAACTTTGGCATGCCAATCTCCAGCTGCAAGCTACACATCTTGTTTCCTTGTTTGTTGATTCAGATTGAACTTGACCATAAAACTCATTAACCTCCTTTTTTCTGCATCAATGATTGGAGTATAAATGTGGAAAACTCATATTAAAGAGCATCCATGAAGTCTAATTAATATTATTCAGTCACTGACTGCAATAAATCCTGTCTTTGTTACATCCTTCATATCTATGAAAGAAATGGTATCCGTTTTTTTTCTTCATGTTTTGAATAGAAAATATTGCAATTTATCTTACTAGGTGTGTAATTTCAATTTATTCTAATATTCCATTGCCCAAAATGTCAATATGTGGTCACATTGATATTTCACCATGTTTAGATTTCCTATCTCCACATTTCTTATGTTCCACATTGCCACTGCAATTCTGTCTTTGTAACTTTGTATTTTCTTTCCCTGCATGACAACATCAGCAACTGGATGTATCAAAGGCAAGAATCAACTGTCAAGCCGTGGAATTGAAAACATCATGCTGTGGCATAAACATGAATATGCCATAAATACTATAAAAGAACCTCGGCTATTTCTCAGTAGCAGATTGAATGTTATCTAAACCAGGGGTCTCCAACCTTGGTCCCTTTAAGACTTGTGGACTTCAACTCCCAGAGTCCCTCAGCTGGCTGAGGAACTCTGGGAGTTGAAGTCCACAAGTCTTAAAGGGACCAAGGTTGGAGACCCCTGATCTAAACTGAGGGATTCATCACATGGTAGTATTATAATCAACCATTTTGTAATATTGATTCATGTGACTCTTTGCTAAAATGCCAGAATGGGTTACTATAGTTGTCTTGCATACAGGATGAAAGTATGCTTTTACCATTGACAATTAAGAGATCATCTGCCTCCATCATTTTCCTCTATTGCTTGATCTAAGGGCCTGCCTGCTTTACTGGGGAGTTGGGATGACCATCATGCCTTGGGTGACTCTGTTGGGAGTATGTATTCTTGTCCATCTTTATTTATCTTTCCTACTAACAGCATTCCCTGCACCTCAATGCATTGCAGGACTTGTAGAGCAATGGTGGTGATGACCATACAAATACATGGTTTACTAATTATGTAGAATCATAGTAACTAATAAATTGTGCCCTGTTCTGTCCCCCCACCGCAGTCTGGGAGGCACGAGAAATGACTCAATTAGCCGGCAATTGAGTCCACAGCAGCTATCAGCTCTGGCACCTATCAGCAGCTATCAGCTCCAGTGAGCGTCTGCCAAGGTTTTTCTGTTATCTTTCTTGATGCCAGTGTGTCAACCAGGAAGTCAGGAATAAACAGCACTTCAGCTTAAGTTCTCTCTAGGCAGTTTGATTTGTTCATCACGAAGCAGTATAGCAGCCCCTCCTGCTTTTATACCCTGTGGGGTGTGGCTCCGTGACTCAGCACTTTCTAGGCCTGCCCCACCCCTGCTTCTGTTGTTCCCGCCTCTCTTGTCTACGAAACCTGGGATCTAACCAGGACTGATTGTCCACAGCTGGGTCTGGAAGCGTTTCCTGGGCAGGGGGAGATACAGGAAACAGAGGCCTCGTCACCTCTTCCACCTGGCCTGCCTCTGGCTCCTGGAACTGAGCCAAGGAAGCCGGCCCTGCAGAAGGGAGCCCTGACGGCCCTTCCCCCTCACTCTCTGAGTCACTCTGGCAGGGGGCCAGGCCCCGGGGCGGGGGGGGACTGGAACCATAACATGCTCTGTTTCATTCCTGTCAGAAGCACCAAAGCACTTCTGAGTGGAAAGGATTAGCAAATGACATCCCCATTGCTTGGGAGATATTGGGTTGGAGGCTCCTTTCATGTCCCCATTAATGTGCCCATTAAAGTTGTACCTATTTATCTTCTTGCATTTGAACACTTTCGAACTGCTAGGCGAGTAGGAGCTAGAGCAAATGATGGGAGCTCACCCCATCACATAGCAGCATTCTAATGCATTCAAATGCATTCTAATCACGTGAGCCACTGTGCTTCAATAAATTATGTATTAATATTTTAATGACAGTATATTGTTGCAAGCCTGTAATGCCAGTTATTCTATAATTCCATGATGTAGGAATAATGTATAGGTTTATACCTTTGATTTCTGTGAAGGAACATATATGAAAGGTAAAGCATATTAGTCTTACTAAAACTAGGCCATGGAGGCAAAATCTTACTCAAAATATTTCAATTTATGATGCATATGGAAAAGTACTAGAATGAAGATTTGGAAAAAAATTCAACAAGTTATGATTCTCACAATAGAACATGGTTTCCAAAACAACAGATGTTTGCCAGACAATTGTATTTGAGTGAAAATATACCAGAAATTATGTGGAACTGGCCAAAATTTATTTATTTATTAAATTTTTATGTCGCCCAACTCCCAATGATACTGGATGGTTCTCAAATAAAAAAATCCCAAAAAGAAAAAGAATAAAAGATGGCAAAGATGACAAGAATCAGACAGGAATGAGGAAAGAAAAGAAAAGAAAAAAACACCACACAATCTAAGGAGTTTTCACTCACCTCACCAAAGGTCTGGGAGAAGAATCAGATCTTCAAGCCCCTTTGAAACACCAGAAGGGTGGGCTATCCAAATTTCATGGGAAATCTCATTCCAGAGGACAGGGACTGTTACAAAGAAGGCATGTTATGAGAGCTCCAATAAACACTTCGTTTAATTAAAGAAACCTCGAGTGTGCCAAACCTGCCAGATCAAATTGGCTGGGCAGATAGTTTGATAACGCTGATTAAACTTTGTTGGAAGATATGTGAATATATGGGAATTGTAATCCTTTGAAGCCAGCATATAGAACGAAACATAATACCTGAATTCCTTTGGAACTTAAACCTGCTCTGGTCTGTTAGATTCTGAGTCGGACAGGTATGCATTTGCGTAGATGTAAATGAATGGAACTTTTTAGTTCAGGAAGTAAATAATAACATTTGTAAACCTGCGTTTGTTTGTACATTTGAGTGTCTGGATAATAAGTAAGTACTTTCTGGCCTCCAGTGCAACCAGGACTCCTCTTCACAGCAGTGTTATTGTGCATTCTTTTTGTCCTTGAGTCAGCAGAAAAGTATTTATTTATTTATTTTATTTATTTTATTTTATTCAATTTTTATACCGTCCTTCTCCCGAAGGACTCAGGGCGGTGTACAGCCAAGTAAAAAGTCACAATATCAACATTAAAAGAAATTAAAACAAACATATTATAAAGTGGCCAGATTTAAAACAAATTAAAATATTAAAATATAAATAACCCAATAAAATTTTAGGCCAGTCCCGCTTGAATAAATAAGTACGTTTTCAGCTCACGGCGAAAGGTCCGAAGATCAGGTACAAATTGGTCTGCCTTGACAGACGAGCCCTAGTCAGTGATACTTTTCAGTGACAAGGCTGCTGACTGGTAATGTCCCTATAGATTGGGACAGGTTAAGGAAAGTGACTGTGGGAAGAGATGAGTTTTGACGAATAGCTAGACTCTTGAATTGAACCATCTGCTAAAACCTGGCTCACAAGGTGGATGGGAGCAGTGAACCCAGAGAGGTGAGGCTGTTCTGCTTTACTTCACAGTGAGTTTGCTTGATGTAGTAGGATTGCTCCTTCCCTGCCCCCTCATTTACAGTTCTCTCCCAACTTCATTTGAGAGCTACTTCCAAAAATCAATTTAGGCAATAGAGAAGCTGTGGGCCAATCGTGAAAGGTACAGAGAAGGCTGCACTACACATCAGCCTAACACATCAGCTCTTTGAAAGGTTACTTTAAAACATGGATTTAGCATTTTTTCAGAAGAGTGGCTAATCTGTATTTAATACCATGTTTCCCCAAAAATGAGACCTCCCCGAAAAAAAGACCTTCCCGAAAATATTTAAAGGCATGCGCAGCCAGTCCCTGCCATTTCCTCTGGTTAGGGTTAGGGAGAGAGAACTGGAAATCAGGTAAGACGGCAAGAGGATCCCCGTCTCATTCCACATGCCCCAGAATAAGAAGACCTCCCCGAAAATAAGACCAAGCGCTTATTTCGGGGTTCAAAAAATATAAGACAGGGTTTTATTTTTGGGGAAGCACGGTAGTAGCCTGCTTTTCTCTTGCTATTTCAACCTATTTCAACCTGCATTGGGGATTAGTAGTAAATAATACAACAATCCCAGAATTAGACTTTCTGGTTTTTACATCATTGGCATAATCACTGTTAACATAACATTTCAACTTTAATTCTTCAAAGACCTTTATTTGGAGACCCAAATTCACAGTTCCCTTCAAATATCTGAGAATCCTTTTTACACCCATCCAATGCAATTGTGTTGGTGCAGCAGTAAAGTGACTTAAGATGCTTACTGCACAAGCTATGTCTGGTCTGGACCACTGTAACAAATACAGCAAGCTCCCTATTGCTGACTGATATATCTCTTGATCACAGGCTTCACTTTTGTCCTCACCCAAATTGTTATGAAAATCCGTGCTCATAGGTGTTGGAGCAGAATTACAATCCTTCATGTTATATCTCTCCAACAGCTGTTCAATTTTTCTTCTTTGACTGAGAACAGAACCACCTTTCTCAGTTTTTTGTATCTCTACATCAAGATAGTTTTGTATTTCACCCAAATCTTTCCATTCAAATTTTTTCTCTAACTGATTAGCAAATTCTTTTACTTGTGACAGATCTTTTTCAATGAAACAGAGATCATTCACAAATGCTAACAATTGACAAATCCCACCTTGTAACTTTCCAGTATATATGCAACTATCAGCCTTGCAACTCTTGAAGCCAAGACCCTTCAAATGCTATATTCCTGGCTGACTGCTTCAGCCGATAAATGGCCTTGTTCAATTTATACACGGTGTTAGGCATTTTTACTTTCATACCCTGGTGCTTGACCCATGTAAATTTCATCCTCTAATTCTGCATTGAGGAATGTTGTGGTTATATAAAATGCCAAATTTTATGGCCATGTGCTGCTGCCAACACTAGGGCCAACCTTATGCTTTCACTCTTTTTAAAAAAATATTTTTTATTTTTTTTAAACAAACTTACAAACAAACAGTACATTTTTTCTAAATAGAGTATTGACCGAGTCAAAATTAATACAGCCTATAACGTAAGTATTTCCCAAATATAATTTATATATTTCAATTTCTGCCATATTCTTTTTTTCTACTATTTTATTTTTCATCTCTACTTAATATTTAATATATAATCAATATTACCATCCACCCTAACCTCCAGTCTTAATCTTATTTCATTTCATTATCTTATATCTCCATTTATCACATATATTTCTCAAAATCACATTTGTAAATCATCAGTTTGTTTTCTCTTATTTCCTTTTTTTCTATTGAAACCCTTTAATTTAAACATAGTCATTTCCATCCTTAGTTTCTATTTCTTTTATTGTAGCTTGATATTTCACATTTATCTCTTAATGTCGATTATTTTCTAAGGTGGACCAATTTATCATTTCTGATTTCCCTATTTTTTTTTACCATTTTACCATTTTACCAAAAACAATATATTTCTTCAGTTTTGTTTTATTACACCACCTTTTTCAGATACAAACATTATCTTAATCTCTTAATCATCTTCTTTTTCTTCTTATTCAATTTCAGTTTCATTTGAATTTCATATCTTAACCCCTTCTAAATACATCATAATAAGGTCATATTAACCCTTCTTTTTGTATTTCACAATTTATATCATAATTCAATTTTTACAATACTGATATTAATACAATTCATTTAATTCATATTACCAACACAAATAATAATAATACAGTTCACTTATTACTATAGTTATATATCCTATTACTCTTCCTCCTTTCCATTAATTACTCCTTTTAACCATTTTCTCTTGGTCCATCCAGCAAGCCACCTCTTAAAATTTTCCTCCCTTTATCCCATTCTCTCATTTTCTTTCTTTTCTTTTTATAGTTATTATTATGTCTTTTCTTTTTGTATTTCACAATTTATATCATAATTCAATTTTTACAATACTGATATTAATACAATTCATTTAATTCATATTACCAACACAAATAATAATAATACAGTTCACTTATTACTATAGTTATATATCCTATTACTCTTCCTCCTTTCCATTAATTACTCCTTTTAACCATTTTCTCTTGGTCCATCCAGCAAGCCACCTCTTAAAATTTTCCTCCCTTTATCCCTTTATCCCATTCTCTCATTTTCTTTCTTTTCTTTTTATAGTTATTATTATGTCTTTTCTTCTGTATCTTTCCTTTGACTTTTAAATCCTTTACTCGTCTAGCTTGCCCTAAGTTCCCATCTGATCTATTCCCCTTTTCTCCTCTCACTTTTCTTATTTCCCCACAGTAAATCTCAGTGTAATCATTTAACCTTTTTGTGCCTAACCTTTTCCCCTTTTCTTTTCTCTCTTGCTTCATCCTATCCTCTATTTTTGCCACTGTTAATCCCAGTGTAGTCATTAAAAGTATTTTCCTCTAGCCTTTTCCCCTTTCCTTTTCTTCCCATAGTTTGCTTCTTTTTTATAGGGTGTTTCCTCCTATCCCTTCTCTTTTTTTCATTGTTACTCCCAATGTAATCATTTAATTTATTTTTCATCATCAATGTCTATGCTTTCACTCTTTACCGTAGGTGCGAATACCTCATCATAGTGTTTCCTGATAGTTTCTTGGCTCATACCATACATTACACACCTTTACTTCACTAGCAGAATACCCGTCAGGTAGAATCCGCTTGGTCCATCACTCTAACCTGCATGGCATTGACTGCTCTTGTGTTTCAACCCTCTCTTGCTTCATATCTGAGTCATCATCTTCTCCTGACTCCTTTTCTTGTTATTTTTCAGCTTCTCCTCTCTGAACACTGACACCATCACTAAGTGAGTTACCTTCACTAAGTGGGTCACCATCACTAAGTGGATCATTCCAAAAATTGGCATCAGTTCTGTTCCAATTTTGCTCTGCAAAGCTGGCAGACCTGGAAATCACTATTCTTTTGCTCCCATTGCTAAAGCGATATGTCTTTGAGCCAGGCTCATAGCCCGTAAACCTGAGCTTTCTAGCCTCTGGTTGACCTTTTCTCCTGATTGCTTTTGGAATATGCACCCATGTATTGCTTCCAAACACCCTTAAATATGCCAGAGATGGCTTTTTTCCATATAACACTGCATATGGAGTATCATTAATAGATGAACTCCACAGCCTATTGATTAAATAATTAGCAGTCAACATGGCTTCACTCCAATATGACCTGCTCAGACCAGAATCTTCCAGCAATGAGTCCTTCACTGTTTGTAAGACTCCATTCTGCCTCTCTACTACACCATTCACAGCTGCTGTGTATGGATTAGTGTGTCTGTCCCAACCACTGTTGAAAACTTGCTGACATGAATTCTGAACCTCTGTCAGTTTGCAGCTGACATACCTGTTGTCTATATCTCCTTTCTATGGAGCTTACCCATTGCTTAAATTTCTGTAGCATCTCTATTTTACTCTTTAGTAAAAGCAGAAACCAAATCTGCTGTAGGCATTTACAATATCCAGCACATACTTTGCTCCTACCAAACTGGCTTGCATTGGCCCAACCAAATCTGCATGTACCAGCTCTAGAGCTCTTGTTGTTGGCCTTGTGCTACTCTTCCTTACTGGGAATGCTTTGGACTTTGATGATTTACATGCTGCACACTCCAAGTATGCCTTACACCCTTTCAAGTTTATTCCTTGTCCAAACTGTTGCATCTTTTGCAACACTCTGAAGTTGGCATGGCCAAGCTTTCTATGCAAGAGATGAATACATGAATCATATTGTGCCATACTTCCAAATGTTTGGGCACATTGAACCTTTTGTCCTTGCAAAACATACAGATTATCTTGTTTTATGCCTTGTGTACATACACTTCCATTTCTTTTTATGAGACATCTCCCATTTACAAATGTGGACTCAAACCCTTGTTTGTCTAGACTGGAGACACTCAGTAAATTATGCTCCATTTCAGGCTCACATAATGTGTTACTAAACTTTTTCTCCAGACATGGAATCAGCACACTGCCTTTTCCTATGACTTTAGCTTTCTGGCCATTTGCCAAGGCTATTGCATCTCCTCTAGCTGGATCCAGTCTGAAAAATAATTTAGAATTATTAACAATTGTTTGACTAGCCCAATTGTCTATTAACCATTTGTCTCTGCTATTACAATAGCTAACTTTTGTAACAGCAGCTTGTCCATCTGTTATTTTTCTTCCTTGTAAACAGTCTTTCTTTAAATGAGTCTTATCACTACAGATGAAACACCACCATTGTTTCTGTTCTTTCTTCTTAGAAATTCTTTGCTGGGCTGTAATCTGATCTCTTCTGTTACTCTGGTCTCTGCAGACATCATGTCTGTTGCTTTTCTCTCTCTGCTCCTTGGCCCCCTCAGGAATTTCTCCTCATGGCTTCTTCTAAAATGGCGTTTGTTTTCTTCAGAAATCAAACAGGCTTTAAGAGCTTCCATACGTAATTCCTGTTCTGATTTGCATTGAAGAACAACTGAAACAATGTCCCACATTTCATCAAGACTGTTTAACACCAACAGCACTTTCTGAGATTTAGGAATCTACATTCCATGCTGTTCTAACTCATAGTCTGCATGTATAGCAAATTTACACTCTCTTGTGGTAGCTTTGTACAATTGTCTTGATAATTGCACAATATTGCATGCTGACGCACTCACATGTACATGTCTCAATTTCAGCCAAATCTCCTTTGCAGTTTTAAAATCAGCTACATTCAAGAATTGTTCATCTTCCAAACTTAAAATGATATAGGCCAGTGCCTTATTATGCTGCTGTTGATCTGCAGCTGCTAATGGCCCCTGGGGTGAATTAATAACAATATCCCAGAGCTCCTTAGATCCCAGGAAGCATTCCATTTTTGTAGCCCAAATAATATAATTCTTCTGTCCCAATCAAGGCAGAGAGCTCTTCTTGAAATCAACAGCCATCCTGCAAGCCTTCTCAGCCTTGTTCTCTTTTGCTTATAACACAGGCTGTCCCTGTGTTCCGCCTTACTCTCTACTTGGACTGGCTGCTCTGGATCCAAAAGAATCAATTGGCTGGGCACCTGATTACTGCCCTGAGACTTGGTGAAACAAACTAGAATAGTTAAAAGCAGCTTAAAGCTGCCTCTGTAATGGGCTAGGAAGGAAAAAAAGCAAAGTTTTGAGGGCATGCTATTTACAAATAGGAGACAGGAATGTGGATGACTATGAACACAAGGGCAAGAACAACAGTGTATCCCTCAAGGAGACAGCACATTAAGCCTATTCTGAGGTGTACTTTGTAAGTTAGTTAAGTCTACGAAGGGCTTGGCATACTGACTTCCCTTTGCTTCTTAAATTAAAATTCAAGAGGCAAAGCCCGGGCTCTGGCATAGAGTCCTTGGCCAGGGGTTCTCACTGGTATGATAAACTAATCATTCCTTTATGAAGCCATTACTCCCTGCTTGGACTCAATTAGTCATTCATAGTTAGATGTCTATGGAGATTCTCGGTCATCCACGTCATGGTTATCCCAAAGGTGCTTTTTCAAAAGGCAACTGGACTTTCTCTGTTTTTCCTTGGAACTACTCCCTGTTAGATTTTTAAAAGACAGAACACTTTGAAGAAGGACCTTCTCTTAAGCTTGGATATTTATTCTTTTTTCTATTTTTTGTCCTCTTTTTTTTTTGTTATCTCTGGTTTGTGTCATTTTTGATGGCCCCTCTTTGGGATTTTCATCAGCTTGTAGATGTTTTAACTTGTTTTAATTTCTACGTAAGCTGTGAGAGTCATTTGATTGCAGCACAATAGAAATTTGATAAATAAATGAACGCTTCCTTTTGTCCTGAATCCACTTCATTGAGTCATTCTGAGTCCCATACTTACAAGAAATGGAGAGGAAGGAATAGACTGTCCATTTCCTTCATACTAATTTTATAAAAATGTGTCAAGAATCCACCCCTTTTAGTCATCTCTTTTCTTAAACCAAAGGACCTCAAACACCTTCAGCTTCTCTTCGGAGGGAACGCATCCCCCCTCCATTTTTACAACCCCTTTTTATCTTGCAAATTTTATTTATTTACCGTATAGCATCTACAGAGGTCATGCAATCACTGATATACAGGTAGTCCTCAATTTATGACCACAATTGAGGCCAAAATGTACGTTTCGAAGTGACAAATTTGTTAAGTACGTTTTGCCCCATTTTACGACTTTTCTCTTTTTTCTTCTTTTTTTAAAAATTTTATTTTTATTACATTTTTCCCCATAACAATTGTTCATATTCAACAGAGCTGTGACATTATTGTATATTTCGGATCTACCTTCCATATGATTTCTATATACATTATATAAATCTAATCATCAATAGCCTTATATATATTTTGTTTTCTATTACTATTGATTGTCTACGTGTACCAGTTTTCCCAGACCTCATAGTATTCTGAATCTTCTTTTTCTTGTAATTCTATGGTAAGCCTGTCCATTTCTGCACAGTCATATACTTTTTGGATAATCAGATTCTCTGGTGGTATGTTACTAAATTTCCAATATTGCGCGAACGCAATTCTTGCCGCTGTTAGAATGTGCAAAATCAAGTATCTTGTTTTTTTATCTAATTTTGTCTTAAACATTCCCAAAAGAAATGTTTCTGGATTCAGTTCAATTTGGCATTTTGTTATATCCTGTAACCATCCCTATATCTTAATCCAGTACTTTTTCGCTTCAGGGCACGTCCACCAGGCATGAAATAATAATAATAATAATAATAATAATATTTTAATTTGTATACCGCCCTTCTCCCGAAGGACTTAGGGCGGTGAACAGGCAGATAAAATATAAATACACACAATAATTTAAAAACAACCCTTAAAAAACTAATTTGAATGCCCAAAACGTTAAAAAACATACTCCCCTGTAAAATAACACAATTTTAAAAACCCATCCAATAAAAATAAAAATCAGGCTAGTCCAGCCATATGAAATAAATAAGTTTTAAGTTCGCGGCGAAAGGTCCTAAGGTCAGGTAATTGTCGAAGTCCGAGGGGAAGTTCGTTCCACAGGGTCGGAGCTCCCACAGAGAAGGCCCTCCCCCAGGGGGCCGCCAGTCGACACTGTTTGGCTGATGGCACCCTGAGGAGTCCCTCTCTGTGGGAGCGTACCGGACGATGGGAGATAGAAGCCGGCAGTAGGCGGTCCCGTAGATAGCCCGGTCCTAAGCCATGGAGCGCTTTAAAGGTGGTAACCAATACCTTGAAGCGCACCCGGAAAACAATAGGTAGCCAGTGCAGTCTGCGCAGGATAGGTGTTATGTGGGAGCTCCGAGACGCTCCCTCAATAACCCGCGCAGCCGCGTTCTGAACTAGCTGAAGTCTCCGGGTGCTCTTCAAGGGGAGCCCCATGTAGAGAGCATTGCAGTAGTCCAGGCGAGAAAGAAGGTACCTTGATGTTGATTACATTTCTAGCACTTTGGGCTTAGGTTCAGGTACATTTTGGCCAACCTATCTGGCGCTAAGTGCCAGCGGTAAAGCATTTTTATATTGATTTTCTTTGTAAGCAGTAGACTTGGTTAATTTTAAATTTTTATTCCAGATTAATTCCCAATTATCTAAATCTATATTGTGCCCTATATTCTTTGCCCATGCAATCATCGGTTCTTTCACCTCCTCTTCCATTCCATTAGACAAACCAACTAGACAAATTATTGATAGGCCCCGAAGGAAAATTAATATCTAAATTATATAAATACCTACTAGAGTTTGATAGAATAGAATGGATTTTATGACTTTTCTCATCACAGTTGCTAAGTGAATCACTGCAGTTGTTAAATTAGTAACATGGTTGTTAAGTGAACCTGGCTTCCCCATTGACTTTGCTTGCCAGAAGGTCGCAAAAGGTGATTACATGACCCTGGGACACTGTAATGGTCATAAGTATGAAACAGTTGCCAAGCATCTGAATTTTGATCACATGATCATGGGGATGCAGCCAAGGTCGTAACTCACTTTTTAAGTGAGTAAGCCACTTTTTTCAGTGCCGTTGTAACTTTGAATGGTCACTAAATGAACTCTTGTAAGTCGAGGACTACCTGTATATCAGTGATTGCATGACCTCTGTAGATGCTGTACGCTAAATAAATGAATAAAATCTTGCGGTATTAATCAAGTACTTAATAAAGAACAATTTGAAATGTATGAGTATATTCCAAATGCAATTGCATTGTGGGTATATATCAAAAGGCATAATCATTTTCATGGCTTTATGATATTCCTCCCTCCTGCCCCGCAAATCATCTGACTATGTACAGACACCCAGTTAGGTGTAGTAGTTGAGGCACCAGGTTAGAAACCGGAAGACCCTGAGTTCTAGTCCTATCTTGGGCCAGTCACTTCTCTCAGTGCTAGAAAGGAGGTGATAGCAAACCAGTTCTGATAAACCTTGCCAAGAAAATTGCAGGGACCACCAGTCCAGGCAGTCATCAGAGTCAACACTGACTGAATGGTACCAAAAGGAAAAGAAAAAAAGAAAAAGAAGTATGGAAGAGGTACCTGCATAAAGTTAGCCCAAGCATCTCTAATATTACATCTATTTCAGTACAATCAGTTCAAAATCATTACATTTATACATTAATTTAGAGCGGGGTTGGGCTTTTTTGTATCCAGCTGTTTTTTTCTGAACTATACAACAATGTGTATTCCAGACTATTGCTAAATAGCTCTTCTGGACCTTCTCTCCAGTTTTAATTCAGAACTGAAGTCATTATCTCCGCAACAACTTCAAATCTTTGCCTATCTGAAGCCAGAAATCTGATCTGAAGCTTATCTTCCAAAACCGCCCCCCCACCACTTTAAAAAAAATACAAATTGACCACTGTCTTCCAGTCCTTGGACAACATTTCATTTCATTCACTCTCTCTTGGAGACCATTGATAGGTTGTCATGTCTTGTTCCATCTTGTCCTGTCTCACCCAGAAGTGTCCAAATGTTAAAATCTTTTATCTTTGGTCACATGTTTATTTCTTGTCCATTCCAGTTGCTTTTCTTGGAAACCCAGAATGATGTCAGAATAGGGGTGTGCTCACAAGCAAACAGGTAAGATATAAAGACCCTGGAAGGCAAAAGGTAGAGGGACAATTAAGAAGTGGGAAAGCACCTAACTTGGAGCAGGATGAAGCAGCGTGAGTAGAAGCTGCTGTAGGGCGTTGTATTCTCTTGCTCTGAAGTGGAAAGTTGGGTTGTCTGGGTGAGCAACGTCTTAGGTTTAGATAGCTGAGGAAAGGGATTATTCAACCAGCTGGCCTTTAGGAAAGGGGAGATCAAAGGCTAAGGCTGATATCTGTAATGGCTTTGGGATGATCTGTGCAGAGACTTTGGTATGATATCTATAGAGGCTTTGGGAAGCAATGCAAGTTCTGAAGTATCACTCAGTGCAATTCACTGCTGAGCTCTCATCAGTGGAAGCAGAGTTGCCAACAACCTCTACTGCTGAGTTGTGCTGAAAATCAGGAATCTTGTCTGGGTGCTTGAATGAAAACTGAGAAGGTTGTTTTGTTGTTTTGGTTTTTTCATCTGTCCAAGATTCTTAATAGCTTCCCTTGCTGATTCAGGATTATTTTTTTGTTGCTGTTGAACTTCTATGGTCTGCTTAGTCCACCCTAGGAACAGAGGGCAGATGTGTTGATCATGCTTTGCCCACTGTGGTAAGTAAAGTAAGAGAATGCCTGGGGCCTGCTAAGGTGTCAACAAGGCTGTGCATGCTTAGAAAGGGTGAGTCCAGGATTGCCACTTGATTTTTCTTTCCTGGCAGGGCTATGGTAGAATTTAAATAGGTGGTGCTCCCCAACACAAGGATGTAAAACTGTAGGATCTGTGCCAAGAACAAAATGCTGTTCACCTTGCACTAGCAAGAATTTTTGGCACGAGGCAGAAATGAGAGAAACGGGGCAATGGAACTTGATTGTTTGGAGAAGTGTTTTCATGTCTATTCCCTGTAGATCGCTATTACTGTATATTTGCCAAGATGAAATTCTGAGCAGCCCACCCATGCAGAGCTTTCTCGGTGCAGATTGTTACAGAAGGAATGGGCACGCGTTGGTCTCAAGTGTGGGCATGTGAGACCTATATGGATGAATTTACCAACAATTCATCATACTGGTTGCATGGAACAGGGGTCTCCAACCTTGGTCCCTTTAAGACTTGTGGACTTCAACTCCCAGAGTTCCTCAGCCAGCTTTGCTGGCTGAGGGACTCTGGGAGTTGAAGTCCACAAGTCTTAAAGGGACCAAGGTTGGAGACCCCTGGCATGGAATATGCCTTTTCAGGAAGGCTTGCTTTAACCTCGATAACAGCCATAAACCAAGATACGTTGCTTCTTGTAGTCCTAATTTAAATAGCTAATTTAAATAGCTAATATTCTATTTTCCTTTTGGTTGAGCGGCTTGGGCAAGTCCCTTTAGACTCATTCTGCTCCAGGGTATAAATAAACAAAGTTTCCCCTTTTTCTCAGGAAAGGAAGTAGTATATCACTCTGGCTAGGGTATGTGTGTGATCTCACAATCTTGCTGCCTGGCTCAAATTCCTACGGCAGGTGTGTGTGTCCTTCTACTACAAGATAGCTATCTCTAATGTCAATGAGGATGAGGAGTGACCAGAGGAAGGGAAAGGATTAATGGAAAGCATAAACAAAAATACGTCCCTATCCTGGCCTCATTCAAAATAACTTTTTAAGTTTTAATTTTTAAAAAAATCATTTCTGACTTTTTAAAATTACAACCTACCCCTGCAAAGGTTATTTAATGGGCAAGTTACTAAATAAAATGAAAACACTCTTATCCAGATATTTAAATAGCAGGTAGATCAACAGACAAATGATAGAAATTTTCTGAGCTAACTTTTCCTTTGGTAAAAATAAATAAAAAGAGACAATATAGCATGCTATAAAGCAAAGCACCGGTTCCTCCAAAAGAGCCTTAAAAACATCTATCCTTTATAAAACAAAATTAAGAAAAATAGCTGCACTGCAGTGCTTTGCTTGGAAAAATGGTAGGTTGCTCAGAAAAGAATGTGCAATAGATCCCCTCTTGCAAAAAAACCACTGCAATCAGGAGTATTACTTTTATAGAATGTAGAAGATATGTAACTGCATGGAAGTCATTTTGTCAATTTTCTTTTTCTTTATTACAGCCAAAGGCCAGGATAGAATGTATAACTGAAAACAACTAAAAACGATTAAATAAAAGTAGACTAATATAATATAATATAGACTTTCTACTATTGACCTCACCCCATTCCTAAGAGGACCATAAGGGGCGTGCATAAGCGCACAAACGTGCCTACCGTTCCTGTCCTATTGTTTTTCTTTTCTTCTTTCTATATATATGCTTATACCTCCTTATATTTACCCATATATGTTTATATACTATATAATCTTTTGTATGATTCCTATATATATTGTTGTGACAAAATAAAATAAATAAATAAAAATAAAAAAATATAGGTAATTGTTTAGTTCAGTGTTCTCAACCTGTGGTGCTTGGACCTCTGGGGGGGTGTCCATGATATTGTCACAGGGGGTCTGCAAAAACTTGAAGAAATTTTATGATTTAAATCTTGAATTAAGTCTTGGGGATGTGTGTCCGTGGCCATAGTTTGTGGCCATAAAATGTATTTAAAGGGGTCCATGTTGAGGAAGAGGTTGAGAACCACTGGTATAGTTGATATAAAAAGTATGTTACAACTGTGGGAGACTTACCCAATTTGATGTCAAATTTTCAGGGCTGCTGCTCATTATTTTACTTCGATCTGAGTTACAATTTACAATCTGAAGAAAAGATGAAGATATAAGGAATGTCAAATCACCTAGGGCACTGATGTAAAAGAGGTGGGCTATAGGCATTACAAATATCTCTAGAGAAGGCACAATAAAATGACACATTTTGGAGGGCATGTTTCTTAAACAGGAATTTAAGAGTACCCTCCCTGTAGTAATGCCAAAGGCAAAATATTATGCCTCCAAAAGAGGCCTTTTCTTAGTTTGGGGAATGTCAAGTGAAGGGAGAGAATTGACTGTTTCCCAAAAGCTCTTTGTCATCCAAGTCCTATTTCTCAGTGACAAGGTATTTACTTCTGCCTGAAATTCAGTGATATTAAATCTTTGGAGAAGTTGTGTTTGGTACGGTCATAGCCCAAGGTTCCTAGAGGCTCTGATGATAACCCATAAGTCATTATGTTTTGTTCCATGATGCTGTTCCAGCTCAAGGGACAACCATTGATTACTATTAATAGGAGTAGTCTAGAGAGGGAAGAACTGGACTTTCAGCCAATAATTTAACATCAACTTCAATGTCCTAACCTCAATTTTTGGAACCCCTTTTTCTAGACTGAGGAGGGCACTGGCAACCCCACTGAGTGCTGCTATTAGAGATCTTAGAAATTTTGTTTGGAGCACTTCAGGCAAGACCTATTGTTAGCCATTTATTAAGGGCTTCCATACAATTGTTCAATATGTTCAATGTCTTTTGGACCCCAATGTATTCTGAGAAAGTGTGTTGGGATGGCAAATTCAGCTGTCGCTCATTTTGCTGAGCATTTATTTTCTTATCATTTATATTTTAGTCCCACAACATCTCAAGACATCTAAGGTAGCTTTAAATCATACTAGGCATACTTGCTATTCTAGGAGACTACTACTTTGCCTACATTTTCAAGCAGGACTTTTTAAAAACTTAAGTTAGTTTACTTATACTTTGTCACTGAATTATTTTTACTTGTTATTACCTATAAAATGAATATCCTATCAAAACCAAATGCAAATTTCATAATTCCATCCTACTTTCATTTAAAAAAAAAACTTAACTCGCTACATATTTCTCACAAACCAAAAAAATAACAAATCAAAGCCTGGATTTTAAGTAGTGAGCTAAGGTTTGTAGCATCTCCCTTTCTTCTGGTGGGATTTTTTTTATTTATTTATTTATTTTTTTATTTATTTATTTATTTATTTATCAAACACAACAGTATATATAAGTATAAACATGAAATAACCATACAAATTGGATACAATTAAAGGGAACCTATTAATTAATTAATTAATTAATAGAATTAAAGGGAACCTAAAAAAATCTTTACACCTAAAATAAGAGTATTTAAATGCTTCAATTCAATTCATTATTTGCTTCAATTATTGGAAAAAGAAGCTTCCATAATCCAACTGTTTAAATGAAATGAAAAGATTGTTTGTTGAGTGTTCTTCAGTGCAGTAATTTCTCAGGCACTTTTACACTGTCACAATTTTTACTACTCAATCCCTCATAAGAAGTTTGATGACAAGCCATATCATGACATCTTCACTTCCATTAACTTCCTGATCCTGAGAATAAAAAGTAAAAAAAAACCACACCACTGTTTTAAATTGAGTTGCTGCAGGGCCTAGAGAAACATTTCCCCCAATTCTTAATTTGCCCCAAAGAAACATGTAATAAAGTATATCTCCTCTCACGCACTTTTACATCTAATTCTTTATATATTTGTATGGTCCAGTACAAAAAAAAAGGTGGGGGAGTACAAAGTTATCAAACTTTCTTCCCTTCAGAAAGATGTGCTTGAGTGGCTGAAGTTGCAGGAGATAGAAAGAAGAAGAGGTACCTCAAAATAGGTGCATGAACCTACTACCACTAGAAAACCTCAGTATTGCAAAGAGAGTACTGCCATAGTTTTACCATGGTTTCAAATATATAATGCTAAGCCAGACACAAACCAGCTCAACTCTGTCATGGGATGGTGGCAATCACAGTAATTTCAAATTGTGGCAGTCCTTGTCCCTCAACTAGCAATTCTACGTTCCATTGTATTATGACTGTCTCCATCTCCCTGCTTCTATCTGACAGCCTCTATATCCATTGGGATAGATGGAAACTCCGAAAATTGAAGTTCCAACGTATCTATAAGATGCCAGTTGAAGAAGAATAATTTTGATGTTGGGCTCTTTTGTGGAAATTCAACCCTTTGGGCATTTGAAAGTAAATCTGGTTGAATCCATCTAATGACCATTACCCATGCAGAAAAGCACATACAGTTGTTTTGTATTTTAATTAGCTTTAATGGCATCTCTTAATGGTTCAATGTAGGACAGCAAAAATTGGTATTGCTGATGATGTCATTGATGGCTGTTGGCTGGAGTTTATCTCATGGCTGCCCCATTGGACCTGGACCCACCTGTTTGGAAGAATTGCCCAATGCTCTCTCAATCATCAATCGCTTGAAGAAGAGCCTGAAGGACTTTTACAAGACCTTAGTGGTATGTACAAGAGCTGATGGTAGGCTCTTTCTTTTCCCATGAATTGTGCCTTCTGCTTGACTAAGGTTCATGTGCTTAACTATGGTAGGAACTGGCGATATTTTTACCATTTAGGGTAAAGATCACCTTGTCCTCATGTGCATGAAGTTACATGGTGGACTGTAGTAGTATTTTTGCTTAAGCTGACAGCGAGCAGCAGCAGTTTCAAGGTGTATTAAATCTGAGAAGCTTCACTGTCCTTACTGACAGAAGCATACTCTTCTGTGCTTCTGTGTGTATGGGGGGGTGTAGAATCAGCCCAACATATATTACCCACATTAGATATGATTCCAGTGTTATTTATTTTCTTTATCAAGAGCTAGCAAAAACACTGGAGTTCAAAAGGAGGCTAAGCAGGGAAAACGGAAAAGTTTGGAGCTTGCAGAACTGGCCTTTGCAGGCCTGTAGCCAAAGAGCCATAAGCCCATTTTGGGTTGGCTGTGAGAAAAATTAGCTATCATCTGATTTACACACCATTTTTATTGAATTGTTTGCTTTTGACGCAGATATATTGATTTCCCAGAAGGTGCTTTCTGATCAAATGCCTGTCTTCCAAGAGATCAATATACTCCTGCCTACAAGCGCCATTCTGATTTTCTTTTTACCACAGAACTATCCATTTTCCATTTGGGGGAGCACACAAATGAAGTGGCATAATCAACAGGAAACTCTGTCCATCTCTGTAGCAGTGCTTTCTTGATTGGCAGTTATGGTTTTTTTACTTTTTGTTTTCCTATACAGGCAGTCCTCGACTTATAACTACCATTCAGCCCCGAATCTCCATTGCTACCCAAAACAGTTAAATGACTTTTGCCCCATTTTACAGCCTTTCTTGCCACAATTGTTAACTGAATCACTGCAGTTATTAAGTTAGTAACACAGCTGTTCAGTGAATCTGGCTTCCCCATTGACTTGGCTTGTCAGAAGTTTGCAAAAGGTTATCATATGTCCCCAGGGACACTGCAACCATCATAAATACAAGCCAGTTGTCAAGTGTTTGAATTCTGATCATGTGAACATGGGGATGTTGCAATTGATCATAAATTTGAAAAACAGTCATAACTCACTTTTTTCAGTGTCATTGTAACTTTGAATGGTCATTAAACAAATAGTTATAAGTCAAGGACTACCTGCACTCTAGAGCTATCAGTAGTTCAAGAAAATTATAGTCCCATAGTCCTATGGCAAAATAATCACTGTAATAGGAATCATAATAATAGTATTAGTGATCTTCTGACTGGCTCATTAGACAGGAGCAGGATGTAGATGGAAAGAGATGTCCATCTTCATGCCCCGTATATCCTAACTGAGAAAATTGGTTGGTTTGTTTTGACATAGGAATATTGATCTCCTAACAGATCAATTTTTTGTTTTGTTTTGTTTTGTTAACTCAATCAAGAAATCTAGTGGGACACAACACGAGCTCTGTCCTAGCACATATAAAGACCAAAGGGTGTTGCTTTTCCCATTAGTAGGAGACTTTGAGTAGAAGGGAAAAGGAAGCTAGGGAATCTACCAATTGTTACTCTGAAAGTATTCTGCATTAAATTTGTGAGTAAAGCATCACTTTCCAGTTTTGTGGCTGAGACATAGTGAAGCTTGGCTGTGTGAGCAGGGCAGTAGATATTTGCTAACCTAATTTTCCACTGACTCAAGAAAGGGAGGAATGCATGTGAACATGATCATGAGGAAGTACCCTTAAAGCGATGGTGCAATGGTTACAATGCAGCTACTTCTGCTGAATGCCAGCTGCCAGCAGTTTGGCAGTTTGATTCTCATTGGCTCAAGGTTGACTCAGCCTTCCATCCTTCCGAGGTGGGTAAAATGAGGACCCAGATTGTTGGGGCAATATGCTGACTCTGTAAACCACTTAGAGGGGGCTGTAAAAGCACTATATAAGTCCAAGTGCTATTGCTATTACTGGGCAATTCTTCCCCTTCTAAAAGATCATGTGTACTTCTGCAAATCCTGCTTCAAGCCAGAAGACATCCTCACCACTTCTGTGTGGATGATACAGTCTTTAGGAATATGAGATCACTACTAGAAGATTATCTTTATCATGAACCAAAGGAATGAAAAGTATTCATTACTGTTTTTACAACTGAAATGACTTAGGGCCAATTCTTTTGTTATTCTTTTTCTAATTTGCAGGATGAAGGTTTTGGAGTTAGAGAATTAAGAGGACCTGTATGTACTGGTGGTTTCAGAGACCAGTTGACGGATATGGTAAGAAGGCTGCTCCATTAGCCTGAAGGCTGCTACAGACTTAGCTCAGAATTGCCTCTCTAGACTATAGCAACTGACTCTGGTCAACTCTCAAAAGCAATAAATGGATGCAGTTCAGCAGTGTGGAGAAATTTAAAAACTTTTTATTTATTTAGTTAGTTAGTTAGTTTGTCAAGCATGTATGAGAAAACAAGTTTAAGTATGAACATAACATATAAACATATAAGTATAAATAGGTATAAGTATATACTGTACATATAAATGAGTATGGATAAATGGGGACAGTAGGACAGGAACGGTAGGCACACTGGTGCGCTTATGCATGCCCCCTTCCAGACCTCTTAGGAATGGAGTGAGGTCCACGGTAGACAGTTTAAGGTTAAAGTTTTGTGGGTTTGAAGATGTAACAACAGACTCAGGTAGTGCATTCCAGGCATTGACCACTCTGTTGCTGAAGTCGTATTTTCTGCAGTCGAGTTTGGAGCGGTTTACTTTGAGTTTGTATCTATTGTTTGCCCATGTATTATTGCGGTTGAAGCTGAAGTAGTCATTGACAGGTAATATTTGCAATGTACACAGGGAAAATGGGGTGCTTTGAGCCAAGTATTGTTGAGGTTCTTGGCATTTGTAAAGTTGGAGGGTGGTTTTTTTTTAAAAAAATAATCAGCTGAAGACAGTGGTGGGTTTCAATTTTTTTTACTACTGGTTCTGTGGGCGTGGCTTGGTGGGTGTGGCTTGGTGGGCATGGCAGGGGAAGGATACTGTAAAATCTCCATTCCCTCCCCACTCCAGGGGAAGGTTACTGCCATATCCCCATTTCCTCCCGATCAGCTGGGACTCGGGAGGCAGAGAATAGATGGGGCAGGGCCAGTCAGAATTTTTACTACCAGTTCTCCGAACGACTTAAAATTTCCACTACCGGTTCTCCAGAACTGGTCAGAACCTGCTGAAACCCACCTCTGGCTGACGATCTGTTCTAACTGGATGGCAAGACTACGGCTCCTGTCTGTGGGGTGTGGAGACTGTCCCTCTCATCCACAGATGCTATTGGAATAAAGCAGTGACATCCTTGGCAAGAGTTGCATTGTCACAAGCGAAAGGTCTTGCAGCTCCAGAGTAGGATTTTATGGGTTCATGAAGGCCCTGAATATTGTTCCCATCAAGGACAAAGATTTTTTTTCCTCTGCTTGAAGATGTCACAAAAACATTTCTTCACCAGTGGTTTTTAGAGTCTTCGAATGTCATAAGGCACCACTGAAAAATATAAGCCTTTTCCTCATGACTGTTACACATGAACTGTGGTTAGATGAGGCTAATGCTAGGAAGGGATATAAATCACCAATGAAGAAATGACCAGAATCTGGCCAGTAATGTCCTTGCTTAGTGTCTCTCTCCCTTTCCTCCATTTGTATCACAGGATACACGGTTGTGCCAATACAGCAGATGCTTTCAGCATTTTGCAAGTATCGTTGGAGAGTCCAGAGCACTGCAACCCAGCATTGAATATTGTCGGAAGTATCTCAATCAACTGGAAAATACTATTAAAAAAATGAAGGTAAGAGTGGTTCCTTTGGGTCTATTGGGGCAATTACTGGTTTTCCAAAATGACTTTCAGGCTCTGTGTGTTACAAAAGAAGAGTGGTCCTAGAGCAAAAGTTTGGGAAATCTTAGCAAGCTCCACAATGGGATTGTCTAACATTCAGACTTTTAAAAAATCACATTGAATAGGATTCTCTCCCACTTCATTTGCATGTATCACCCCACCTCTCACTCAACGTTGCTGAATCTGTATAAGTAAATTGAGACAGTTCAATTGACTCTTTTTCTTGTACAGGTTAGAATATTACATTGGGACTCAGGAGGAGAAACCTAAATTCAGAAGTTCATATGAACATGAAGTTCATTAGATGACTCCGGGTCATGTGCTCTCTTTCTCAGTCCAACCTACCTCATAGAATTGTTATTGGGGGTTAAGATGTATGCTCTCTTAAACTCCTTAGAAAAAAGGTATATAGTCATGTAATATTGTTTTTCACTCTTTCTTCAGCCACATCCCTCAGCCTCGTGTACCACATATTGCAGAATCTCCTGGTCCTCCACGGATCTCCGATGGCAGGACCTCATCAAAGGACCCCACCTGGCCCAGGAATTGCTTGAATATTTGGAGCAGCTCAACCTTTCTTGTAGCTGAGATGACCAGCACGATGGAACTGAATGATTATTGCCTTAGGTCATGCAACTGAGGTCAAAGTTTTCTTAGGAAAGTTCGACATCATTTATTTTATACTTTGTTATAGTGGAAAGGCAGTTTCTATATATCTTGAAGCGGTGTTTTGTAGAAGCAGAAATGATCTGTAATAGTGCAATACTGTACATATCTTTTTAGAAGTCAGTCTCATTGAGTTTAACGGCTCTTTCTTATCTGGAATGAAGTAAATGCTTCAGGAAAGTTGACACAATGTGCAACTTAGAGATGAAAGCAGCTGAATTGATTTTTGTTATTTGATTATTTATATATTAATAATAATAATAATAATAATAAATATTTTTGTTTGGTTAGCCATTATGTTCCCTGATATCTGTAAGGACAGAGTACAAAACTTTAACATTTTTAAAAATAAACTTGGATTCTTTTCTAAGTAGTTGATTGCACTGTATTTCTCAAAGGAATAGAAATTTCCTAAGACTGATCTGAATATTCTTACTGACTAGAATAATGTCTGTACATTGCTTTGTTGTCTAATCAGTTGCTTCCATGTAATTCCATCATTCCATGAGTGATCCCACCTATTATCTCATCATAAAGTTTGATAGTGAAATAACTATTTATTTGGAAGTCTTGAAAGACTCTCAAGATAATCGTGTGAATGGTTCACAGAAAATTGCATCTCTCTTTTCCAAAGAGGGGCCATGGTGGCTCAGGCTCTAAGATAGCCTGTTATTAAAACATAGCAGCCTGCCAGGCCCAAGGTTGACTCAGCCTTCCATCCTTTATAAGGTAGGTAAAATGAGGACCCAGATTGTTGGGGGGGCAATAAGTTAACTTTGTAAAAAATATACAAATAGAATGAGACTATTGCCTTACACACTGTAAGCCGCCCTGAGTATTCGGAGAAGGGCGGGATATAAATGTAAATTATAAAAAAAAAAAAGAAAAAGAAAAATAGTAGGAGTTGACTTTATTTAGGTACCTTCATCCTGCTGTGTTAGCCTCATATTCATCCACAAATATCAGGCAGACAAGTAGTACTTAATGTAGCTAATGCTCTTCCGCAGTAGGTTTATGGAAATGATGCTTGTTAAATCGTAAGAAAGCTACATTGGCATAAATGATAATCCTTAAATCAGCCAATTTAGACTGTTAAAAAAAACCCGAATGCTCTTGGGTTGAAATATTGCAACTGGCTATACAGTTTGTTTATTTAGAAAAAAAGAATGCTTAAAAAAAAGCAATTGAAAACATAAGAAACCAGGATCATGGCTAGGTCTCAGACAGCATTGCTCTCTGGTTGTTGTTAATTAATAATATTACGTCAACAGTCCATTGCTAACAAAGCCCCAGTGGCTCACTGAAATGGGAGAAATTATTATTTTTTCCCTAGAAGACTATTCAGTTATGCTAATGCCCATTTGCAGTCTAAATAATTTAACTCAGTTTAATCATTCCTTTCACCTTTTTTGTGAGAACTAGTTTAGGAGCACTTTTACATCACACTGTTTCCACTCTCCAGTAAACTGACCAGAATGCGCAAACTCATTGCTCAGTCAATGCTTTGTCCTCTGAGTTACTCAAGCACCAATTCTCCTCTCTCTTACTTTGTGCCTATAACACAGGTGGGCAACTATGGCCCCTTTATGAGCTGTGGACCAGTTTTCAGAATTTCTGAGCCAGCCTGCTGGCTCAGGAATTTTGGGAACTGAAGTCCTCAGGTCATAAAGGGGCAACCCACCTCTGGTCTATAAGGACAGTTTAAAAGATGGAAGTACTCTCCTGCCCTCTGATCTCCCCCCTCCCACTTCATGTTGCTGTGGTGGGAGGTTGAGGGCAGTTATTATGGGAAGAGCTGATATTATAAAGTCTTTCTTTGTCAAAGAGGGTGGTGCTGCCTGATCTGAAGGAGGCAGTTGGTGCACTCTTTCCTCAAGAGGCCATCCCTTGACCTCACAAGGTTAGACAAGTTCTGTCCAGTCTCCAATCTTCCCTTTTTAGGGAAGATCGGTGAGGGGGTGGTTGGCACAGAGGTACAAAGGGCCCTGGATAAAATAGATTATCTGGGTCCCTTTCAAGCTGGGTTCAGGTTGGGGCACAAATGGTGTTGTGGATGGAAGTACTCTCCTGCCCTCTGATCTCCCCCCTCCCACTTCATGTTGCTGTGGTGGGAGGTTGAGGGCAGTTATTATGGGATGATTTTTGGAGGGCTTGAGATGGGAGGGGTTCAACCGTTCTGGCCCTCCTGGAACAGTAACTTTTGATAATTTTTTTAATCCATTCATTTATTTATATGCCACCAGAGATGGGTTTCTGCAAGTTCTGACCAGTTCTGGAGAACTGGTAGCAGAAATTTTGAGTAGTTCGGAGAACCATTAGTAAAAATTCTGATTGACCCCGCCCCCATCTATTCTCTGCCTCCCAAGTCCCAGCTGATCGGGAGGAAATGGGGATTTGCAGTAACCTTCCATTGGATTGGGGAGGGAATGGCGATTTTACAGTATCCTTCCCCTGCCATGCCCACCAAGCCACGCCCACCAAGCAATGCCACGCCCACCAAGCCACAGCCACAGAACCAGTAGTAAATTTTTTTGAAAACCATCACTGTATGCCACCTTCATTTTCATAAACTATTCAAGGTGGCGAACATACCCAGATTTCCTTCCTCATCCTATCTTCCCCACAACAACAACCCTGTGAAGTGGGCTGGGCAACTGCCCCAAGTCACAATATTGTTCTGGATGATCTTTGGGGATTCAGAGTGGGATGGCGGTTCTCCTCTTTCCTCCTAGCTACTTCCTCGGTGTTGGTGCGAGGGGGAAGGTCAAAGCCTAGGCCACTGCAATGGTGCTCGAGTCACTCATGCCTTGGTAATTTTCCATTTGGATTACTTCAGTGTGGTCTACCTGGGGTGGCCTCTGAAGGCTACCCGGAAGGTTGCATAGGGAAAAGAGAATGGTATAAATGCAAACTTCAAGTTCAGGCTCCAGGAATGGAATAGCTGGCAGCTGGGGAGGGAAGAGCTAGGTCTTAGGGGCAGTGGTGGGATTCATTTTTTTTTACTACCGGTTCTGTGGGCGGGGCTTGGTAGGCGTGACAGGGGAAGGATACTGTAAGATCTCCATTCCCACCCCACTCCAGGGGAAGGTTACTGTAAAATCCCCGTTTCATCCCGATCAGTTGGGACTCGGGAAGCAGAGAATAGATGGGGGCAGGGCCAGTCAGAGGTAGTATTTTCTGGTTCTCCTAACTACTCAAAATTTCCACTACTGGTTGTCTAGAACTGGTCAGAACCTGCTGAATACCACCTATGCTTAGGGGGCAAGGCAAGGCAGAGGTTCCCTCCAGTGAGAGCACAAATCATCCACAAGCTCGCAGCCACAATGCTTTAGATGAGCCTTCAACTTTGCTCCAATTTCAGATTCAGAAGATTGGTTCAGATCTTCAAATTAGTCAGGGTCACATATACTCATGCACACTGAGAGTTGGTGAGCTCTGAGATCATCATGGGTAGACCTGGCTATACGATAATGGGTACTGACAAAAATCTTTTACCCCAAATTCTCTCCAGCAAATCTTAGTCTGAGATACAGCAATAACAGTCCAAGGAGACAATACAATTATATTTTATTTCTTAGAAGACCAAAAAGGACAGAAGGGGTAAAACATACAGAGATGGTGGAGCCCCTCTCATTTACTTCATGCCTGGCATAAATGAGTTTGGATTTCTCTTGGGCTCATAGATGCAAAAGGATATACAAAACACACCCAGAAGCAAGGAACAGATCTTTTTAAAAAAAGATAACCTGAAAAGATAAAAGAACCTTTTAATGGAAGAGACTAAATAAATGTGCTCCATGGAGTCACAGTTCCACAAGCCTCCTGATTATATTTTTCAGGTTGAGCTAGCTAGGGCAATCTGCAAGCTGGCTTTGTCCCATTAATGGAAGTTGGGAGGAAATGGAAAAGTTATGATGCCAGTGGGTTGGTGACACGTCCCAGAAAGACTGGGACCCTATGATCCCTCAAAAACAAAAAGATGAACGGCTGTTGCACTTCAAAGACTGTGGCTGTACGTGCTAAATTGATGGCTGTTGTGGCAGCTGCCTCCACTCCCTCCTCCGAGACTTCTAGGACAGCCTTGTGCTTGGCACTGGACACGGCTACTGATTCATCCGGAGTTATCCCACAGAAATCGGCATCAAAGAAAAGGCCAAAATCTGAAAGGAAACGTTGAAAGAATGCATAAGAAATGGCTCAACATTTGAAAGAAAAAAAGGAATTAAAATAGATCTAAATCTGCAAAACACCGTGTTCAGGTAATTTCCATATTACCTGCCTATACATAGCTGAAGTGTGCTGCTTTCCCATAATTATTTAAAGAGGAATTATGACATTTATTTGTAAAACACTACTCTAAAAACTTTGGCCACCTAATGAGAAGGAAGGACTCACTGGAGAAGAGCCTAATGCTGGGAAAGATTGAGGGCAAAAGAAGAACAGGAAGACAGAGAATGAGATGGCTGGATGGAGTCACTAAAGCAGTAGGCGTGAGCTTAAATGGACTCCAGAGGATGGTAGAGGATAGGAAGGCCTGGAGGAATGTTGCCCATGGGGTCACGATGGGTCGGACACAACTTCGCAACTAACAACAACAACAATTCTAAAAATTGGCAATGTCCTCCCTCATTGTAAAGGTCTTTCTGTGACACATATTGGCAAGTCAATCCCATTCTGCAATGTCTCCCATTTAGAATAATTCCTATTTAATTAAACATTAATTAAAGGCTCAATACTGTATTCAGTCAACTTCTATTACCTAATGTTTATGCATTTGATATATAGTTTTTTTTTCTTGTTATTTTCTTCTTCTTTTTCTTTTACAGCCATCTTTCTAAGTATCCTCTCACAAGGGAGGCCAAAATGACTAACATTAAAACAACCCTAAAAGTCTCAAAAGCATTTTCCTTTCCCCAACTCTTAATTATTTTCTAACATTCAAGAGAACTGCACTGAAAACAGAGCAAGGAGTGTTTTTTTCTATTTCCTCATTATCTTCCAAAGTTACAGGTAGTCCTCAACTTACAACCATTCATTTACTGAGCATTTGAATTTGCAACAGCACCGAAAAAAGTGATTTATGACCGGTGCTTGCATTCATGACTGTTGTAACATTTCCATGGTCATGTAAATCAAAATTTGGGTGTTTGGTATGAATGTATTTATAATGGTTGCAGTATCCCAGGGTCATGTGATCACTATTTGCAAACTTCCCAGCTGGCTTCCAACAAGAAAAGTCAATGGGGGAGCTGGATTTGTGATTCAATTAGCAACGTTACAGATTTGCTTAACAATCATGGCAAAAACTGCTATAAAATCAGGGGAGACTCACTTAACATCTGCTTTGTTTAGTCACAGAAAATCTGGTCACAGATTGAGGACTACCTATAATCCCGGAAGCAGAGATGAGATGTGAGCCCTAATTAGCTTCACTTTTCCAAGGAAGAAGAAAATATGGGAAAGAGAAAAGAAAATGATTTATTTTCAGTAACTTTTGAGCAATGCCAGTGCCAGGTATCCTTCCTGAGAATATCTGTTTTGGATGATGCCAAAAGACCCCACTAGGAGCAAAAGAGATGATGGCTATTTCTTCTCTGAATAAAGCCATATAACTGAAGTGAATTAAATATGCCTAGGATTGGCACGGAGGATGTTTATCATCCCCCCCCAACAATTGATTGACCTGATTGACTTGAAAGAAGCAAATATATTGTCCTCATCTCTAATGTTCCCACTGATTTAATTGCTTAATTTTTCTTACCCATTTCTCCAATGATTTCGGTAAGATCCTGAGATGATTCCAGCTTAAATTTTGGTAGAGTTACTATTGTTGGCTTCAAAGGCAAGGCCTCCAGGATGTTCATGGCAGACATGATGGTTGTTTCAGTGAGACGTTCCTCTATCTCAGAGAGGCTTATGAACTGGGAGCGAGGGATGAGGATCACCAAACTCAAATTGTCATGCAGCTGAAACCGGCCAACCTGACAAAGCAAATATCCATCAGCCTCTAGTGACTCTGTCTCTCAAATTCTCATTCTCTTTGACTTAGAAAAGCATTCATTTCCCTTTCTTTTCACTTTAATAGTCCTACCTGTCAATGACTACTTTAATAGTCCTACCTGTCAGTGACTACTCCAGCTTCAACCACAACAATACACGAGCACATAATAGATACAAACTTAAAGTAAATTGCTCCAAACTCGATTGCAGAAAATATGACTTCAGCAACAGAGTGGTCAATGCCTGGAATGCACTACCTGACTCTGTGGTTTCATCCCCAAACCCCCAAAATTTTAACCTTAGACTGGCTACTGTTGACCTCACCCCATTCCTAAGCAGTCTTTAAGGGGCATGCATAAGTGCACCAGTGTGCCTACCATCCCTGTCCTAATGTTCCCTTTAATTGTATTCATTTTATGTATTCAATTCATGCTTATACTTATATATATTATTTAATACATATTCGACAAAATAAATAAAATTTATTAATTAAAAAATTAATAGTGAAAAGAATAGTGAGGGGTTTGCATATAAATGTATTGCCTTTGTTGCTGTCCCCATGCTTACTTTTTATTTTTGTTTTATATTTCTAAGCAGCTAAAAAGGATTAAAAATTCAAATATAACTAATTATATATATACCGTATATACTCGAGTATAAGCCGAGTTTTTCAGCACGTTTTTTGTGCTGAAAAACGTCCCCTCGGCTTATACTCGAGTATATACGGCTTATACTCGAGTTTTTTTTTTCTTTTTTTCACATTATACCGGATGGTGCAAACTTGGCGGGCTTTTGCATTAGCGCGGGGAAGCCCTGCCGGTGCAGTGAGAGGGCGGGGCGGGGGAGCCGCCAGCCTTCTCGGCTGAGGGAGGGAGGCTTTCCCTGACCGGTAGCTGCCTCATTTCCCTCCCTCGGCTTATACTCGAGTCCCCAGTTTACCCCAGTTTTTTGGGGTAAAATTGGGGACCTCGGCTTATACTCGGATCGGCTTATATTCGAGTATATACGGTATATATATTCGTAGGTTTTCACGGGTATATGTATGCAGGTTTTGGTATGTTCAGGTCTTTTCCCGTGTAAGATTGGAAGTATTTAGGCAACGTTTCGATGAGATCTCACTCATCATCTTCAGGCTTCGGCTTTGTTCTTATGTGAGCAAAGTTTGTTCTTATGTGAGCAAACTTTGTTCTTATGTGAGCAAACTTTGCTCACATAAGAACAAAGCCGAAGCCTGAAGATGATGAGTGAGATCTCAACGAAACGTTGCCTAAATACTTCCAATCTTACACGGGAAAAGACAAAGTTTGCTCACATAAGAACAAAGTTTGCTCACATAAGAACAAAGCCAAAGCCTGAAGATGGTGAGTGAGATCTTACACGGGAAAAGACCCGAACTATATATATATATATATATATATATATATATATATATATATATATATATATATATATATATATATATATATATATATATATATATATATATATATATATATATATATATATATGCCACATAAAACATCAGCAGATGACATATCAATTTCCCAGAACCAATTAACTTCCCAGCTCCCTTATGGGAAAATAGCCACCTTTTAAAAGCTTTACAAAATGTCAGCAGGTTGGAACCAGCCAGGGATTCCAGAGTGCAGATGTTGTGATAGAATAGTCTTATTTCCTAGGTCCTTGTTAGAACTTACCTGTCAAGGAATTCATGGAATGTGAATACTTCATAGAAAGCATGGATCAGATAAAAGGGACTTGAAAGAGGCTGTCCTCGTCATGTGCACATTACCTTAGCCTGCAAATTGTAGTCGAAGTAGGAAGCCACTGGATATTTCTTACTGGTCATCATGGGTACCTTGATGGAAGGGAGACCAGGAAGGTAGAATTCTTCAAGGATTGTATTCTTTTTTCTAAATATAGTTTTCCATTTGGCTGAAAAGTTAAAAAAAAACTTGGATAAGAGGGAACCTTAATTCTTTAAGGAAATTCCTTAACAAGTTAAGGAAGCTAATTAAAACAGCATGGAAAATAGTATTGTCACAGCCCCCCCCCCGGTGTTTCTCTCCTTTTGTTAGAATTTTTGTAAAAGTAACTCAACAATCCACGTAACACCACTACTCCGTAGCCTGCACTGGCTTCCTGTGGTTTTTCGGGTGCGCTTCAAGATTTTGGTTACCACCTTTAAAGCGCTCCATGGCTTAGGACCCGGGTACTTACGAGACCGCCTGCTGTTACCTTATGCCTCCCACCGACCCGTACGCTCTCACAGAGAGGTTCTCCTCAGGGTGCTGTCCCCCAAACAGTGTCGGCTGGCGGCCCCCAGGAGTAGGACCTTCTCTGTGGGGGCACCAACGCTCTGGAACGAACTTCCCCCTGGCTTACGTCAAGTGCCTGATCTTCGGACCTTCCGTCGTGAGCTAAAAACACACTTATTTATTCAAGTGGGACTGGCGTAATAGTGTTAAATTTTAATTCGGGGTTTTATTAATATTTCTAAAATTTTAAAACTAAATTTTAATTATCAGCCTTTTTGTAATTTGCTAGGTTTTAAATGTTTTAATTTGTATATATGTCATGTTTTATTTTGGCTGTACACCACCCTGAGTCCTTCGGGAGAAGGGCGGTATAAAAATTTAATAAAATAAATAAATAAATAAATAAACAATGGATTGTACAAAGCTTCAAAAGTTTTCTTTGCTTCGACAAAACTTCACACAAATCATACCTTTGAGAAGCAATCTTCCTTCTCCACTTACAAACAGGAAGCAAGGCTGACATTTGCTTCACTTCATATTGCTCTAGATTTCATTTGGCAGTTCAGCTACTGGAAGTACCAGATGAATCTTACGCAATACTGGCGAAAAAGGCTCTTCAGATACTGGAATTGCCTTATGAGGCCTTTGGTGTCATGAAGTGTGATCAATCATATTGTCTCTGGGACATGAGGCACCACACTGAGGCCGGCTACAATCGCCTTGCACAAACTAATCAACACATGCCAATATCTGAATGTTGAATTTCTATATGTGTTTTAATAACATAATAATTGTATAACAATATAACTGGGTTGTTATATTTTTAATCCTTTAATGATTGCCATTCTTAATCCCAGATCCAGCAACATATTATGCGCAGTACAAAGAATACAATTATTATTATTTTCCCCCGGAGAAAATGATGATGGCAGTGAGTGAGTTCTAGATTATTTGACCCCCCTTTCTGTAGCATTTTCCTTCTACAGGAAATCAGAGAGAGTTAGATGTCAAGGGCAGAATCCCTAGAAATATTTTACTTACAGTGGAAGTAGACAGCGTTGAGGAGCACCATTTGGGTATCAGGATCTAGGTCATCCAAGAGTTTCTTGATCTTGTTACCAGTACGTTCACTCACCCATGAGTTGATATCAGTCACTGCCTGGTAGGTGTTGTTACTAAGGGGCTTCAGATTGGTTTGATAGAATGTACTTGTTAGATTATGAAATCCACTGCCCATCTTAAGCGCTGCGTGTCAAAAATGTAGATTAAAAAAAATTGAAATAGCAGGCATGTACCACTTACAATACAGATAATTATAATTCTTGTTCTCCTAAGATTTTACAGTTTGCTATTCATTTAAAAGATAAAGATGGATGGTTGCCAACTGTGGCTCATTTACAGAGAATATGTTATACTGTCATTAATTCATTTTCTTCACGGGACCAGAAGAGTGCTTTTTAAGGAGGTTCTTACATGAGAATTATAATTAATTCCTTTGTAAGCTATAGAATTTCCTTTAGAAGTACTTATCTGGAAAGCATTAACTCATTCTTTGTGTCTGTGCAAAAGGAAACAATAGCCCAACCTACCAAAAGTTGCATTGTAGGAGACAGAACATAAATAAAACTCAAAACAGTCAAGAAAGTGGTAACAGAACACCTATCCATTTAGACAAGCAAGTGTGAGAGTTGATGTAGGTGTCCTAGTAGACCATCACTTAAGTATGAGCCAGCAGTGTGCTGCAGCTGCCAAAAAGGCTAAATGGAGCCTAAGTGGCATCATTAGAGGGTTAATTTCAAGATCACTTGAAGTGATAATACTGCTTCCAATTCTGGTTTTACCACAATATAAAAGAAATGTTGAGACTCTAGAAAGAGTGCAGAGAATAACAACAAAAATGATAAGGAGTCTGGGGGCTAAACCATACGTGGAACGAACGAGGGAACTAGGTATGCCTAGTCTAGCAAAGAGAAGGACTAGGGGGTGATACGATAGCATTCTTCCATATTTGAGGGGCTGTCACAGAGAAGGGGGAGTCAAATTATTATTCAAAGCACCTGAGGGCAGGACAAGAAGTAACAGATGTAAGATCTAAGAGAGATTCGACCTAGGAGAAACTTCTTGACAGTGAGGAAAAATTAATCAGTGGAATGACTTTATTTATTTATTTATTTATTTATTTATTTATTTATTTATTTATTTATTTATTTATTTATTTTTGTCATAACAATATACACAAGCATCACACAAAAAGATTATATAGTATATAAACATAAATATGAGGAGAAACAAGGAAGTATAAGCATATATATATATATAAGAAAAAGAAACAATAGGACAGGAACGGTAGGCACATTTGTGCTCTTATGCACGCCCCTTAAAGTCTTCTTAGGAATTGGGTGAGGTCAACAGTAGATAGTTTTTGGTTAAAGCTTTTTGGATTATGAGAAGAGACCACAGAGTCAGGTAATGCGTTCCAAGCACAGATAACTGTTACAGAAGTCATATTTTCCAATCCAAATTGGAGCGGTTGACATTAAGTTTAAATCTGTTGGTTGCTCTTGTATTATTGCAGTTGAAGCTGAAGTAGTCTTTAACAGGAAGGACATTACAATATTCCAGACTTGTGTCTGGAAATTGTTGGTGGTCCATCACTGGAAGTTTTCAAAAAGAGACTGGACAGCTATTTGTCCAGAATGGGCAGGAGGTTGGACTAGAAGACCTTCAAGGTACCTTCCAACCATATTTATTTATTTATTTATTTATTTATTTATTTATTTATTTATTTATTTATTTATTTATTTATTTTTTTGTCACAACATCATATAAAAAGATTATATAGTATATAAACATATAATTTTATGTTCTATGAATTCATATGTATTTATAGATTAGCACTATGGGAAATGATCTGAATAATCAACTTCCCTTAGCTTCAAATCTATAAACAGCAATTAAATAGAATCCTGCTTATAGATCCAGGTAAAAAGTATATTTATAGGTGCTCAAAGAAGGGAAAATCAGCAACAAAAATGTTCAATCATAATAAGTCCAAAAATGTCACTAGAAGAAGAAAGGAGAAGCATAATAGTTTACATTACTGTGCCTTCATTTTTGTTCTGTTGCCATATTTTATATTTGTATGTTTTAAAAACATGCTAAAATTATTTTTGGATTACCGTATATACTCGAGTATAAGCCGAGTTTTTCAGCACGTTTTTTGTGCTGAAAAACGTCCCCTCGGCTTATACTCGGGTCTATACGGCTTATACTCGAGTTTTTTTTTTTTTAAGCCCCTCGGCTTATACTCGAGTATATACGGCTTATACTCGAGTTTGTTTTTTTTTTGTTTTTTCACATTTTACCGGACGGCGCGGGGAAGCCCTGCCGGTGCAGTGAGAGGGCGGGGCGGGGGAGCCGCCAGCCTTCTCGGCTGAGGGAGGGAGGGTTTCCCCAACCGGTAGGTGCCTCATTTCCCACCCTCGGCTTATACTCGAGTCCCCAGTTTACCCCAGTTTTTGGGGTAAAATTGGGGACCTCGGCTTATACTCGGATCGGCTTATATTCGAGTATATACGGTAAGTCTGTCAAAGGGGCAAAGAAAATATAGTCATAATAATATTAAAAAGTTCAAATTCAAAATTGTTTATAACATACTTACACACACAAATCTTTTTGCAGGGCCGTAGGAATATATGAATAGTAAAAAAAACAACTATTGCTAGTAACATTTATTAGCTAAAAATCCAATTATAATAAGTTATTTTTTTTCAAACTTTAAAAAACAACTGTAGGAACTACAGCCCCAAAGGGTAACAGGTTAGGGACGGCTATTCTAGCATTTGCTCATCAAACTGAAAGCAGGCTAAAAAAGTCCTTTTGCAATTTTATCTTGGAATCTTCCTTAAGGTAGACTGGTCTAGAGTTTAACCTAGTGATGAGACTGAACATCTGGCAGAACATATCTTATACTTCTGCAGAATGTAATTGTACAATCTGAAGTAAATAATTTTTGGATTTGAGCATTAATCTATTGATAGATTGGAGAGAGCCTCAAGTGTAATTTCCAGCAGAAGCCAGACTTCAGTTGTGTTGCAAGATTTTTCCTTTCCATTTGGGGAAATGGTGACTTTTAAAAATCAGGCCTTTAGTAGAATAAACCAATTGTTACTCACCCGGTTGGTAAAAAATTGCATTGGCTGAAGTCAGGGCTTTGGATTTCCCAAATACTTTCAAGGCTCTATGCACACATGCAAATTCTTTAGGATAGAACAGCAAACTCTCAAGACGATCTTTGGTTTCATCACAGGCTCCTGAATGGCGAAGATATGCGTATGGAGGAGTTATATGTCATTGTGCAAAAACACAGAATTTTTTTCCTGCAACCTACTTCAACTAATCATTGAACTCCCAAATTCTTGGATTTTATAACAGTGCCTTTGCTATGACAATTACTTTTCATGGCTGCCAAGTATAACTCATGGGCTTGATTCTGAGAGCTAGACCAGGGGTCTTCAATCTTGGCAACTTTGAGCCTGGCGGACTTCAATTCCCAGAATTCCCCAGCCAGCAAAGCAAAGCTGGCTGGGGAATTCTGGGAGTTGAAGTCCGCCAGGCTTAAAGTTGCCAAGGTTGAAGACCCCTGGTCTAGACAAAGGTCTATCTCTTCATTAATCTTACCCTTCACTTTAATGAACTTTCATGTTGCAAAACCACATTTGAATGTTCACATTGTATGGATAACACCAGCACTGGTGTTTCTTTTTGTTAATCAGGTAGAGGATACATTTTCCAGCTATATTAACACAATTCCCAGCAAAGAGAATGTTAAACTCGTGTGACATCAATCACTAACCACTGGATGATTTAGTGTGACAATGCGACCGGTTTCCCAGCTTGTTGTTACCAGCATTTGAGATGTGGATTAAGTGAAAGTACGGCAATTGTTTCTTCTCAGATATAGTAAGACATTTGAATGCCCTAAGATATTTCGGACCTTAACATATCAGCTTCAGCTGGTATGGCCAACAGGCATAAATTGTTGGTGCTGTAGCCCAAGATATCTGGTGATATCTGACTGTTCGTTTTCTGAAGAGCAGAAAACTCCTTAGACCAGAGAACAAGAGCTTGCAGTACTGACTCATTGTTCTGAAGACCTCATGGAAGGAAAGAAATTAGACAAAAATGGTGAAACAGATTGGATCAAAGGAAGGCTGGAATTTGATTATTGGAGCAAAACCTTTTAGTGAAAAATGAATTGTGTCCCCAGGGATTTTCAGCAATAGTAATCAGAATAATAGATTGTGCTTAACTGCCTGACACAATATATAAGGTAAAGGTAAAGGTTCCCCTGGAACATGTGTGCTAATCATTCCCGACTCTAGGGGGCACTGCTCATCTCTGATTCAAAGCCGAAGAGCCAGAGTTGTCCGAAGATGTCTCTGTGGTCATGTGGCCAGCATGACTAAACACCAAAGGCGCACAGAACACTGTTACCTTCCCACCAAAGTTAGTCCCTATTTTTCTATTTGCATTTTTTATGTGCTTTCGAACGGCTAGGTTGGCAGAAGCTGGGACAAGTAAAGGGAGATCATCCCGTTATGCGGCACTAGGGATTCGAACTGCTGAACTGCAGACCTTTCGATCGGCAAGCTCAGCATTTTAGGCACTGAGCCACAAGACAGTGGCACTGAGCCACTGACACAATATAGAGACAAATATATTCTGAGCAAATGCTGGAAAAATCTGTCCAAAGCTTTATTTAGGTTGCCAATGATTCCTAAGTGAATCTGACTCATTTCTAGAAAGATAGGAACTTTTTACTTAATTTAAATGAAGATGCCTGTAGTTTAGTACTATAACTTTCTCATAGCAAGAATGAGTTTGGAAGATAGAAATGTGTCTACTATATTAACAGTGCTATTTGAAACAGGGTTGCGTACAGCGGTGAAATCCCTCCGGTTCTATCCGGCTTGCCGAACCGGTAGCGCTGGCGGTGGGGGGCTCCGCCCACCCACTGGGACATTATTACATCCCATTTTTTAACCATCTGCGCATGCGCAGAAGGTTCTGCATATGCACAGAAGAGGTGCTCCCGCGCAGGAGCGCACCCAAACTGGTAGCGAAGATAAGTGGATTTCACTGCTGGATGCGTATGACAGGAGGGATGTTTCACAACTTACTTTTTTAGAGAAACATAATATCTAAGAAATTATGAATATCTTTTTATATTGAAGTGTAGCATACAAGGGAGCCTTTCATGCAAACATAAATCAAGGAGCTTACACATTTGTGGAAGTCTACATAGCAAGAGACCCACTCACACTGCACTTCAGATCCTCCAGGTAAGGGGAAAAAAATGATGCAGAGGCCCCAGTGGTGTATTCTTACCTAATAGGAGATTGGAAAGCGTTGTTATGATGCTAAGGGGGGAGAAAACCATGTTACCATCATTTTTCTGGACGGCTATTTTATAGAACCCAAGCGAAAATCTGGATAGAGCCTCAGCCAGCTTCTGTTCATCTTCTGGAGTGGATTGAGCACATGAAGGCCATGGTTTCCAGCGCTGTGAGCATGAATTGGGTGGACAACTGGTGTCAGACACTGTGGGAATGGGGGTAGTATTTATTGTGGTTGGTACTTCTGTTGGAACCTCAGCAGATTCTTTTTTGCCATTTGAAAGTTCCGGATCGATATCATCTTCTCCATTTTCTCCATTTTCATTGTGTATTGGTCCTTGTGTAATCTCATCTGAAGTCACCTATAAAATGTTGATATTGTAATAGTGGATTACATTTATACACATATGAATTATGTATCAGTAAAAGCAAAAATGATTGGCACTTTTTCTGACTCCAAATACCTAGGTTTTAAATTAGAAATAAGCATATTCAGCACTATATTGCATAGTAGTCACAATTAAATGTTTTCACATTTTGCAATTTAGATGGGTTTGACATATAATCAGTTTTGGAAGACATTTCATATAAAAGGAACTCTAAAAGATTAAACTTCAATACTTCGTTCCTTAAAACAAAACAAAATAAATTAGAAGTTTAAGTTCAGTACAAGTTAGGTTTTTCAAGAGGCTGACAGCCTGCTACATTGCTTTCATTGCTTTCTTTTGAGAAAAGTCTCAGGAGAATGGATTTGCAGAATTAGACAATTCTGGACACTGATTATTGCTATGAGCAGATTACACATTTTACCTTAAACGACTCTTTCTAAATTTTTGATTCTGAGATGTAGAAAATACATATTTTCTCCTGCATGCTGACCAGAGCACATAAATAATTTTTTTCTTTTATTTCTTCATGACCATATGGTTAATAGTTTGAAACTTATCAATAATGTTTCTAAAACAGAATGAAAATGCTGCTGGCTAGGAATGCCTAAGATAGTAAAATAGCTAAATTTTTAAAATAAATTCACTATTACTTTCAGTGCAAAAGAAAGCTGAGTTAAAAATTCCTCTTTCTGGTCTCCATTAGCCAACACACCTGATAATCCAAGTTCTTCTCCCCAAACTGTCCGTCATTGTCAAAGTTGATACCAGTATCTGGATTCACAGTTTCTTCACTTCTCTCAGTGTCTTGAAAGGGAGTGGGTGTTATATCATTTCTATTATCTTCTTTGATGCAAGGTGTCTTAGAAAAATAAATCCTCATTAGATAAATCAATATGGTCTGCTTTCATCATAAACAATACATTTTCTTTCTGATTTAAGGGAGGTTAGTTGTATTATGTTAATTTTTAGCTCAAAGTTTGGAGGAAAAGTTAGAGGACATGCTTTTGGAGAATTAACAAAATTGTGTTAGCTGATAGAATTAACACAATTGTGATCTGGATTTTGAATCACACCTTTTCCTTTCTCAAAAACCATGACCAGAACCTCTGCCATCTGGTTTCATCCTGGCATTTGACTACTTTCAGTTCTTCAGTCCTCTCATTAATTGTTTCTCTTCTGGATGCAACCTTGATGTAAGGTGTGATGGAGAAATACATCCGTGTTATTTAAATGCATATTCTTCCTTTTAAACTCTAAATACTAACCATGCATTTCTTATATCAACACTTCTTCCTGATTTGGTTAACAAATTGATAATTCAACAATTTTTAACAGTCAACATTCAAAACTTCAATACCTGAAGAAAGAATATTATTCCACCCTAATAATTTATCCTTAAAAGACAGACTTAGATTTGCTGACAATAGTCTGAGGTTTGCTTGCTCACTCTTCATTCATGGACAGGATGATTTTAAATTCAGACACTCTTCTTTCAGATAAATATTCTGTTCTGTTATTCTTTTGCACTGTCCTAGAAGACATTGAAAATCTGATTTGAACCACGAGGTGGCAGTGTCAGGTCACAAAGGACCTGAACTAGGAATCCTATTGGCTTCTTGGCTCCTCTCTAGGGAGTTAACTAGGGACTGTTTCTCTTGGGCATGTTAACGTGCATTTCTCCAGTCCATGAGTTGGCAGGAGAAGAATGTGCTGATATAAACGACACTGCCCTGATATCAGAGCCCTGTTGAGCTGCAATGCAAGGCTAGTATGTGTTGCCGTTCTTAATAGTTTTAATGAAGGCAAATTAAAGAAAGCAATTGGTGCATTTTTCTGGTGTTATTTCCCCTATCATTAAATACAATCTGCTAGAGGGAGATCATCTAGCAATTGCTCTGCCTAATGCAGAGTTCTCCAACCTTGGCAACTTTCAGACTGGTGGACTTCAACTCCCAGAACTGAGAGGGGATTCTGGGAATTGAAGTCCGCCGGACTGAAAGTTGCCAAGGTTGGAAACCTCTGCTCTAATGTATGATTGGATGGGTTGGGCAAATAAAGGCGAGTGCTTTGAGCCAGGGGAATTCTGGGAGTTGAAGTCCACCAGGCTTAAAGTGGCCAAGGTTAGAGACCCCTGCTTTGAGCAATGGGTTTAGCCAGCTGTCTAGTTGCCTAACGGTTTATAAATATGGAGGTGCCCCTCCAGTTTCATAATATGCGCTTCTTCACATTTTCAACCTGTCATCCAGGCTAGTTTTGGACATAAGTTTAGTGCTCTTTCAACAGTAATTAGACCTGTGTTTGGAAGAAGTGACAGGCATGGAGGCGGGCTCATGAGAACCATCAGGGTGCTCTTTCCCACTTACCCCACAACTTACCTCCATGTTTGTGACTTCACAGAGGAGGACTCTGGATGGAAGTGGGGAGGGGGAACGTTCAGATCAATAACTATTTTTGCAGGGACAAGTGCTGCAAAGGAAATTCAGTGCTGGCAATGACTGATAACGGAATAGGCAAAACGGGTGCCTAATCCCTTGCCCCATCAGGGAGTGAAGTTGGGGTTGCTGTTCTGTGCTCTGGAAAAGAGCTGCAGCCAGACAAAAATGCTTCCACCACCACTTATTATGCAATCATACATTCACTCCCAACTTTAATCACAAGCATCCAAGCTGGTGTGTCCAGCTTCTTGTGATAATGGAGCCACACTCTGGCATTTTAAGGGTGTGCTGATGTCTAGGGGCAGCTTCACCTGACCCAGGCCCTTACCTTACCAAAGCAAACACTAAGGTGGGGGAGTGGGGGTGTAAGAGAAAAAGTGATAACTGAATGGTGTACCAACAGAGGCATCATCTGGAAACGGTAGCTATTACAAGCAGGCAAGAGGGTTCAATTGCCAGAATCACAAGCTACCCTGGGGCAGAATATGCTTGATGAGACTCCTGCCTGGAGGTTGGAACTTTGCTGGGAGCTCAGTAGCCACCAGAAAAGGAGCAACCACACTGAAACAGCACCTCATCCCAACCACTGAGAACCTTTCGGAAAAAGTTAATGATTGTTTGCTACTTTATACATTTTAAGACTTTTGTTTGAACTGAACATTATAGGATTGAGTATTGAAAGACTGAGCATAAAGGACGGAGTAGCAGCAGCCACTCGCAAGTCCTAGATGGGTACTAGAGTTGACCTAGAATAATATAGCCTGTTGTTGGGGAAAGTGTGTGGTGCAGTAAAGCATTATGTACAGATTTGATATGCTGTGGCATATCCAGTCCTTGGAAAGCAAAGAACCTTCACACACTACAAGAACTAATAACCAGAAAATGGTCATAAGAAGACCTCATAGTCAGAAGAATACACCCCATCCCCACATACACACTCCTGCAAAGCATTTATTGGTGACAGAATTAGCAACACATAAGCTGCCAGAATGCCGTTTTCTCTCCTGTTTCAAACTATCTTCTGAGCACTACAAGGCTAGAACTTTCATCACTAAAGCTGAACGTAGTAGGAACATATATAAAACCCAACAAGCATTATAAAAGCATTGGTAAGGCATTACATTGATAGATGCCAATGACAAAGTCAGATTCTTATTGTCCATCCTCTTCTATAGCCCTGCTGAAAAATGGGAATGGATGGTGGTGCCCAGAAGGGGGTTTCCTATACCAGCTTATGGGGGCCAAAAAAAAGCAGGGCAGATGCCAGCCTCTAGCTGCATGATCAACCTCATCAGCAGTACTTCATTCTCAGATATTTGCCCTCATGACCTTGGCTTTCTCTTGTGATTGTGATCTCTCTAATTTTATCCCAACAACCAATATTAGGGTGCTGCATACTCTTAGAAATCTAATAAAAGTTTAAATCTTCTCCATTTGCTCTTAATAAGGTAAATAACAGGCACTCACCTGCTGGAGACTTGATATGGTCATAATGGCCAAACACAGAAGGATCAGCCAGGTCTTCATGGTGGCAGAAAGCCTACCAAATAAATGACTCTCGTTTTTAATCCCAGCCAAAGGTAGAGGCCTCTCTCCTATTTCTCAGATCTCCTTCCTTGAAAAGTATCAAAACAATTTCTTGCTGGAGGAATTCTGAAGAGCAGCCACTTATTACCTCCCTGTCTCAAGTAACTCCTTGTTGTTCTTCTCTGGCTGTTGGCAAGTTCCTCTCTCCCATTTTTCGCAATCTCTGATCACGTGATTAAGCACAACTTAGTTTCACTCTCTTTGGGGGAATTCCATTACTCCCGCAAATCTTGCTGAAAAGAAGCAATCAGAAAAATATGGTGAAATAAAGAGATTTTTTTCAAACAAGGAGGGGAGACAGGAAGTTCTCTGAATGGAAGAAAAACAAGAAGCAACTTTCTGCAAACTTCTGTAGATAATAGAATCAAACAGTTGTGACATATATTGCCTTACCTTGAGAGAATGGCACAAGAGGGAGTGAAATCTAGAGAACTATGAACAGTCCATTGGTTGGCTTTAAACGTAATCAGTTAAAAATTAAAGATGATTGATTCTCCTCTCAATCAGAATTCCCGTAAATCAAGAGGGTGGGGATAAAAGAATAGTCATGGCTCAGCCTGCAGAATATTCTATCATGCACAAAAAAGAAAGATAATATAGGTAAACAATAACAAGCTGTGACTGCAAACTGCTTATTGTATTCTGATCTCGCAACTTATTTTAAAAAGATGGCTTAGCCTTACATCAAGTAAATGCTTTTGCATAGTGATTAAAAAATTATTGTTGTTAACTTTGTTTTGAGAGGACTTTGTGAACTCGGAAGATAATTCAGTAAATGACATTTCACAACTATAAATTTGATCTGGAAATGCAACCTGTATGCTACAGGCTTTTATATGGAAACCAGAGATGGTATTCAGCAGGTTCTGACCAGTTCTGGAGAACCAGTAGCGGAAATTTTGAGTAGTTCGGAGAACCAGTAGTAAAAATTCTGACAGGCCCCGCCCCCATCTATTCTCTGCCTCCCAAGTCCCAGCTGATTGGGAGGAAATGGGGATTTTTCAGTAACCTTCCCCTAGACTGGGGTGGGAATGGAGATTTTACAGTATCCTTCCCCTGTCATGCCCACCAAGCCATGCCACGCCCACCAAGACACGCCCACAGAACCGGTAGTAAAAAAAATTGAATCCCACCACTAACGGAAACCATTTCTATGAACAGAAGTATCAGCATGGTAAAAAACTCCACGTCTCACAATCATTCATCTGTGTATATTCAGTTTGCACTTTATGATCCTCGGTTGCAAACATGTAGCAAAATGCTATGATACATATGTGATTTTTATTCCTATTCAATTATACATATTAAATCTCTTCTCATGTAGCAAATACAGCACTAGTTCCTCCTTTTCTTATTTCACTGCGCAAGCATGTTCACTTGTCCTTGATCTGAGTTTTCACGTAACTCCCTCTGTTGAATTTCTCAAGTTTCTGCAAAGTCTTGAAGCCCCTTTATTCTATTTGCACTTAAAATATTCCTGATAGGTGCCAGCACCAATATTGTGCACAAAGTGTCAGAAATTATTTCTTTGGCAGGCTTGTGCCAAGAGAAGACAGAAAATACTACTTTAAAACTGGAACGGCTAAGGAGTAGGTGAGGGATGAGATGAAGATGAAAATTTAGGAGGACATTTCCTCTAGAAAGGGCTAGCAGGCTATCTTGGTGCATTCAAGGACACATGTCATAAAGTGATTGGTTTGGTTTGGCTTTAGCATGTTGTGTAAACCCAGTCAATTATGGACAAGACCATAAATAAGGGGTATATGGGTGTGGCTTTTGTAATGTATGAACTTAGCCAGAACATCCTTAAAAAGATTACAAGTAGAACACTTAGTTTAGCATTTATTTAGATAGTTTTCAAGTATTACAGCCAATACTCTTAAGTAGCTTCATGAATGTCCTCATGAAGTTATGAGTTTCTGGGAGTCTTGATCCAATAAGCCAATTAGTTTTAGAAGGTAACTGCTGTTACTCTTGCATATTATATAATCCCATGGTCATCCATAACCCATGGTTTACAAATCATAATAGCTGAATAGGGGGAAGAGGTTGTGCAGGTCAGTTGCAGGCATAAGAGTGATGCAATTACTAGTGGACTATTGCATAGTTATGTCTGAGGATAAAACTAGAACGGAGAATTATGCCCCAGCACATGGCTTCCAAAGTAAAAAAAAACCAAAAAACCAGAATAACAGATTTGGAAGGGATCTTAGAGGTCTTCTAGTCCAACCTGCTGCTCAAGCAGGAGACCCTATAACACTTCAGACAAATGGCTGTTGAGTTTCATTAGCATTTTCTAGAAATCAGCTATGGTACTCATTTAGAACAAGATAAAATGGCCCAACATTCTGTTCCTACCATGATCATTAATGGGAAAGTCTGAAATTAGAATTTCAGCAACTGAGTACGATGTAGATTTAAACTGATCTGCACATAAATATTTCAGGTATGGTTGTACAATTTATTATTAACTGCAAAGTCATAAATGAATGAAGTTCCCAATTTTATGCTACTTCTCAATCTTCTTATATCATTTTGGGGGAAAAGACTTTAAAAAAATGAAGACAGCAAGCTAGCGACAAGTTAAATTTTAAGGCCTGTGAAAGATAATTAGAAAATTAGCAACTTCACATTTGAATGAAGTGTGAACTCAGATATAGATGTCATTATTTGCTTGTTTTTAAATATATTAAAAAAGTTATTTTTACCTTTGTCACTAATATTTGTCTTAATAATTCATATATGCATGGTTTGCTTCATTTTTGTTAAGTACAGTATGTGGTATGAACCTAGCATTTGGGTTTAACCCATGGTTTATGGTTTAGTATTTCTGCTAATCCAGCCAGGATTTAGTTTAGTGTGATTCATGATTCCAGCCTCAGGTTCTCAGACTCCCACAAATATCTATCCTGTGCTTTCTATAATGAATAAAATGCAATTATCTCCCCCCCCCGCCTTTAGTAAGCCATTGGTATCCAACAGTCCAAATGCCTTGTTTGACTGTTTCTGCCTCTGAGTTATTTAATGAAATGATGAAGTCATTATGATTCATGAATACGTGAACAAGTTCTTCAAAATCATTTTTTTAAAAAATCCTTATTGCCAATTTGCCTTTCTTTTTTTTCATACCTATACTCTGTTTTTTGTTATCTGCATTTCACCAAATTTCCATTTTCTGAAATGGATCTTTGAGTGTTTCCATGTGTCTAAGAGTTTTCTCGACATTGCTTGTCAAACATGCTGCTGATCTCCTAGACTTCCCTGATTTGCATCATGCTTTCTTAATTCACGTTACGTTGACTTAATGTTTCTTACTTCCTTTCTGCTAATTTCCTCATTTTTGAAAAAGTGCCTCTTTTGAAATGAAATGTGACTAAAAGATATTTCCATGGCAGTTTTCAACCCTATCGCTGCTCCTTTCTATCACTTCTCTCATTTCCATCTCTCACTAGGTCCTGCACATGACTTCAGGTTAAGCACAGAAACATATTTCTTTTGGATGATCCCCTCATCATATGGGGCAGTGTTTCTCAACAATGGCATCTTTAAGATAGGTAAAGGTAAAGGTTCCCCTCATACATATGTGCTAGTTGTTCCCGACTCTAGGGGGCGGTGCTCATCTCCATTTCAAAGCCAAAGAACCAGCGCTGTCTGAAGACGTCTCCGTGGTCATGTGGCCGGCATGACTCAACACCAAAGGCGCATGGAACGCTGTTACTTTCTCACCAAAGGCGGTCCCTATTTTTCTACTTGCATTTTTTTTATGTGCCTTCAAACTGCTAGGTTGGCAAGTAACAGGAGCTCACCCCGTTACGCAGCACTAGGGATTCGAACTGCTGAACTGCCGACCTTTCAATTGACAAGCTCACCATTTTAGCCACTGAGCCACCGCGTCCCAATATCTTTAAGATATGTGAACCTCAGTTTCCAGAATTGCTAGGGTATCCCTTGCATGGAGCCTTCTGTTGTGGGTTGTTTTTGAAATGAAGTATGAAGATCTACAAAGGCCTCTGCTTCAAAAACTACAAATCTTAGTTTAACAGCAGTTTAAACAGCAGTTTAAATCTTAGCAACTTTATACTTCGGTATGGTTTTTTTTCTATTTCTGACTCTGCACCTGGTTCATTTCAGCAAAACCAACAAAGTATGTGCAGTATGTACATAGATTCAGAGACGCATGTTTTCATAAATCTCCTCAAGAGTTATCTACAGTTTAATTTCAGTTTTTCTGCTCCTGATCATGACTGTGTTGAAATATACTGTTTCTTTTTCACAAGGGCCTCCAAAATTTAACAAAGCTTTTATATTATTTTACCCCCATGACTGGAAAAACTGCATGTAGCTTCTCACAGTTTATGACTGGGATTTGTCTCTATCAAACCAGAGTGATTGTTTCCATTCAGAATCTTCTGCAAACATGGTCTCTCTGACTCATCTTCTGTTCTTGCAAAAATATGTCAAACGTGCAACCCACCCTTTGTCCATGTGTATTACTATTATGACATCTCAAATATTATGCAAGCTCCAAAAGAGATATTTTAACTAGACTTTGCAGCCAGATTTCAGAAAAAGAAGGAGGTGGAAGAGGATAAATTATGGGTGCAGAAAATAATACCTTCTATATAAATAATTTGATAATTTGAAAAATAGACCATTTTTTCCTTTGTCCTTCATAATTAAACAATTACCATTATGAAGCAGGGTTGAAGCATTCTTTTCTAACACCTACTTCTATATAATATTATATACGTATTCTGTTTCACTTTTTTCCCATCAAGAGATGATAGGTTTTTCTCTACTGTGGTATCTGGTCCTTTGGGCATTGGTAGGTACTAGGTCAGTGTTGGCGAACCTATGGCACGCCTGCCGGAAGTGGGACATGAAACCGTCCCGTGCTGAATGCGCGGCCTCGCCAGCTCCTCGTCGCGCTCCTGCACTCATATGCGTGCCAGCCAGCTGGCCCCGGCGGACCTTGGAAGTGCGGCGGTCCATCGTGCATGCGTGAGCCGGCCTTCCGGGTTGGTGTCGCGCGTATGCATGATGGATCGCCGCACTTCCTGGGTTGCCGGCATCGCACGTGTGACAGCCAGCTGGCCAGCGTGCATTTGAGCGCAGGAACGTGACAGGACCCGACGAGGCCGTGCATTCAGCATGGGATGGTTTCGCATGCCACTTCCGGCACGTGGGCCGACATGCAAGAACGCGAAAGGTTCGCCAACACTGTACTAGGTGATTTGATAGTGGCACTTATAGCAATAAACACTTCTATGCCAAACCATTTTAAAATGCTGGCATTACCTTTGAAGCCCTGCTTAGGCCTTATCAGAAAATAAAATGATTTGCCTGGATTGAGTTTACACAAAAAGGGAATATATATTTTCAGTTAACAAATAACAGCGGTTTGCTTGTGCATACTTCTGAGTCACTTTATTTCTACACTAGTGATTTATTTATATCGCTTATATTGAAGTGATATTTTATTACGCTGGTATTTTAATACAATGCTGGTTGCATGGTTCTAGAAGTTATTATAACTGGAAATGAGCTGCATCTGAGTGAATCTACTGGCCCTTCAAGAAGACGCCTTGGACAAATTTTACAAATGCTTTTTAGGTACAAGATGCATATCAGTAGTGGGTTTCAAATCCTGTCACTACCGGTTCACTCGTGGATGCGTGCGTGCTTGCGCATGTGACACCTCTGCACAGAGACGTCTGGGCGGGTGGGTAGAGCCTCTTACCATTGCCGCTATCGGTTCGTCCGATCCGGGGTGAACCGGTAGCTACCCACCACTGATGCACGTATGAAACCACTAGTGCATCTAAGGATAAAGGAAGAAAGAATGGAACAGAATATTCAGTGCTATATGCATGCATGTGACTTGTACATATCTGAATATGTTTTCTGCCTAAGGCAGGAAAGAACTGTGGAGCTATGGTTGTGGTTACTATCTGAGAAATATTTGTCTTATCTATAGGGAAAATGACAACTGGAATGATAAATGCCTTCCATGGCACGCTCTGTAACAAAGGGCAACTAATACAGGGAGAAAAATCCCACGGCTAAGTTTAGACAGAAGCACCTTTAATATAAGAGGCCTTGCCCAGAAGCATGTGTTGGGGGACAATGTGTGTGTGTGTGTGTGTGTGTGTGTGTGTGTGAGAGAGAGAGAGAGAGAGAGAGAGAGAGAGAATATTAGGAGGTTCCAGCCAAGATGGAAGTGGGAGCAGCAAAAGAAGAGGTTGCTGGTTCAGAAGTGGCTGATTAGGGCATCACATTGCTCCTGGCAGGAATACAATGTTTACAGAGTCAAAAAGTCCCTACAAAATGCCCTGGCAGTGAACTGTGTGGAAATCATCACTAAAATGATTATAGTTTGTGATTATTGTGTCAGCAACTTTTGTAATGATGTTATCTTTTTAGTCTTAGAACATGTTTATTATTGTTATAGTTTAATTAGACTTTGAGCCATTTGATTTGATTGTCTTGAGGGTGGGGGAGAATTGTTCTACAACTTTAAACTTAAAAGGTATCTACAAATTTTATTAACAAAGATGTATAGAATCAAAAACATCATTAAAAAAGGACAACAAAGAATGTTCTTTCTGCGCCAACTCAGTAAGCTCAAACTGCCCAAGGAGCTGCTGATCCAATTCTACAGAGGAATTATTGAGTCTGTCATTTGCACTTCTATAACTGTCTGGTTCGGTTCTGCAACCCAACAAGAAAAACACAGACTTCAGAGGATAATTAGAACTGCAGAAAAAATAATTGCTACCAACCTGCCTTCCATTGAGGACCTGTATACTGCACGAATCAAGAAGAGGGCCGTGAAAATATTTGCAGATCCCTCGCATCCTGGACATAAACTGTTTCAACTCCTACCCTCAAAACGACGCTATAGAGCACTGCACACCAGAACAACTAGACACAAGAACAGTTTTTTCCCGAAGGCCATCACTCTGCTAAACAAATAATTCTCTCAACACTGTCAGACTATTTACTGAATCTGCACTACTATTAATCGTTTCATAGTTCCCATCACCAATCTCTTTCCACTTATGACTGTATGACTATAACTTGTTGCTGGCAATCCTTATGATTTATATTGATATATTGATCATCAATTGTGTTGTAAATGTTGTACCTTGATGAACGTATCTTTTCTTTTATGTACACTGAGAGCATATGCACCAAGACAAATTCCTTGTGTGTCCAATCACACTTGGCCAATAAAAAATTCTATTCTATTCTATTCTATTCTATTCTATTCTATTCTATTCTATTCTATTCTATTCTATTCTATTCTATTCTATTCTATTCTAGATAGACTCCATTTTGTATCTTGCTATATTAGTTACCATGTTTCTTCCTTATATACCAGCACTCCTTAGATGAATCTCTTACAGTTAAGAGAATACTTTAAATCTTTGGAGTGTTTACAGGCCTTCTACAGATCAAAGTTGCAACAGATATCCAAAAGGTGCTTATCATTCAATTCAGAATTTCCAACTGCTGCTGCCTCATTTTTTGAGGCAGTTGTTAAGCGTATTTGCAATTGTTAAGCAAACATTACAGTCACCACTATCACATGACTGCATTGGGGGGGGGGCCCTTGGCTACTGGGCAAAATTTATGGCTCTTTGCAGAATCCTATAGTCATGTGCTCGCAATTTATGTTTTTGCCAAGAATTGGTGTTTACTTCCAGTTTTTGACAAAACCACCCATAGCAAACAAGGGATTCGCTCAACAACTGTGGTGTTTGCTTAACAATTGCAAATACGCTTAACAATTGCCTCAAAAAATGAATGTGATGATCCATTTTATGACTATGACTTATGGCTGCAATGAGCAGGCTTCATTATGGTCGTAAGTCAAGGACTACCAGTACTCATTTCATTTTAGAACTAGTAGATATTGTTTTATTCAGGAATTATTTCTCATTTAATCACACTTATCTGTCAGACCAAAGGATAGCCACAGAATCTCCAGAAAAACTAAACTATTTATGGAATTTTTGAAAATCCACATGTATAATGAATTCAATAAATGAGATAATTTGTAGCTCAGGGTTGAGATGAGAGATCCTTGCTTGGTTGTTTTCTTGCAGGTGTTTCTAGCACTCCTAGCACTGATGATGTTTGGGTAATGAAACATCTGCAAGAAAACAATCAAGCTCAGAGAGCACTAATGACCCCTCAAAAGAAATTCAATTGTTTTTCATCATGTATGTTATTTTGATGTTGTTTTGCAGATGACATTTTCTTCATTTGGGTAGACGATTGTGAGCAACTTTATTTCACAAATGAATTAAATGCAGAAATAATGGTGTTCAATTTGTTCTCTAACTTTGTTTATTCCAGGTCCATTTGTAGGACATAATGATTAAATATTTAGGATTATCGATTTAGATCCGATGTAGAAAAACCTAGACTGTAATACTCTACTTAGTTTGATAGCCGTCACATATATTTACCATACAGTTCATTTTAAAGAGTTATGATTTTGACAAAATCAAACAAATTACAGAACAATAGATAGTGTATATTCCATTTTTCATTTTAAAGCAGAAAGACTAGAACTAGATCCAGGAGTGAACAGCATGAAATATTACTAAGAAAGTCATCTAGATCTAACATATGCAATAAAATAATGTGTAGTTTGATTCTATTTTCTTCTGGGAGGTGATATGTAGCTCAGTTCAGATAGTGATAAATTCAACTCTGTGTGAGGGGAGTGGTCCTGCCTGCACTGAAGGAGGTGATCTGCCTTTCCACAAGAAATCATCCTTCAGCTTGATAGTATCAGATAGGAACTCCTTCTTTTCAGCTTAGAACAATACCAGCTTTAGCAGACAAAAGTCTTTTTTGCACAAAAGCTAGATGTCAGCTGAAATGCTTGGCCTTGAACGGCCTCAGTGAAGGTCTTGGCTTTGCTGAATTACTCTAATTAAACCATTCTGCCATGTTTTTACGACCATGAATTATATTGAGTGTTAGGTATACCATTCTGTTTATTTTAACTAGTGGGAACTTGGTGGATAGGCTTTTAAGTATAGATGCAGTTATTTACCCGATTATGTGTCATTAAGCTATTTTTAACATCTATGACGACACTGATAGATTTTCTTCATAATTATCTGTCCTTAACCTGGTCTTTCAGTCTCCCATGGTGCACCCGTCTCCATTGTAACTACATCCTTTGCTGCTGGTCACCCTCTTCTCTTTCTTTTCACCTTTTCCAACATCCAAACCTTCTTCAGAAACTAGGCTTTCAAATGTGTCTGAAGTGGGATAATTTGAGTCTAATCTTTGCCCTCTGAGTGAGAACTTGTGGCTTTATCTGATCATTCGTCTGTTTTCCTGGCTGTCCATGGTATTCTCAAAAGAACTTTCTCCTATACCCAATTTCAAAAGTGTTAATACTTTTTCTGTCCTGCATCTTCAAAGTCCAATTTACAAGACTGAGGTGTTGAAAATTCTTTCTGCTCACATAGTTGCTGACAGTTATATATATAGCTGTATATGGATTTTTCCTAATTAATAGTACTCCCTCCCTGCAGCTAACAGTGTGAATGGAGACATATGCTTCTAATGTTATTTCCAGTGTAATCTTTTTTAATATTAGCAGTTTGTTGACTAATATGCTGTACGTACTATAAACTATCCAGCGTCCAATAGGAAATAAAATAAAGCATGCAATGCAATGCCTCATGCACTTCTCAAGCTAATGGAAACTGCTCACTTGTATATCCTTAAATAATATTTTTAATGACCAAAAAATGTTGACACCAGAGCACATCTACTTGCTTTCCCCATGCTGTGGCTACCCTATCAGACTTGCAGAAATCCTAACGTTTACTTTACTGTTGTTAGTCGTAAAGTCGTATCTGACCTATTGCGACCCCATGGATAATGTTCCTTCAGGCCTTCCTGTCCTCTACCATCCCCTGCAGTCCATTTAAGCTCACAACATTTGCTTCAGTGAGTCCATCCAGCCACCTCGTTCTGTCGTCCCCTTCTTCTTTTGCCCTCAATCTTTCCCAGCGTTAGGCTCTTCTCCAGTGAGTCCTTCCTTCTCATTAGGTGGCCAAAGTATTTCAGTTTCATGTTCAGGATCTGGCCTTCTAAAGAGCAGTCAGGGTTGATCTCTTCTAGGACTGACTGGTTTGATTGCCTTACAGTCCAAGGGACTCACAGGAGTTTTCTCCAGCACCATAATTAGATGGTAGCAAAAATTTAAGAGGGTTGTTTTTAAAAAAATCTTCTTGCTACTATCTGGGGTTTTGGTTTTGTAGCTCAGATATGCTAGCTGTAACCATTGGGCATCCTCATATATTAAACCACAGTTCCCATCTTCCTCAACCAGGTTGATGAAAGGCTGATATATGGACCCTGCTCCTGCTCCTACACAAAACTGTTTGAAGGGCATTCTTCGAAGACGTTTATGAAAATGAAACACAAACAGAGAAGGCAATTCCTATGCAAGAACGGAAATTATTTTTGACTCACCCACATCTCACTTTTTACCATGAAAGGTTAGCTTTTGCTCTCTGAGGAGTTAAAAAAAAAAGGAAAAGAAAAGACAGGGGCCTCTTATCTTAATAACATAACATAACATCAGAGTTGGAAGGGACCTTGGAGGCCTTCTAGTCCAACCCCCTGCCCAGGCAGGAAACCCTACACCATCTCAGTCAGATGGTTATCCAACATTTTCTTAATATAGGACCCTAGCTGGGGTTTTGAATCTGGTCTTGCAAGAAAAAGGGGAAGACTCAAAGGTCCTTTTTCAGGAGTCAACTGGACTGTCTTGTTTTTTCTTCGAAGACATTTGGCTTCTCATCCAAGAAGCTTCTTCAGCTCTGACTGGATGGTGGGGAACGGAAGAATGTATATGAGGAGCGAAATGTCTTCAAAGTAAAACAAGAAAATCCAGTTGCCTCCTGAAAAAGCATCTTTGATCTGGATGGCCGAGAATTTCCTTAGCCGGGAAAGGCTTGATCGCGGAGGAGAAAGCCAAGTTTCCGGCCAAGATAACGCAGCGCAGCAGCAAGAAGAGATCCTGGCGCGCGAGAGGGCGCGCGAGAGGGATCGGGGGTAGCTCGAGCGCATTCGGGGATCGGATCGAAGGAAAATGGCGTCAGCCGGCCGGAGGGTGGCGAAGGTAAGCGGATGAAGCGAGGTTGGGAGACCCTTTTAGAGCTTCGGAGGCATCTGGAGGAAGGCGGAAGAGGCGGGAAAGGAAGGTTGTGCTGCAAAAAAAGATCGCGAGCGATTGAAGTTGATAAGACGCGCCTCTTTTGAGGCGGCGACGGGGTCTCGAACCCGCAAGTCTTGGGGGGAAGCCCCTCCAGCATCTCCGGCAGGAAGGATACTTGCTAGGCAACCAGGCAGTTCTGGAGGCTTAGCCGGGGGAGTGAGCAAGCAGTTGCCGTCTTTGGCTCCTTTGACTAGGTTCACTGCGCGCCTTTTATTTTTAGAAAAGGCTTCTGCAGAAAATGTTTAGCTTCGGCTTTAAATACTTCGCTTCAGTTTTGGCTAGGGAGAGGATGGCTTTAACAGGATGCTCTCCGATACGTGGGCTTAGAGGAGCATCTGTCTGGACCAGGGGTCTCCAACCTTGTCATCTTTAAGCCTGGCGGACTTCAACTCCCAGAATTCCCCAGCCATCAAAGCTGGTTCTGGAGACCCCTGGAGACAAATTCTGGAGACCCCTGGGCTGGACTGTCCTAACATCTTTTTATACTTTGGTGCCCAGAATGCCTCCTTTAGAGCCGGAGAGGGATAATTTTGAGCGGGTAACCTCTATTTTGAAGGAAAATGCTGGAAACGAAGGCCGACAGAGAAAAGGAGCTGTTTAGGAGCTTTCGGTTTCGTTTCCTGCTGGCTGGAAAGCTTTCCGTGGAAAGGAGGGGGGGAGGAAATAAAACCGAACTGAAAAGCCGTTTTCAGAGATTGTGAAGTGATCTGTGACTCGGATAAGCCATAAAGCAGATCGGCGGGCTGCTAGATATAAGCCGTTGCTTATCTCTTTTTCACAATGCCTTGAAAATGAAAAGAAGATTCATTGGATTTCAACACACATCATTCCTCCTTAAATCCGGGATGAGAGAATTTAGATAGCTTGAAATGTGTCCGGCTGCTGTCAGCATTGATCTTGGAATTACTTTGTGGTGCGTGTTTTTTGTTGTATTCGTTGGTTCGTTCGTTCATCCATCCATCATCCATCCATTTTTGTCTTTTCAGGAACTTGATGTCATTAAAAAATTAAGGTTACGATGTTTTCGGGATATTCAAGCAGATGTGAACAATATTCTCCTTTGGAAAGGACTTTTAATGCCGGTGAGTTCAAAGAAGCTGGATAAGAACAATTGAGACTGACAGCTTGCAGGAGATTGTAATGTACTAGTCAGGATAATCTAGTATGCTGTCACTTCAAACAATGATTTAGGTTATCATGAAAACACCACAAAGTATCAGTGTCTTTATTTAAGTGGGAGTGGATTACATTTTCAATGTGGGTACTAGAAGGCTTTACATCAGGGGTAGTCAACCTTTTTATACCTACCGCCCACTTTTCTATCTCTGTTAGTAGTAAAATTTTCTAACCGCCCACCGGCTCCACAGTAATGCACTGTGTATTGTTGTCTGCGCATGACTCTCGCACATCGTGAATTGGGTTTGGGGGGGGGGGTGCCGGCTACCAGCTCTGCTTGTCTGTTGCAGCTGGGTGGTGTGTGGGGAGATGCGCGAGCTATTCTGGGATGAGGCTCTTTTGTTTCCGGTCACACTATAGTGCCATTTAGTTTCACTTACGTAACGTGAACTAAACTTATGCGCGGGCGATACAAATAGTATATTTTCAGAAATTTAAATTGTCACAGGGAATTTTATGAAAAACTAATGGCTATGAAATTTTTTAAAAAGTCAATTAAATTAAAAAAAAGGAAAGTGCTTCAGTATCAGACAAAACCCCTACTGCCCACCATGAAAGCTGGAACGCCCACTAGTGGGTGGTAGGGACCAGGTTGACTACCACTGCTTTACATATTCACCATTTGAGAAGGACTGACATCTTTAATTTTAGTTTGGTCTGCAAGGAAAACTGCATTCCTTAGCCTCCTATGAATCATGCTTGTTCCTGTCCTTATACCCAGGATAATCCTCCATACAATAAAGGGGCCTTCTGGATTGAGATAAATTTTCCATGTGAGTATCCACTCAAGCCTCCTACAATAAGGTTCAAAACCAAGATCTACCACCCCAATGTGGATGAGATGGGTCATTTCTGCCTGCCAATCATCAGCATGCAGAACTGGCAGCCTTACACAAGGATAGAGCAAGGTATGACATGGTCAGGATGGATAGAGCTGGGGCTGCCGGATGGCTTTCATTCAATTGCCACATTGTGTACGTTTTTCTCTGTTTCAAGGAAGTGTCACTTTTAATCTTTTCTGCAGTAATTCAGGCCTTGATAGAGCTGGTAAATAATCCTGAAATAGACCGCCCACTGCGTATAGACGTGGCCAAGGAGTTCAAGGAAGACCATGAGAAATTCCTGTTACGGGCAGAAGATCACACCTGCAATTTCAGTGAGAAGCGGCCATGTGAGTGACCTGTGCTCACCAACTGGAGTCTGCCTTATATAATTTTTTAGCCTCACAAGTCTTTGTCTACCAATGGGATGGTAGAGAAGAGGGACCAGACAAAAAATATGCATGATGAAAATTAGAACTTTTCTGAGTTTAAAGCCAGAACTACTCATTTAGGAACATTTAGATGCTTGAATAAGCATAGGTTCCAAGTTAAGATGCAGATGCATCTGAATTAAGTTTAAAATCTGTGCCTGTTCATGGTACGGATGAAAACCTGTGTTACTTTCTCCATCCTGGAGCTAAAATCTTATTATCTGAAAGGATAGTTCTGGCTTTAAAGTCAGTATTGGATTTCAATAAATTTCATATTGAACTGAAGAGATGACATAGTTTTCTAAAACAAAATATTTTCCCTCAAAAAAGCAGAACAAATGAGGACATTTGCAAAGTTACAGGAGTACATCATAGGAATAAAATTAGAATTCCACAGATAAAAAGTAGTAAGCTTTCTGTTTTCCAAATACTTTCTAAGCAAAGAATGGTTTATCTGGAACAGACCAATAGGAATACTTCTGGAAAAGAATATTGCAGTTGATGCTTGTTGCATGCCATTCTCTTGCTAGTATATCTTACCTTGGATAAAGAAAATAAGCACATTCTTAATTCTTTTTAATTTGTTCTTCATATAAGTTTCCACTTTCATAGTCATTCCTGTAGTACTTCAGGATTGTTTCCAAATCTTTCTTTTTCAATTCCAAGTTTAATTTATTTAATGTATTGTAGTGTTTCCCTTTTTTCTTAAACCTTAGTAATTGCATAGACTGTGTGGCTTTTTAACTTTCCTCCTGTCATCATGAAAGTATATGTTGAGCTGACTTTCTGTTCTGTAATAAATGTATGCTATAATATATTACAAATAATTATATATTACTACATTACAGATTCCTAGTGTCTCATTGTTTTCTTTTCATTTTCTCTATGTGAATTTATTTTACTTCTTTGCAGAGTTCTAACGACTGTTAAGAATACATGTGGCTTCACAAGCACAAAAATTTTCAATAATGCAACATTGTGTAACTGTATTGGTATGACATCAGTTTCAGTAGCAAAGCATGTAGACAAAGCACATAAGTAACCCTAGAAAGAGGGAAAGAGACCATTATTTCGGGCATTGTTTTTGCCTATCTGAATTTTCTTCTTCTTACAATGAATCATATGCCCAGTAATCGCTAAGAAGCAGGTCTGTGAAGTGTAACAGAATTTTGCTAATACTGGTCTGTCTAGTTTAATGAAAAGATCACTAGAAAACTTCATTGTGATGGTCGGGATCTTAATATTCTCATTACTGGGAAGATAAGCCAGTTTGGCTTGCAAGAGCAGTCTTCCAACATTTGAAGGGCTGTCAAAAAGAAGAGGGAGTCAACCTATTCTCAAAGCACCTGAAGAGAAGACATGAAACAATGGATGGAAATTTATTAAATTTAAATTTATTAAAGAGAGAACCAACCTAAAACTAATTTGTGGCTGCTCTAACACTGGGCAGTTTTAAGAAGAGGTTGGATAACCATTTGTCTGAACTGTTATAGGGCAGGGGTGTCAAACTCAAGGGCTGCAGCCTGCAGGCCAGATCCAGCCCGTGGGGTGCTTAAGAATAGAATAGAATTTTTTATTGGCCAAGTGTGATTGGACACACAAGGAATTTGTCTTGGTGCATACGCTCTCAGTGTACATAAAAGAAAAGATACCTTCATCAAGAATCATAAGGTACAACACTAAATGATAGTCATAGGGTACAAATAAGCAATCAATCAATATCAATATAATCAATATCAATATAAATCGTAAGGATACAAGCAACAAAGTTACAGTCATGCAGTCGTAAGTAGAAGAAGATGGGTGATGGGTACGATGAGAAGATTAATAGTAGTGCAGATTAAGTAAATAGTTTGACAATGTTGAGGGAATTATTTGTTTAGCAGAGTGATGGCATTTGGGAAAAAAACTCTTCTTGTGTCTAGTTGTTCTGGTGTGCAGTGCTCTATAGCATCATTTTGAGGGTAGGAGTTGAAACAGTTTATTTTTATTTATTTTATTTATTTATTAATCGTATTTATATACCGCCCTATCTCCCGAAGGACTCAGGGCGGTTCACAGGCAAATAAAAACACATAAATACAGAGTAAAATAACAATTAAAAAACTTATTCTAAAAGGCCAAATGTTTAAAAATGTTAAAATGTTAAAAACAATATAAAAAATAAAACCCATTTAAAACCCATAAATTTAAAATCTAATCCAGTCCTGCGCGAATGAATAAGTGTGTTTTAAGCTCGCGACGGAAGGTTCGGAGGTCCGGAAGTTGACGAAGTCCTGGGGGTAGTTCGTTCCAGAGGGTGGGAGCCCCCACAGAGAAGGCCCTTCCCCTGGGCGTCGCCAGACGACACTGCCTCGCTGACGGCACCCTGAGGAGTCCCTCTCTGTGAGAGCGCACGGGTCGGTGAGAGGTATTCGGTAGCAGTAGGCGGTCCCGTAAATAACCCGGACCTATGCCCTATGTCCAAGATGTGAGGGGTCTGTAGATATTTTCACAGCCCTCTTTTTGACTTGTGCAGTATACAGGTCCTCAATGGAAGGCAGGTTGGTAGCCATTGTTTTTTCTGCAGTTCTAATGATCCTCTGAAGTCTGTGTCTGTCTTGTTAGGTTGCAGAACCAAACAAAAAAACAAAACAAAAAACAAGCCTACAGGGCCAGCCTGAAAATAGCAAAGGACCTGCCTGCAGTGCAGTGGTGGGATTCAAATTTTTTTACTACCGGTTCTGTGGGTGTGACGTGGCGGGTGTGGTGTGGTATGGTGTGGCTTGGTGGTGGGCATGGCTTGGGTGTGGCAGGGGAAGGATACTGTAAAATCTCCATTCCCACCCCACTCCAGGGGAAAGATACTGCAAAAATCCCCATTTCCTCCCGATCAGCTGGGACTCAGGAGGCAGAGAATAGATGGGGGCAGGGCCAGTCAGAGGTGCTATTTACCGGTTCTCTGAACTACTCAAAATTTCCGCTACCAGTTCTCCAGAACTGGTCAGAATCTGCTGAATACCACCACTGCTGCGGTGCCTCTGGCAGCCTCTGTTCAGCTCCTGTTCAGCCTGTTTTCAGCCTGGACAGCCTGTAGAATTTCACTGGCCAAAACAGGGCCCATCTGCCCCCCCACCAGCTGGCCCATGGTGGAGAACTACAATGCTGTTCTGGCCCTCAAAGAAATCCACTTGACACCCTGTTATAGGATTTCCTGTTTGAGCAGGGGTTGGATTAAAAGATCTCTAAGACTCCCCGCTTCCAGCGGTTATTCTGTTATTCTGTAGGAGGTGTTAAGAGAAGGCCATATCATTCATATTTTGAAATACCTCAGCTGGGGGGTGGAGTGGCCATGGAAGACAGCTATTGTACATCACTAGAGAGGGCTATTGAGGAGGCAAAGCAAGCCTCTTCTGATGCTTTTCCTCCTGGTCCAGTACTTAAACATAGGCCAGAATACAAGCAGTAATTCTTGGTCAATGCAGTATGTGTGTGTGTGTGTGCTGTTGTCTAACTGAATCAATTTCATAGATCACAATGATGTCCACCAAGACTGTCCAGTGTCTCCAAAGATAGTATCTGTTATTGATACTACATATCAGTTAAGAGTATATAACAAAAGGGAAGTTAGAAGCAAAATACAATGTTTTCAATAGTGCTTGTTTCTTGTTTTTTTGTGATATCATTAAATAATAAGTAATGGAAACTGTGGCACTCAGTGGAGAGATTCAAAAAGATGTCTAAAATCGTTTTCCTTATTTTTAAAAATAATAAAGCTGTACAATTAGGGCTCAGTATATCATTGATGAAGAATGAACCATGAAAAAAAATCCAATATATTTAAATACTTAATTCCTCATCAATAATATACTGAGCCCTAATTGTACAACTTTTGTAACTTCCTTGTCCACTTACTGATACTATATTTTTGCATCAATTCTTTTTTTCCCCTTTCCCTTTTTCACTTCCTCCAAAGATTATACTGCTTTAAGTTTTAATTCAGCATATCTGACCTAGGAGAGAAGAAGCAAATCCCCAAAGCTTTAACCAAAGACTATCTACTGTTGACCTCACCCCATTCCTAACAGGTCTGTAAGAGACATGCATAAGAGCACCAGCGTGCCTCGTTCCTGTCCTAATGTTCTCTTTGGTTGTATCCAATTTGTATGGTTATTTCATGCTTATAGTTATATATATTGTTGTGTTTGACAAATAAATAAATAAATAAATAAATAAATAAATAAATAAATAAATAATAAAAAATAAAATAAAATAAAATAAAAAAATACTTAGAAAGCACAACTCCTTGTTGCTTGAGATGAAGGGCTTCAGGCAGCAGGAATCTCACTGAGACATGAGCAATATCTTGTCTTTTTATGTACACTGAGATCATGTGCACGAAAGACAAATTCCTTGTGTGTCCAATCACACTTGGCCAATAAAGAATTCTATTCTATTCTATTCTATTCTATTCTATTCTATTCTATTCTATTCTATTCTATTCTGTTCTGTTCTGTTCTGTTCTGTTCTGTTCTGTTCTGTTCTGTTCTATTCTGCAGAATTAAACCACTAGATCTTGCTTTCCTAGGGCTTTCTTTCTTTTCAAGTTCCCCCCTTTTTAAAGTAAGCTTTTCCTCTGAATGTTACTTGCATTGGCCACTGGAAATAGGCCTGTAAAGGAGTATGTATTTCTGCAAACTAAAATACCAGCATGTACACCTGTCTTTTGTTTTCAATAAATAAGAAACAGTTTGTAGCTCTCCTTCCTCTTTAGTTGAGACTTAAAGCCCTCTTCCTCCTCTTCTTTCCTTTCTAAATATAATGTATTTATATTTAAAAGTGGGAAGAAGAAGCAAAGTGGGGATTTTTTTACACTGAATTATATATCCTGTTTGCCATCTTGTAAAATGAGCTGTCTTCTGAACAATTTCAACTTGCTCCTCCCCAAAATCCTTCCAAGCTGCCCAGAACAGAGCAAAATCACCACATGTAAATCTCTGCCTCCAGAGAGGTTTTCATTGCCACACATTGAAAGCTTTGTCATTCAATGTTTGCCCAGCACTTTTCCTGTAAACCAACAAAGGAGGGAATCCCCCGCTCCCTCCAGTCAGCTTGTTTATTTTTAGCCTCTTATCTGCACAGTGTGATTTCTTTGCTCAAAGTTCAGTGGTTTGGGGAGCAGCTGAATGCAGAGCAGCTTATTTCTTAGGAAACAAACATAAGATTGGGTCACGTATGTTGTGTTGCTCAAACCATTCTAATATGCCCGGGCAGCTACTTCAAACAGAGCATGTTTGCATTCTCCTTTGGAAACCACGCTGTAGGCCACCTGAACTGCTGTTGCTAAAACAGAATGTGGCATAAAAATACAGTGTGACAGCCTTGACTTGGTAGAGTTGTGCTTTAATGGAACTGGTTGCCTGGTAAGGGAAAGGGTGACTGCAGCATGGGATGCAGGAAGGCTTTTGCAATCCAAAGAGAGGACAGGGAGTTGCTGATGGTAACATCTGGAAGGACACACTGCTTCTGAGTCATGTGTCTTTGGGGCAGGCTCTGTTCTGCTTCCATAAACACCAGATGTTTGAAGTGCTGACAGGACATTAGTAAGCGTTCCTTTCCTGCTCTTCTCAGGTGGCAGAAGGGTGGCACATAGCAGACTCTAGTCGGGGTTAAGTAGCAGCGGTTGATTCCAGTGCCATACTCAGGAAATTGCAGAATATATACGTCTTTTAGCCTGGGCACATCCCATGTTGCATTCTGTCTGAAAAATTAAAAAAAAAGACATCCAAATCTTGGAGAAAACACAGAAGCCAAGCACAGCTTCCCAACAAGGGCCGCAGTGTGGCTCAGGCTGTAAGAAGCCTGTTATTAAAACACAGCTGGTGGGACTAGAACCTGCAATTACTGCAGGTTCTAGTCCCACCAGGTCCAAGGTTGACTCAGCCTTCCATCCTTTATAAGGTAGGTAAAATGAGGACCCAGATTGTTGGGGGGCAATAAGTTGACTTTGTAAATATACAAATAGAATGAGACTATTGCCTTACACACTGTAAGCCGCCCTGAATCTTTGGAGAAGGGCGGGATATAAATGTAAACAAAAAAAAAAACCTGCTATCATTTCTACGTGTTTCTAAGTGGGTTTATAGCCAGTCTATCTGCCAACTGGATACAGAAGAACCACGGTCCTATGTTTCTTGGAAATCAGGGGGGAAATGCTCCCAGTTCGGACAGGATCAGCCAATATGGTAGCGATGGCGGCGGGTGATTCGGAGAATCAGTAGCAAAAATTCCTGCACTCCCCCGCCCATGCCCATCCAATCGCCCCATTGCCCACTTGCCCGCTTGCTGCTTCTTTTAAAAAATGCTTTTAAAAGGTAAAAATGAGGCTCTGATGATCCCAGCTGAGCTGCCTGATCATCAAAGCCTTTTTTTTACTTTTAAAAGCATTTTTTACAACTTATTCAGCCGAATAGGTTGTAAAAAAATGCTTTTAAAAGTAAAAAAAAAAGATCACCCCACCGCGCGCTGTTCTACTTACCCCATGCCTCCTTTTGGCATGCACACTGCATGTGTGCGCACACATTGCATTTGGTGTGTGCTGTGCACAGCACACATGCGCAGCCAGCAAACCAGTAGTAAAGTGGTTCAGATTTCACCACTGTGTGAAATCCTACAAACTTTAATGTGGAAAAGATCCAGCTGTTGAATAAAGTTTTTTTCCAATCTAGAGCTCTCCACATAGGTTGGACATGTTGACTGGGAATCTTAATGCATGAAGTCTCATATCTACAGGGCACCTGGTCAGTCATTGCTAGAACTCTCTGCTGTTTTTTCATCTTTTGCCTGGGACTATTCTTTCACATGTAACTCTCTTTATGTGCCATTTTTACTGCACCAACAATGTTCCCGCTAGACCTTTAACAATCACCTGGAAGTGGAAACAGCAACATTTATTTTATTTTTAGATATTCTGTCCATTTAAATAGAATATCTAGAAATAAAATGGTCTTGCAAGCCAAAATGGCTTATCTTCCCAGTAATGAGAATATTAAGATCCCTACCATCACAATGAACTTTTCTAGTGATCAAACACCTTTAACATCTTTAAGCATTTCTTAATCATTTATGTGTTATCCTTTGTTGTTTTCCACCGACTAAAGGAGCGATATCATCAACAGACATTTCCATTTAAGGAGATACTATATTACTTGGTTGCTAATAAACTAACATGGCATTGAGACCCATGAAGGAAAATATATCCCAATAAGAGTGCCATTCCCAAATTCTGTTCGGACTTAGGCTTCCTTAGAAATTAAATAGCACAAATTTAGTCTTGGCAAATCTCTTTAATTCATACGGCTGTAAATTACTTTCATTTATAGTCCGCAAGGCTTGATAAACAGTCTTTCATAGGAAGGTTATCAATACCCACCTATCTCACGTGGAACACTGCCAAAGAGCTAATTTCCAGACGCAGGGCAAGGCCAAACTTGGCACAGAGTCACAAACAGAATTTTCAAATCTTGAATCGACCAGATGAACTAATTGCTTCCTGCAAAAGCTCACATCCCGTTCGCTTCTCTTTTATATCTTATGGGAAGGGCCAATCACCTCCAAGCCTTACTCCCAAGTCAACCCTGTTTCCTTAATTGTTCCTGTCTCCTGGCAGCTCTGCGCATGCACACACTGGGAACAGGCTCACGCTGTTCTTCTGCCTCGCTGATGTCAGACTCCGGAGACTCCGGAGGCAGCAAAGAACTACCAGATGGCCTTGGCCCTCTCTCTGTCTCCGTGAGAGATCCTTCTATTATTTTGCAATTTCTTTTGGTTTTATTTAGTTGCACTTAATGCAATTCAAGAATTTCAAGGAGCTAGTCTCCTTTGAAGATGAGAACCACAAAAACCTTCTTACCTGCCCCCACCAAGTTTTTCTATAGCTTCCAATGAGCTTCAGACCAAAGCCTGCTTTGCATTTCTATTTCTTCTTGGTCTTTACTAGCCCTTTCTCCACCAAGCTGCGATAAAGTTCCTGGATATAGGTGTAGATGCACTTATTATCAGGAACACTCATGCGCACCATGTCCTCCACCTCCAGAAGTTGAGCACAGTCTGCATATTTCCTGGAAAAAGATGGACAAATAGTCAACTATGCTGCATACCTCAGTGATTTGGCAAAGCAGCTTGAGTATAGCTGTTCATCCCCCGAATTAACAAGCCTTATTCTAGAGAACCGGATCAGGATGCAAAGGTTTCCAAAATCATGCTGAGGTCCATGAAGATAGTGAATTTGAACCTCTTGCCTGTTTAAGTTGAATAAATTTCATTATAGCACTAGAGTAACACTGGGGACACCATAAGCCACTGATATTATTTTGAAACTTTGGGGAACATAATATAAATGCAGAACCTACTCTTGCTTTTGATTATCATTTTCCTTTCTTCTAGCAAGGACTCCTGCTTCTTTTTCAGAATGGGTCCTTACTCTGGCTATTCAAAGGCTCTGAATTCTCTCCTTCAGAGCTTAATGTTATCTTATTCAGCCTCAGCAGTAGGCTAACTGATTTAGCAATTTTGGTAAGAGGTGTCCTAAAAGTAATTGTCTTTTGCTGCTTGGTTTGAGTCTGCTTCATTTTAAAAATATGCTGCTTTCCTTTGTAGAGTAGATAATTACTGATTATTATTTATGATGGTTATACACTACCTCCAAGTTCAGAGATACAATAGTGTGCATATCAATACCACTACTGAAGGACAAGTGGGAGGTTGCTACTCAAGATTTATGTTTAACTGTTGAAGAACACAGTTCTGGTCTAGATTAGACTTTAATCCGATCCAGAGGACACTTAGGTTATTATGATAATGTTCTTGAAGGTGTGTTGATTTCTTGAAGTTTCCTGTTTTATCATACTTAACAGATGAAGGTTGATCAACGACGACATAACTATTTTTTCCTTGTAAAGCAATCCCTACTATGTTAAGCAGCTCCTTAGCAAACCTCACTATATGCCAGTTACAATTATTTCTTTTTAAAACAAGAGATGCTAACAAATAAAAGATAATAACTCCAGGGTTTTAAATTTCTATAGTTGGTTTCAAGCTTAGCTTTGGACCTAAAAAACTTTTTGAATCTCAGTTCTGATATTGCTAATTTTCATAGATGTTCGGTAGCTGGAAGTTTTGACTCTACTTATATTCCTGATCCTGGCTATCTGAGAAGGAATATCGATCAACCCAAAGAAATTGGGAAACTAGTGGGGGGCGTGGCCATGACCGTGGTGGGGTAAGGACCTTTCCTTCACTTCACAGGGCTTATTAATGAAGATTTATGAGAATTTATGCCGTTTGGAATGCACTGTTATGGATGAAAGTTAATAAATCATGAACTGAAAGTGTTAACAGCCCAGCAGATTGAATTTAAAACTGGTAGGTCATCTGAAACGGCTTGAATTAAGGAGTTTCTACAGCGTGGGTTGACCGAGCCGGCAGACAAGATAAGTTGGAATAAATTACTGTGTTCTGTTTTTCCAAAATTAACTATCTTGTTCTGTGTTAAAAAATTTTTTTCTATTGCTGAGGCTAAGGAATGAATATTAAGGACTGAATATTAAGGACTGAATTTGATAATGAGAAGAATTATTATTATTTTTTTGAGCCTTCCGGAAGTTCAGCCAAGAAGAATTTAATTGAAGAGAAGAGAAACTGATTTTTTATTGGATTGTTTGGCAGTAAGAGGATTTTACTGAGCTAATTTTTTCTTTATTTTTTTTTTCTCTTGAGAGCAAATTAATAGCTTGTTTATATTACAAAAAAAAAAAAAAAAGGATTTTGCTCCGTTTAAATTGGTTTGTCTTCCTTTCTGCTTTGCTGACGTGGAGGAAAAATGGCGCTGATTAATGTTAGCTGTGAAGTTTTGTGTTTCTTTGTGGAGTATCCTTGAACTTGAGAGATAACAGTGCAAATAAGCCGCTTCGCTTCAATTAAAAGACAGTCGTCCTTTGATTTTCACTAAGACCCTCTGTAAAATTGGTTTGGAATCTTAGTTTGGGAAATTTTTTGGTTTTTTTCAAAATGACTCAACAACTTTCAGAAACGCAGCAACTTGCTGCAGCTTTAAATAAAATTGGGGAAAAAATAGCAGGACTATCAGAGCGTATAGATAATTTGACATTGAAACTGACATCTAAAATGCAGAATTTAAAGCAAGAGATGAATGAAAACTTTGCAAAACAGAAAGAGGAAATGATAATGATTAAAGATGAAATGGAGCAGATGCATGTGCACGAGGTAAAAGTAGATTGGCAAATTGGTAAAATATTTTATAAAAATGAGCAGCAAGATAAGAGAATCTGTCTTTTGGAAGAAGAGATGAGGAAATATAATTTAGTTATCAGAGGAATCTCAGAAGAAAAGGAGGATAAATTGAAACAGCGGGTTCTGAAATGGATTAATGATTTGGATACGCAACTTACGTTCACAATAGCAGACCTGGCAAGTGTTTTTAGAATTGGATATAGAAGGCAAAATGGTTCTAACAGGAATGTGCTTGTCAGGTTCGCAAATCTTGGTGATAAGTTGGAAGTTATGGCCAAGGTAAGAGAGTTGGGAGATGCTTTGAGTTTGAAGGAAGACTATTCAAGTCTTCCCGGATATATCAAGAGAAGAAAGGGCATGGAGATTTTTTTTAAAATCAATTACAAAAGTTTTGAGAGATAATGGAATTAAATACAATTGGAGGCCACCACAACAATTGAAATTTTTTCATAAAGGAAGGACGCGTACAATCACCCCAGATACAGATGCATTATTATATTTACGGAGCTTGGACTGATTGAGATGGAGGATTTAATGGAGATAAAAGATCAAATGCTTCAGATGGGTGGAACATACGTGGAAACATCAATCCCAGAAGAAGAAAAAGGGCTATTGGAGGCAAGACTCCAAAGGGTTAAAGAGGAAAGAAATATCACCTGTGTTGGTTGAACAGAAGAAGAGTCGTGAGGATACAGTAGAGAAGAAGCAGATAAGAGTCTTGGAAAATACGAAGCTGAATGCGGGTCATCGCTATTTTTTTGTTTGAGTGATGAATTCAACTAGACAGCCCGAAAGAAGTGGCCCGGGCATTGGCACGTCCCCTCTCCCCCATTCTCTTTATAGAGGCGAAACCGATGAGGATGTGGGGGAAGAAGATTGTTTGTACTTTATTGTTTGTTTTGTTTTTCTGTTTTCTTATTGTTGTTTATACGTTAAATATGGTAGTTTAATGTCGGGTGGTGGGCACAGAAAGGAAGATGCGGGGATAGGATTAAAAAATTTATATTTTAAATGGGAGTTATAAAAATAATGTCATGGAATGTGAAGGGTACAGGGAATCAGATTAAAAGAAGAAGATTGGAGCTTAAGATTAAAAGGGATTTACCAGACATTTTATTTTTACAAGAAACCCATCAGAAATCTGAAGATTCAAATAGAATGTATATAAAAGGTATGCAAATATATGAAAAGGATTTTGGAACTTCAAAAGCTAGAGGAGTTGCAACACTGATATCAGATAGGGTGTACTTTGAAAAACATAAGGTAATTTTGGATGAAGATGGAAGATATGTAATAATTGTTGGAAATCTTAATGAGGAAAAAGTGACACTTGTTAATTTATATTTACCGAATGGAAAACAAAGAGAATTTCTTGAAAAAATAACAAAAATTTTGGAGAATGAAAGTGTAGGGAAAGTAATTGTGGCTGGGGATTTTAATTTAATCAGAGATAAAATAGATAGTACTAATCCCACCCGCTGTGGAGGAGCAAATAAAATGGAGATTTTGAATATGTGGATGCTTCGAAACGGCGTGGTTGATGTGTGGAGAGAGGTTAAAGGAATTGAGAGAGTATACACTTTTTTCTCTAAGATATATAATACATATTCTAGAATTGATTATATTTTTCTTTCTAAAGATTTGTTGAATAATGTGGATAAGGTAGATGTGGGAATTTTTAAAGATTCTGATCATGCAGAAGTTATGGTGGACTTAGATTTTAATTTTGAGAAAAAAAGAAGCTATTGGAGATATGACGAGAAATTGTATAAAAATGAAAAGGATAAAAAATGGATACTTAAAAAATTGGAGGAAAGTTGGAGATTAAATGATAACGGGGAGGTTAAATTTGAAATTGTTTGGGATGCGATGAAAGCGGTGTTTAGAGGGGAGAGTATCAAATTATCAAGTAGGAAATATAAAAATTATAAAATTAAAATGGAAAGAGATAAAAATCAGATTAAAGAATTGGAAAATCAATTTTTGCTTACTAAAGAAAAAAAATTCTTCAGGAGCTTAATATGTTAAGAAATAAAATGATAGAAGAAGATACAGAGTTAGTAAAAAGAAATTTGAGATTTTTAAATAGGAATTTTTTTGAATTTAGTAATAGAAATTCTAAATTATTGGCAAAGATGGCAAAAGATAAAAGAGAGAAGAGAGAAATTGGAGTTTTGATAGATGATAGAGGTATAAGATGTTATAAAAAATTAGAGAAATGTGAAGTGGTTAGAAATTTTTTTCAGAATCTATATTCAAAGAAACCAATTAATCGGGGAAAATTGCAAAGCTATTTAGAAAAGTATGTGGTGAAAATTGATCAAACATTGGGGAAAGTAATAACATTGAGAGTGGAAACTATATTATTGTTGGTAATTAAGGAAATAGAATTAACAAAATATGAAAAAGAATTGATTAGAATTATGATTATAATAGGTAGAATTATAATAGCTAGATATTGGAAACTAGATGTGATTTTTAGAATAGAAGAGTGGAATTCTGAAATGTGGAAATTAGCTTTAAATGATAAAATGACATGTGATATTAAAATTAGAAGTGGTGTGTATAAAGAAGATATTTTCTGGAAGACTTGGAAACCATTTGTGGACTTTGCGCTTGGAACATTGGACGCTTCAGTACCTGTACCTCGAGAACGTGGATTTTGGCAATCATGAGGATATATCCGAAGACCCAAATCTTCCTTTTATGTATAGCACAAGGGTGTAATAATGTATTTTTTTTTGTTTGTTTGTTGTAAAAAAAGTAATAAAAAAAAAAAAAAGAAATTGGGAAACTAGTAGCAGATAACTTTATGGATTGGAAAAATGTCAAAGTCTGTATTCTTCTTTTAAAATTCAGATTCTCAGCTTGATGGATTTGTGTGAATCTTAGATGGGGATGTCTAAATGCTAAGTGTGAGCAAAAAGAAAAAAGAAAAAAGGCCATTTGTCAGTGGCAGACACCTCTAAATACTGTAAAGATAACTAGGCCATGATCATCTATGTTTTTCTCATAGTAATGAAATTATAGACTATTGCAGTCTGCTGCATATAGGGTTGCCTAGGGAGATTTTTCATAAACTTTAAAACTGTTCCAAAATATTGCTGCTGAATATAGATAGCATTGGTGTTTAGAAAAATACGATGCCAAACTTTTAGCCACCAGTCAGTTTAAAAGGAAGCTGGAAGATTTCAGATTGTACATCCCACATGGTATGGAGCTCAAGTAACAGAATAAAATCTGCACAATAGTACCTGCATATGAAGATAGTTCTATACGCTTTTCTCTAGGTTTCCCTAGTTCAGGAGGTTATGTGCCTCCCTGCCCTTTCCACATCTGCTTGTATCAGTGGAAGGCCTTTTGATCATGCTACAATTTTAATCCCTGTTCAAGTTCGCAACATTTGCACATCTGCCAGTTTAATTGATCAGTTATTGGACACCGTTTTGATCTTTTGTAACACTGATATTTCATATGAACTATACAGGGCAAAATTACTCCAGAGAATAACTTCACACATTTACCAACACCATGGTGCACTTTCTGGAAGCTAGTACTCATCCCTGACTCAGCCTGCCCTATAGCTATGGTTGTGGCCAGAGGTCTAGAATGGAGGGGAGTGCTCACTCAGCAGTAGAGAAGGCCAGGGTGAAATTCTCTTTCCGATTTGCTGGGTCAAGATTTGCATAGTCAAAGGCATCAGGAAAAAACTTGTGGATGAGGGCGCAAAAAGCCATGCCACTTTTCCAACTGGTAGAAAAGTTCTGAATGTCCACATGCTGAAAATGAGAAAAAGAGATATTAAGCACAAAAGGTCAACCACTTCTCCTTTTTTTTTTTAGGGTTTCCTGCACTAGCAAGTGACTGAAACATGCATTCCTGTCTATTTAAGATAAACTTATCATTCTAGTAGAACACATTGTTGGATTGGAATAAATTGTGTGAATGGATTTACTTACATATGACATGAAATAGTTATCTGTAAAATATGGCAGTAATTGGGGAGCATTCTGAATCTAGATTATTGTGTTAACATCCTCCCCTTTTTGAGCATTGTTCATTGTAACTTGGAAGTGAAAGGAAAAATTGTAAGGTTAATGGAGAATTAACTTACTGCCCCCGTGTGCTCGGCATTCTTACTTCACCTTGCTATTATATTTTAAAATTTCACATAATGTTTCCATCATTTATCTTTCAGTAATCTTTCAAACCTGCCTTCATTATAGGTCATGATTTGTGAAGCCACCATTTCTGATACACAGCAACACATTGCATGTAGCAATGGTTCCATCTATTCTGCTGGATGTTAGTGCTATTGTGATAGGCCCTGTGTTTTGTAGTACATGAATTATCAACACATATGTCACCATTTTGACTGTATGCTAACAGTTTCACTAAACGTTAGGCATTATAACTTCAAAGTGTTTTACAGTCTCAATATATGTGGTATATTGGCTTTCAGCTAAGATTTTTAGTTCATGAACTCCTTCTCTTAACTTTTTGAGTGAAATTCAACATCTGAATGTAAAGCATAATGAGAAAACAGTACAGGCTACAATTGCACACATGACTCTTCATATTCACATGGTAGTGAGTATGTGCTGGTTAATAACAAAAAAATACCAACAGCGCACAAAGAAATACAGTATTTCCTGACCTAGTTCACAGAAGAGATTATTCTACTATGATCCCCCCAGGGCTTTGCTCTCCAACTCTGATCAAAAACAGGGCAAGAATTTGGAATACCATCAGAATCTAGAAATGTCTCTGGGATTACTTTAGATATATAACAACAACAACACAAGACAATACAAATAAAAAGTAGCATCAGGGGGCTTTTGGGGGGACGGGTGCTACAAGTTCATAGTCTTTAACTCTGGGTAGCAATGCTTTCCCAAATACTCTTTAAAACCCAGAAAGGTGTATATTCACTTCTGAGTAAAGTATGTTGGAGTAAGCTTGCCAGAACTAGGGGAATATTGTCTTCACATCTCTTAAATTCTGATCATCCATATAGGCCTTCCTGCTGTTGCATTACTGGTGCCCCTTAAACCTGATTTCACCTTCCAAGGTAAACCAATTTGCCTACTTCACTTCACAGAAACATTTAAGGGCACTGGAGCAATTTTCATTTCATAGCTGATACCTTACTTCATAGCCACGGGTCATGGCCCGACACCATTCCAGCAACATGGTCTTCACAGTGTTTGCACCTCCAGTCTTCTTGATATTGGGGGCAGGACCAGTTGCAGCCCTTTGGAAGACGATTAAGGGGAAGAAAGGGAGGGAATAGGAAGGTAGAGAATAAACAAATGTATTTTTTTTAATCATACACAGATCCTATGAGATTTGGCTGGTGTAAGTCCCTTTTTTCCCTATTACCGTGTTTTCTGCTGAATGTCAGGTGGGGCAGAGAACTGCCTGATTTGTAAGCAATATACGCTATCTAATTTGATTATGTAAATATGTATGCATTTTATAATTTGTGCAAGAGAAACACTTGGTCAGGCAAGTTTTTTTACTAGAGATGCTGAATATGGTTGTGTTCTGAAGGACTTGCTTAGCTGTGCAGACACCACTGGAGTGTAGCGGTGTGGGTTTTCGCTGCCCATATCTGAAGTTTATTGTGGCAGTTGGATCTAGTCACACTTCTTAAACATGTCCCCTTATAAATGGTCTTGGATGATAATGGTGGCCAGTGCTGCCTTGGGATGATGGATACTGCTTGGGGACGTCTGCTGCCACCGAATGCCTCTCACCGACCCGTGCGCTCTCACAGGGAGGGACTCCTCAGGGTGCTGTCGGCCAGGCAGTGCCGACTGGCGACACCCAGGGGAAGGGCCTTTTCTGTGGGGGCCCCCACCCTCTGGAACGAGCTTCCCCCAGGACTTCGCCAACTTCCTGACCTTCGAACCTTCCGCCGCGAGCTTAAGACACATCTATTTATTTGCGCAGGACTGGACTAGAATTTTAAATTTTTAACTGTTTACATTTTAAATCTGGTTTTAAATGGGGTTTTATTATTTATATCTCTATTTTAAATATTCGGCCTATGTAATAAGTTTTTTAAATTAATGTTTTACCCTGTATATATATATGTTTTTTTATATGGCTGTAAACCGCCCTGAGTACCTAGGGAGATAGGGCGGTATAAAAGTGTGAATAATAATAATAATAATAAAAAAAAAGACTGGGTTTTTATATTGTGGTAAGCCAAGTATGAGTAACCCTTAGCTCTTCAGGAATTATAGAGTTTTTCTACGTTATGAGCAGAATTGGATGATAAAGTGAGACAAACAAGGCAGTACTGTGTGAGCTACCTAAATATATGTATCTAGAATTTTGGGATTTTCTTTTTGGGTTGGGTGGTTGTTTTTTCAATGTTAAGATACATTGTGTGACAAATATACTCAATTTCTGTTGCATGATACCTTCCTTTTATTGAATGGCCCTTCAATAAAGCAATGGTAGCATAAAGTAAAGTAAAATACCTAACTTTCTTAAAAGCTTTGAAAAATCAGATTTGGGGTTGGGTTTTTTTTTTTTTTTTTGCTAATCTCTCACTTCAGCTATGTGTGAAGCACAGTTTCTTTCTTTGCTTTCTCATTGAACAGAAGGCTTGTCATACCCCTTGTTTCATAGCTTATGTTTCAGCCAGCCAAACTTGAAGAAAACTTCTCAAGTGCAGTTATGTTGGTATGAAACCATACATTCCTGCCAGCATTTGTTGGAATATTATACTCATCATCATGGCTGATCTGGCACCATAGAAGAAGAAGTCTTTCTTGGCTTCTCCGCATTTGCCAACGGTTTCCACAAAGCAATCCATCCATTGCAATGACCCAGATAACAGGCTATCTTGATCAATGTTTTGTAAACCTCAGGTAGTCCTCGATTTAAAAGAGTTCACTTAGTGACAGTTCAAAATTCCCACGACACTGAAAAAAAGTGACTTATGACCATTTTTCGCAGCAACGACCTTTGCAGCATCGCCATGATCATGTGATCAAAATTCAGATGCTTGGCAACTGGATCACATGACCTTGGGACCCGTTGCTGTGTCTCAAGGTCATGTGATTGCCTTGTGTGACCTTCCAACAAGCAAAGTCAATGGGGAAGCCAGATTTATTTAACAACAGGGTTATTAACTACCCAACCACAGTTATTCACTTAACAAATGAGGCAAGAAAGGTCGTAAAATGGGACAAAACTCACTTAACAAATGTCTCACTTAACAACAAAAAATTTGGGCTCAATTGTGGTCCTAAGTCAATTGTGGTCCTATATTGGACAAATGCATGACACTATATATATGAAGGGAAAGGGTTCCAGAAAAAAAAAGGAAGGAGTTTCTTTAATTTTGTTTTTGTTTGGTACTTTGTGAATTCACGCAGTGCTATGGTAGAATTAGGAAGCTATGGACCAGGTGATTAGAGTAGTTGTCAACCTTGGCAACTTTAAGACTTAGGACTTCAACTCCCAGAGTTCTGAGGAATTCTGGGAGTTGAAGTCCACAACTCTTAGAGTTGCCAAGGTTGGAGACCCCTGGATTAGAGTATTGAGGCAGGGAGACCGAACTTTTATTGACTGCCATTCATAGGTTGGCCTGCTTGTCACGGTAGTCAGATACTGAATATGACTGTGGATATAGAGAGGTGAGTAGTGGATGGCACTGAATTAGGCAGTATGATAAACACATTAGGGAGTTACACAGTTGCACTGTGAGAATGAAATGAAGCACATTAAGGATGTTTTGCAAATGGAACAAATTTATCACCCGGTGGAGCTCAACGCACAGCCTATTTTAGGGCTTATGTTAAATTATTCATTTGTTTTCAGTCTCAAAATGTCTGGAAACCATGCCGCAGAGTTTCATCGGTAAGTCGGGCAGGCCACATACAGCTGGAGAGGTGCTGCCCACTCCAGCGCTAAGACATAATATAATTGCCGTGGTTTTGGTTTACTGTAAGGCATGCATTTAGCCATCGGGTTTTGTAAGCCAAACTACAGAAAGGTTTATCGGTATATGCATCACCAGGGCTGAACAAACTGTAGTGAAACGAGCAATGGCAGAACCTGAGACACAGCGGCCTTACCCTCCAAACCTCTCCACAATGGCTTTGGGACTGTCCCTGGGTGGCATCCTTGGCCTTGTTATCTCTCTCCGGTCAAAAGCAGGCCTCTTCTTTTCTCTTTGGCAGCAGCTGCTTCCTCTGGTGCAGCAGGAAGGGCCTTTTCTGTGGGGCCCCACCCTCTGGAACGAGCTTCCCCCAGGACTTCGCCAACTTCCTGACCTTCGAACCTTCCGCCGCGAGCTTAAGACACATCTATTTATTTGCGCAGGACTGGACTAGAATTTTAAATTTTTAACTGTTTACATTTTAAATCTGGTTTTAAATGGGGTTTTATTATTTATATCTCTATTTTAAATATTCGGCCTATGTAATAAGTTTTTTAAATTAATGTTTTACCCTGTATATATATATGTTTTTTTATATGGCTGTAAACCGCCCTGAGTACCTAGGGAGATAGGGCGGTATAAAAGTGTGAATAATAATAATAATAATAAAAAAAAAGACTGGGTTTTTATATTGTGGTAAGCCAAGTATGAGTAACCCTTAGCTCTTCAGGAATTATAGAGTTTTTCTACGTTATGAGCAGAATTGGATGATAAAGTGAGACAAACAAGGCAGTACTGTGTGAGCTACCTAAATATATGTATCTAGAATTTTGGGATTTTCTTTTTGGGTTGGGTGGTTGTTTTTTCAATGTTAAGATACATTGTGTGACAAATATACTCAATTTCTGTTGCATGATACCTTCCTTTTATTGAATGGCCCTTCAATAAAGCAATGGTAGCATAAAGTAAAGTAAAATACCTAACTTTCTTAAAAGCTTTGAAAAATCAGATTTGGGGTTGGGTTTTTTTTTTTTTTTTTGCTAATCTCTCACTTCAGCTATGTGTGAAGCACAGTTTCTTTCTTTGCTTTCTCATTGAACAGAAGGCTTGTCATACCCCTTGTTTCATAGCTTATGTTTCAGCCAGCCAAACTTGAAGAAAACTTCTCAAGTGCAGTTATGTTGGTATGAAACCATACATTCCTGCCAGCATTTGTTGGAATATTATACTCATCATCATGGCTGATCTGGCACCATAGAAGAAGAAGTCTTTCTTGGCTTCTCCGCATTTGCCAACGGTTTCCACAAAGCAATCCATCCATTGCAATGACCCAGATAACAGGCTATCTTGATCAATGTTTTGTAAACCTCAGGTAGTCCTCGATTTAAAAGAGTTCACTTAGTGACAGTTCAAAATTCCCACGACACTGAAAAAAAGTGACTTATGACCATTTTTCGCAGCAACGACCTTTGCAGCATCGCCATGATCATGTGATCAAAATTCAGATGCTTGGCAACTGGATCACATGACCTTGGGACCCGTTGCTGTGTCTCAAGGTCATGTGATTGCCTTGTGTGACCTTCCAACAAGCAAAGTCAATGGGGAAGCCAGATTTATTTAACAACAGGGTTATTAACTACCCAACCACAGTTATTCACTTAACAAATGAGGCAAGAAAGGTCGTAAAATGGGACAAAACTCACTTAACAAATGTCTCACTTAACAACAAAAAATTTGGGCTCAATTGTGGTCCTAAGTCAATTGTGGTCCTATATTGGACAAATGCATGACACTATATATATGAAGGGAAAGGGTTCCAGAAAAAAAAAGGAAGGAGTTTCTTTAATTTTGTTTTTGTTTGGTACTTTGTGAATTCACGCAGTGCTATGGTAGAATTAGGAAGCTATGGACCAGGTGATTAGAGCAGGGCTGTCCAACCTTGGCAACTTTAAGACTTGTGGACTTCAACTCCCAGAGTTCTGAGGAATTCTGGGAGTTGAAGTCCACAACTCTTAGAGGTGCCAAGGTTGGAGACCCCTGGATTAGAGTATTGAGGCAGGGAGACCGAACTTTTATTGACTGCCATTCATAGGTTGGCCTGCTTGTCACGGTAGTCAGATACTGAATATGACTGTGGATATAGAGAGGTGAGTAGTGGATGGCACTGAATTAGGCAGTATGATAAACACATTAGGGAGTTACACAGTTGCACTGTGAGAATGAAATGAAGCACATTAAGGATGTTTTGCAAATGGAACAAATTTATCACCCGGTGGAGCTCAACGCACAGCCTATTTTAGGGCTTATGTTAAATTATTCATTTGTTTTCAGTCTCAAAATGTCTGGAAACCATGCCGCAGAGTTTCATCGGTAAGTCGGGCAGGCCACATACAGCTGGAGAGGTGCTGCCCACTCCAGCGCTAAGACATAATATAATTGCCGTGGTTTTGGTTTACTGTAAGGCATGCATTTAGCCATCGGGTTTTGTAAGCCAAACTACAGAAAGGTTTATCGGTATATGCATCACCAGGGCTGAACAAACTGTAGTGAAACGAGCAATGGCAGAACCTGAGACACAGCGGCCTTACCCTCCAAACCTCTCCACAATGGCTTTGCGGGACTGTCCCCTGGGTGGCATCCTTGGCCTTGTTATCTCTCTCCGGTCAAAAGCAGGCCTCTTCTTTTTCTCTTTGGCAGCAGCTGCTTCCTCTGGTGCAGCAGGAAGGGGCTCTTTCTCTCCCTTCAGGGCAGCTTCAGGGCTGAGAACCAGAAAATAAAAACACCCTGAGCCTGAAGCGCTGGAGAAGAAGTGACACCAGGTGAGTCTCTATCCTGGGCATTCAGGGAAAACCTCTCAGAAGAGATGGAGGGGTGAAATCTACTTACCTCCCCTACCAGTTCGGAAATGCATGCGTCACCTGTGCACGCTGACCCTCTGCACATGGGCAAACCCTTCTGCGCAGGCACAGAGGGTAAAAGACAGGTTACTTCCTGGTTAAAACCAGGAAGTAACGATGACCGGGTGCGTGGGTGGAGCCTCGCGCTGCCGTTGCTACCGGTTCTCCAAACCACCTACTGCCATTGCTACCAGTTCGTCCGAACTGGTAGCATTTCACCCTTGGTGTGGTGGCTCAGAAAGGGGAAGTCTCTTTCTGCCCACTCTTCAGTAAAGACTACCAACAGTTTGCAGCTAGAAATGTGAAGGTCTGGGGAAAAGCTGAAGCACTACCGTCTCCAGTTTTCACTTCTTCCCAATTTTTCTCATTCACCACCCCGATGTTTCTCTTTGCCCTTCCCAATTTTCTGAATGTTCACGTCTTTATTAACATCCTCCCTTGATTTGACCCAGAGGTGGGTTCTACGTACCTTTACTACCGGTTCGCAACATGCCCGCGTGCAGATCACTTTTGATGACGTTCGGGTCAGTGGGCGGAGCCTCCCGCCGGTTTTACAACCGGTTCTATATAACCGGTCCAAACCGGGGGCAACCCATCACTGATTTGACCTTTCATATATTAGGGAAGGTGAAGTTCTAGCCCCAGCACCTTCAGAAGGCATCTGTTTGGGAAGACTAGTTACTCTAATGCTTTGGAGGCCTGACATGATATGCCCACTTCACTGATCTCCTCCGAGCTTTAAGAATCTTTTCAGCAACCAATTTATGGCCGCAGAAGGGTATATATTAGAAATCTGAAGTCCTTGATAGAAGCTTGAAGGCCAGTATTTAACCTTTGGGTGGAGCGGAGGCGGGGAGAGAAACAGTTCTCCTCACTGTTACTACTCTTTCTCCCATTTTGGTCATCCCAGTCATTGCTGAACTTTGCTTTCTGAGTGCCCCCTGCAGAGTAAAAAGTGGTAATGCAGCCTCTGGGATGGGCAAAAGATGCAGAATTGCTGATAGACAATGATTTGCAGTCAATTGCCAAGGAGCCTTTTCTCCCAATGGTTTAAAAAGAAGGGCCCACCAGCTCACCTGTTCTTCCTTCCTTCTGTACCTAATGATAGACCTGAAGTGGAAAGAAGAACGTGAGGAAGGAAGGCTCGTGTGTTTAGCAGTATGAGCTATATTTAACTCTGAAACTCAATCTGCTCCTCACTTCTTCAATTCTTAGGTGTATATTTATTCATTTAGAAAATTTATTTGCTGTCCATCTCGCGTCCAATGATTATGGATATATCTTTTGCACCAAGTTCTGATAAGTGATTATCAGGCTTGTAACCATCTCCCCCAATATATCTTGTAAACCTGAATCTTGTCCATCTCAAATGTAGCCCACCTTCTAGAAAGGCTTCCAGAGATTATCTCACCTGGTGATTTCCGCTGGAGCAGCTTCTGGAGTGGTAGTTGGTGGAGGGATGCCACCTAGATTGGATTACAGACATATTATTAGTTTTTCTTACCTTGTGAATGAACCTCAGCCCCATGTCTGAACTGCGGTCTCTTTACTCTCCTCTGTATCTTGCCCTCATCCATGTTTTGCAGTATAGAAAATAGCAGCAGACAGTTTCATAAACCATTACAGGGAAATGGAGAAAAGACCAGCCTGATGGGGCCAGGGGGCAAAATTGGGATTCCTGCTTACATTGTCAATAAGGTATCAGCGAAGGTCATGAGAAAAATGTCTTCAGAAGGACTGAGCAGTAATGAAGGAAGTTATGAAGTCTAGAAACACTGATTGTGGAGGGTTTGATTATTGGTAAAAAAAATAATAATAACATGATTTACTCAGGATTAAGGTCCAGGCAGACTTTTTAGGATAAAGGGTGGGCAATTAATTTTCCCAGGGGGATGCATGAGAAACTGGGACTCTTGTGGAGGGGCACTGAAGCTGCCCTGCCCCTACAGCCCCGTTCTGCCACCACACTGATGCCACAGGCTGGAGACGGATAGATGAAGGGTCAGATGTAGCCCATGGGCCATAAAATACCTAAGTCTGTTCTAGGAGGTATTATTTTAAGCAAGAAATCCCAGTGTGTCTGGTTCTGGAGAACCGGTAGCAGAAATTTTGAGTAGTTTGGAGAACTGGCAAATACCACCTCTGGGTGGCCCCAGAGGGGGGTGGTAATGGGGATTTTGCAACATCCTTCCCCCAGGAGGGGAGGGAATGAAGATTTTTCAATATCCTTCCTCTGGAGTGGGGTGGGAATGGAGATTTTGCAATATCCTTTCCCTGCCACACCCACCAAGCCATGTCCACAGAACCGGTAGGGAAAAAATTTGGATTTCACCCCTGAGTGTGTCTCTTCTTCTTTTGGTCTATTCCAGAGGTCTTCAAACTTGGCAGCTTTAAGACTTGTGGACATCAACTCCCAGAATTCTCCAGCCAGCTATGGTGGCTTAAAGCTTAAAGCTGCCAAGTTTGAGGACCCCTGGTCTATTCTATCCAACTTTAGTGTATTTGGTCTTCTCAGTTTGCTGAATGGCGTTTTCCTTACCTGTCTCCAAACCTTTGAGCTCGGTTGGGCTTTGTGGACTTGCTTCAGGAGAACGAGGAGGGAATTCTGGCCAGAATTCCTCTTCTTCCTCCTCGGGATCCGGTGAAAGAGGCTCATCAGAAGTGCTGCCAGTTTGACCCTGCAGGTAGGGAAGGAGGATGGGGAAAGTCAACCAGATTAAGTTCTTCCTCCATTTGATTTTCTAGGTTCCTTCTCTGCCTTACCTTCAGCATCTCAAGGCAGCTTGCATAGCATTCTCTTCTCCCATAATAACTTCCCATTGTGATTAGGTTGGACAAAGAAAAAGTGACTGTCCCAAAGTTATCCAATGCTCTTCCTTCAGTTTGAGATGTCCCAGTCTTCCCCAGTCTAAATCCTTAAGCACTGCAGCAGTGGTGGGTTGCCCCTGGTTGGGACCAGTTCTATAGAACCGGTAGTAAAACCGGTGGGAGGCTCCGCCCACTGACCCAAATGTCATCAAAACTCTTCTGTGCATGCGGGCATGATGCGAACCGGTAGTAAAAGTAAGTAGCAGGGGTGGGTTCTACTTACCTTTACTACCGGTTCGCATCATGCCTCCCGCTGGTTTTACTATCGGTTCTATAGAACCGGTCCGAACCGGGGGCAACCCACCACTGGTAAGTAGAACCTACCCCTGCACTGCAGCACCCGGGCTCTTTCGTTCGTACCTAGGCCTTACAAAGTTCTTGTTTTGTTATGTATTCATATATTGATAAAACAAACAAACAAACAGAAATGATAATTTACAAATGTCTACATACATGGATTTCTTCTTTCTATTGAAGCCTTTCCTTGCTATTCTTCCCTTGTGCTTTCTAGTCTAAGGAGCAATAGTTTATCCAGTTATTACAGGGCTGGAAATTCTGACTTTTTCTAACCAGTTTCACAATGTAAGCAGGGAATTCAATATTTTTTCCTACTCAGTTTTAAATATACAGTATTGTACCTTTTATAAACTCATCTGGTAAAATCTCATCAAAATTTCCTGTAGGCTTTTCTTCCAGAACAGGTAACCTTGAGTCATTTCCCCAAAAGATGTTAGGAAGGCAAATAGTTAATACTAATGATATATAGGTTAGTTTTGCATTTGCAGCTCATTTTAAATAGTAGTAGGAAGGTCCTTCATAATTTGAGAGTTCTACAAAGCAATAATGTAATTTTCATTTTTAAAAATTGCATCCAATGTTTACCCAATTTCACTTATAAGTAAGTAATGCTAGTCTAAAGTGATCTCCTATCTTCATAAGTTCAGAGAAACCTCTAGAGGTTGCTATGCAACTATAGAACAAGGACAAACTCCCTCCCTCCCTTCCTTCCCCCTCCTTCCCTCCCTCCCTCCCTCCCTCCCTCCCCATAACTGAAATCCACAAAGGCAATTGCAATGACATTAAGATAATTTTGGGAAAAGTTGAGGAAGAAGTTGTGACATTCCTTGAATGAGGACATTTAGTTTTGAAAGTTAGATAACCTTGATTGGTCTATGTTTTCTTATTTTGCAAGCCTTTGTTTTTTGATGATTTTGTAGCTAGTTTCAGTGGCAGAAAATCAGTCATTTTGGGGGCTGTATGACAGTGACTGGGAATAGCAGGCTATAACAAAATTATCCCACTTCTTTCAACCATCTTCCCAAGGAAAAGTTCCTTCAATTGTAGTTTCCTATGAGTACCTATGGAAGAATAACACAGCTTCTTTGCTTTTTCTGTCTTTACCAACATCTTATGATTGGAAGAAATAGAAACAAGGGTGAAGAAGGCAAGTTACCATATAAACATGTTGTTATTTAACGATTATTTCACATTCTTTGTGAATGGTTGAATAACAGTATGACTTACAACCATTCTATTAGTGATCGTTTGAAGTGTACAACAGCACTGAGAAAAGTGACTTATGACTGTTTTTCACACTTAAAACCATTGCAGGATCCCCATGATCATGTAATTAAAATTCAGACGCTTGGTAACTGACTGTAAGTTTTGTATTTGTATGTTGTAAACATAATATTTTAATAATATAATATGTTAAGGGACATAATATGTTAAGGATTGCGGTGGCTCAGTGTGTCAGCTTTGGAAGCCATACTAGGCCGGAGGCTTCCGCGCTGCCACTTTCCAATGTGTGGGAAAGTAGGAGGGGGGGGGATTTGGTAGAGGGGGCCATTAGACATAATAACATTCTTCCTGCCGGTCAAGGTCAGGCCGAGCCTACATCTGGAGAAGGAGTGGCCGGAGTGATGTCTTGAGATGGGACGGTTGGCGATTGGAGCATGTGATCGGCAGAGGGGTCAAGGGGAGTGGGGATTTTGGAGTTTGTCTTACTGAGGAAAAACCCAGATCCCTGGATTCGGATTTTATCCAGTTGTGCCAGTTTACCTATGCTAGTAAAATAACTTTGAAAGATGTTTGTTTCAGAGTCTTTTCTGCAGGAGGGGGCTTTCTGGACCGCTGACACAGTGACTAAGACCCTGAGCTTGTTGATCAAAAGGTCGGCAGTTCAGCAGTTCGAATCCCTAGTGCCACATAATGGGGTGAGCTCCTGTTATTTATCCCAGCTTCTGCCAATCTAGCAGTTCGAAAGCACGTAAAAATGCAAGTAGAAAAATAGGGACCACCTTTGGTGGGAAGGTAGCAGCATTCCATGCACCTTTGGCGTTTAGTCATGACCATGGAGACGTCTTTGGACAGTGCTGGCTCTTTGGCTTTGAAACGGAGATGAGCACCACCCCCAAGTGTCAGGAACGACTAGCACATATGTGCGAGGGGAACCTTTACCTTTACCTTTAAACATAATATAAGCTGGCACATAGCTAAAGCTAAATTAAAATTAGTGACAGACACATATATAAGTCTGGGTAAGTGTATTTTGTCTATTTGCCCACTGACATGAAGTTACATAGAATAAAATAATGTGACATGAAATGTAAGGGCAAGGAGGATAAAAATACTCCTGATGTTTTATAGAAAAGAAGTGACAGGAGCTATTCTCTTGAAAGAAAAGAAGCAAATGATTACAATTTGAAATGTGTTCTGTTCTCACCTCTTCCTTGGCATTTTTCTTCAAAACATCAGCCTTTCCCCCTTCCTCTCCCTGTAGGTCTTCTGGTTTTTCAGAAACATCATCTTTGGTCTCAGATACACCTTCAGATTCTGGTTGGCTGCTGTCTTTGACTATCTTCTCCTTCTGGCTTGCCTTGGATGCCTCTCCCTGTAGGTCTTCTGGTTTTTCAGAAACATCATCTTTGGTTTCAGATACACCTTCAGATTCTGGTTGGCTGCTGTCTTTGACTATCTTCTCTTTCTGGCTTGCCTTGGATGCCTCTCCTTGTAGGTCTTCTGGTTTTTCAGAAACATCATATTTGGTTTCAGATACATCTTCAGATTCTGGTTGGCTGCTGTCTTTGACTATCTTCTCCTTCTGGCTTGCCTTGGATGCCATCCCCTGTTCAGATTCAGAAGCTTCTTCTGTAGATTCTTCCTTCTGCTTTGCCTCAAGTCCAGCAGCCTCAGTTTCCCCAGCCTCCTTCTCTCCATGCACCTCATTCCCAGCAGCCATCTTTGCTTTCTCTACTTCACTTGCATCATCCACCTCTTTCCCAGTTTCTTCTGCAAACTTTCTCTCCTCTTTAGTTTCTTTCTCACCAGTCTCTGCTTTTCCTGCCTCACTCTCCCCTTCAAATGCATTTTGAGTCATTTCTGACTTCTGCTGCAGCCCATTGATCTGCTGGTTCTTATCTTGTTCCTTGGTGTCTCCAGTCTCCATAATACCAGGTTTCTCTGTTGTTCCAATGGAGTGCAAAGTAAGTGGCCTATTCACGCTCCACTCCTGGAAATATATATATAATGGGGATAAAAACCATGAAATCTCAGTGTTAAAGGTTTCCACTTTTTTACACAAATTAGTAATGCATATTATAACTGTTAATTTGTCCCAACTGCTTGGGCAATCCTTGGCATCTCTAATTTGCAGTTAAATGTGTGATCTGACTCTATTGAAAAGCTGAGGGCATTTAATGTGATGAGGAACTATTCACTCAGAGAAGTCATCAATGAATGTGTGTGTGTGTGTGTTTGTGTATGTGTCAATTGCACTGAATACATTTATTCCTTAAAATCTACTGTAGATGCCAGGGGGAGGAGGAAGAGGATGATGATGATGATAACTGGAGAAGGAATATTGAAGGAGAGGCTGATTTTACAAAACCTTTCTTCTAAAGTATATAACAGTGATGGCTAACCTTTTCTGGATCAAGTGCCCAAAGTGTGTGTGTGTGTTTGCACGAATGTGCATGTGCGCGCCCGAACCCAAAATGCAGTGCACGGATGGGCCCCCGCATGCCCCCCCGCCCCCGTGCATGCGGCAGCCCCCCCCACATACGCACGCAGCCCTGCCATACTTGTCCCCCCGCAGGCTCCCCACCCCTCGTGCATGCACGGCAGAGACCCAAAGATCAGCTGGCCGGTGGGAGGTGCTTGTGCATGCACAGCGGGGCTGAACTGGGGAATCGGCTCGCGTGCCCACAGAGAGAGCGTTGCGTGCCACCTCTGGCACGCGTGCCATAGGTCCGCCATCACGGGTATATGACATGCAGCTAAGAAAATTCTGTAACTATTGCCAAACTGGAGGTTTTGCTGTGCTGAAAATCATTTTTGCATAGTAATCGCATCCACGGCAGTAAAAACACTTGCTATTCTCTGCACTTCTTCTGAATTTCAGAACAATTTGATCATACGCTTAGTATCAGCCATTAGAATTGTATTAAAGTTTTCAGAACTGCAGCTGCATAACCTCCTTTATTGGACATTCTAGTGCAGGGGTCTCCAACTTTGGCCACTTTAAGCCTGGAGGACTTCAACTCCCAGAATCCCCCAGCCGGCTTTGCTTAAAAGTTGCCAAGGTTGGAGACCCCTGTTCTAGTGCAAGTGGGGCTGCATTTGTGTGCATCCCTCTATGTTTCTGAACAAAGGAAACATGACCAACAGTCTCATATCCAATGTCTGAGATCACAAAATGTGGCTTAACACAGAACTTGGCAACATGTGCTTTAATCCGCCCTTCTTTGAGTATTAACAGACAGAACTATGCGCATGGCTAAACTCAACAACCTCTATCTGTGTTAATCCGGTACGTTTTTCTGTGTATGACAGGGTAGCAAATATTTCTCATCCCCAGCATAGATCCATGGTGTTATTCCAAGTAACTACAATATAAAGTCTTTTGGCGTGTAAAGCAACAATCCTGTAGACAATCTCCTCTTCCTCTGGCAGTAAAAACCCAGCAGTCATAAAAGTTTTAGAAGTTGCTATTCTTGCCTCTTTCTGCCTAATTGTGAGATTGGTCCCGTCTGAGAAACACTTCAAAGGAGCAAATTATCTGAAGCACAAGATAGATCCTCGGTGGCTGGGAAACTCCTGTCCTCTTCCTTTCTTATCACTTAATAAATCATCTTTAAATAAAACCTGCCAACGAAGTCCAGGAACAGCCAGTGACTCAGACATGGAAAGAGCAAGTGGCAGTTCTAGGGAAAAGGGGGCAGGTGAGTTGCTGTAACACCAACTAAAAATACCCTCCTGACATTTGCAAAGACAGTGGAGAGATCAGGATGCCTGGAAGTCTCTTAGCGCGTTTCGCTTGGTACCCCATTATTCTTCTGTGGGCTGTAACTCCATATTCAATTGAAAGCAATGGATTTGTTAGTTTTTAATTACTAAACATCTGGTAGTTTAGTAAAAAAACAACCCCACAGTGGTTAGAATGCAGTACTGCAGGGCTAACTCACTACTCACTCCAGGAGTTCAATTCTGAGTGGCTCAAGGTTGCTTCAGCCTTCCATCCTTCCGAGGTTGGTAAAATGAGGGCCCAGATTGTTGGGGGCAATATGCTGACTCTGTAAACTCTCGCTTAGAGAGGGCTGTAAACGTACTGTGAAGCGGTATGTAAGTCTAAGTGCTATTGCTATTGCTCTGTCAATAAAAGTGTTCTTTCAGTTAAAAAAGCCACACCATTTATTATCTGTTCTTTATATCCAAGCTTCTGCTATCCTGTTTGCTCAATATAAGAATTGTAGCAGAGGTGGAACTGGTCAGCACAGGTTCTGACCAGTTCTGGAGAACCGGTAGTGGAAATTTTGAGTAGTTCGGAGAACCAGTAAATACCACCTCTGACTGGCCCCGCCCCCATCTATTCTCTGCCTCCCAAGTCCCAGCTGATCGGGAGGAAATGGTGATTTTATTTATTTATTTATTTATTTATTTATTTATTTATTTATTTATTTTGCAGTAACCTTCCCCTGGAGTGGGGAGGGAATGGAGATTTTACAGTATTCTTCCCCTGTCAGGCCCACTAAGCCACGCCCACAGAACCGGTAGTAAAAAATTTTGAATACCACCACTGAATTGTAGGGGAAGTTTCCTATTGTTTTCAGGAAAACTTTTTCCTGAAAAATCAAGTCAGAGAGAAAGAGTTACAAGAAAAAAGCCCTCGCTGAACAATGACTGGGTGTAATTTGTCTAAAGATGGGAACCTTATGATTCCAAAGAATCATTGGCAGGTAACTGTGTATGTCCATTGATTGGTTCCAAACGTATTTTTCCTACTTTGTTTTCAGCCAATCCCCACCTAGGGGTCATCCTTCCTGAACTGTGCCCATGTTCTTCTCTTTCATCTCCACATTTCTGCCTTGGATTTCCAGTGACATACTCATAACTCAGTCACACGATAGCATCTGTAGAAATCCTTAGGTGCCCTTTCATTGTAGGACTTTACTAAATTATGAGACTATTCGTAACACACTTGGGAGGAATAGATGTTTTTGTTCAGCTAAGAGGTAGCACTTAGCTGACCTCAGATGATTTAAAAATGCTTAAATGGAGAGGAGCTTATTAGAATCAGGATGGGAAAAGTCAGGGCTGTAGGCAGGACTGAGAAATTGAAAAAGCATCCTGGAAGGGTAATGGCAAATCATTTTTGTAATGCTGATGAGATACATCCACAAAGTTATAGAATAGAATTTTTTAGAATAGAATTTTTTTTTTATTGGCCAAGTGTGATTGGACACACAAGGAATTTGTCTTGGTGCATATGCTCTCAGTGTACATAAAAGAAAAGATACGTTCATCAAGGTACAACATTTACAACACAAATGATGGTCAATATATCAATATAAATCATAAGGATTGCCAGCAACAAAGTTACAGTCATACAGTCATAAGTGGAAAGAGATTGGTGATGGAAACTATGAAAAAATTAATAGTAGTGCAGATTCAGTAAATAGTTTGACAGTGTTGATGGAATTATTTGTTTAGCAGAGTGATGGCCTTCGGGAAAAAACTGTTCTTGTGTCTGATTCAATTCTTGTTTTGAATTGAATTGAATCTGATTCAATTCTTGTTATCAAGAATTGAATCAGATTCGAAGGAAGTGTCAGAGTACGTCTGCTGGGATAATGGTACAAATTTCACTCTTCTCTACTGGAGCTACAAGCATATTCACTAAGTGACAGAAGACGTTTGAATAGATTAAAAACCATTTTACTGAAGAAAGAAATTCTTCAAACCTATGCACGCCAGTCACACAGAATATAAGGCATTTTTTTGAGCTAGATGCTGAATATTGTGGTGAATTCTGGATGATTGAGTATTACTGCCTGCCTTATTCTCGTCCTTCTTACACCAGTTGATGCCTTTCCAGCCTTTGAATATGCAGACATGCCATAAGTTCTTTGAAACCAAACCAACTAAAGTCTGCAGCTGTGGGCAAATCCTAAAGACTATAGTCCTGTGTAACTTTCTTGAAATTGGTTTATATGAGATTTGTACCAACTTTGGTATTTTTATTTCTCTCTCCAAAACCAGAAAAGCATAGCAGAAGTTCCGTGCCTTGCTGACTTGCATACATTTTAAATGATTTACAGCTCCATGAATATGTTTAAATTGAAGATATATTCCAAAGCTCCTTGAGAGTTCCATCATAGAGCATTTGGCTGTTTTCCTTCATACATCAGTATTCTCAGAGCTGTCACCATTGTAAAAAAAAATTGAGATTCTTGGCCTTCAACGTTACACAATAAACAGAAATTCAAAGGGTGTACCTTCCAAAATATACCTTTACCACTAACAATACTAGGAAGTTACAGATTCAGAGAAATAGAGACAACACATTTATTTTTTATCTGAGGAAAAGGATTGCCTAACTTAGCCTTCAATGAACATTTAGACTGAATATTCCAAAATAATCTCAGATGTATAGTAAAAACACTTTTATACAGCATATAAAAAGGCAACATAAAAGTAATCAATAAAATGTAAAGCACAGGAAAATAATCAGAGATCAAATAGGTTGGATAATATATATTTGGTTTAAAGACTCTGTGAAATCAAAAGCTGTGGGTCTGTAGATAACTAGAATAAACACCCGTTGAGCCTTTTTGATGAACTAATGCCACAACCAGAACACCATCCATGAGAAGGCTGTTTCTGGCCATTTTTTGCCACCCTGAGATGTGGTCCATCTTTGCTATTTTGAAGAACTCTCAGCAGCATACGCGTAGTTAGTTTTCTTCTTTTTTAGTTTTCAATGTCTTCAGTGAATACTTTAAAGAATAGCTAGTTCCCATACATAACCATTCTTCTTATGTCTCCTAAATTTTGGGGGGTGAGATAGGAGAACATAATATGTGTTTAAGTATAACTTTACCCTGAGGTTTCCTCCCTCCCGTCTCTATTTCTCCTTCCAGAGTATAACAACAAAATACCTTACCCCACCAGACTTGAAATCCTAGGCTTAGAAAACTTGGAACTCCGTCGCCTTCGACAAGACCTAAGTTTATCTCATAGAATCATCTATTGTAATGTCCTTCCTGTTAAAGACTACTTCAGCTTTAATTGCAACAATACAAGAGCAACCAACAGATTTAAACTTAATGTTAACCGCTTTAATCTAGATTGCAGAAAATATGACTTCTGTAACAGAATCATCAGTGCTTGGAATACTTTACCTGACTCTGTGGTCTCTTCCCATAATCCTAAAAGCTTCAACCAAAAACTTTCTACTATTGACCTCACCCCATTCCTAAGAGGACCATAAGGGGCGTGCATAAGCGCACAAACGTGCCTACCGTTCCTGTCCTATTGGTTTTTTTTCTTTTCTTTTCTTCTTCCTATATATTTTTTTTTTTTGTTTACATTTATACCCCGCCCTTCTCCGAAGACTCAGGGCGGCTTACAATGTATAGGGCAATATATATATATTGGTGCTTATACCTCCTAATATTTACTCATATATATGTTTATATACTATATAATCCTTTTTATATGATGTTGTGACAAAAATAAATAAATAAATAAATAAAATAAAAATAAAATAAGAATCCTACCTGAGCTCTCTAGGACCTGAACATGGTGTAGGAGTCATCGAATAGCCATCTCCTTACATCTTGGGAATAAACACTTACCTGGAGTCACACCTAGGAACAGTTCTTTAGTGAGCTCAGAGTCTACTATGGACCATTTAGAAAGATGATGCCGTAGAAATCAAACTCCACCTACCTATTGGTAGGTCCTTCCCGGAGGCTAGCTGACTTTCTTTGTGCCTTCTTTCTCCTGGCTTCTTCTGCCAGTATCTCAATCCCCACTCCTATCGCTATGCCTGCCTGCAGCATTTCTCTCATTGTTTACTACTCTGTTGATACAGCCACCCTCCGTTCTGTGATGGGTAACTAAACACTCCTATTTTTATCAGGAAGCCAGCAGGTGCTTCTTTCAATCATAGCCCCTACTTCTCAGAAGGGCCAGATGGAGCCAGGGCAAGGTAAAGAGTGATAGCTGCTAGCAGCCTCTTAGAAGTTCAGCTCAACTTTTAAGGGAATCACAGGAAAGAACTATTTTTCTCTTTTAGGGGGAAAGTGATGTCTAGCGATCTGCCTGTAAGAGATTTTTCTGCCTGTGTATTGGTCTCTCGAGGCAGCAGCTGTATGGGAGAATACTCCAGTGCTATTAATAATAGACACAGTTTCCGTAGCCTTTTGTCACTTCTGATATACAACAGACATTCAAAGGAAATTTGAAAGGTGGTCTACAGAGATTCAAAGAACATTTATACAAAAAGCAAAGGAAACTGCCAGAATACTTTAAAAATAAGTCATATCCTTAAGAGGATAGAAGGAGCTGTAGAAGTATATGAAATGTCTCCATTTAGAGCAGAACTGCCATTTACTTCCCTTATGTGTTGTTATTTAATGCATAAGATGTTTTGGGTTTCGGTAAGAGGAGAAAAATTCTAAATAAATAAAAGCAGGAATCCAGGCTCTAGTGCTTCCCCCCCCCCCATTGAGGATTAGAGATGATACAATGCAGGGCGTTGAGTGACCAACTTTGCCGTACTTCATTTTTGCACTCTTTAGGATGGGTTTAGCCCTGGGACACTCTTTACTCTTGAAAAGCAGTCAATTTCACAGAAATGGAGAATGTCTGAAGGAATATTGAGACTTCATCAATCTGAATGAAGTTGAATAGTTTCATCAAGAGACAAGTGCACCTCACTCATCTCGGATAAAGCAAAGAGAGCTTTGCTTGAATTATTTTAATTTGATATTGTAGCTTACATATCAACTATCAAAAAAATTGAGATATGTGGGGATTTTGATACATTACCTTATTTTTTCAGAGTATAAGACATTCTAGAGTATAAGACACACATTAGTTTTTGGGGAGGGAAACAAGAAAAAAACAAATTCTGTCTCTGCCTACCAGCATCCATTCGTATTCATCTGGCTAGCATCCTTGCAGCAAACAGCAAACAGCGTGGTCAGCTTCAGCACATTATTGCAGCCTGATTTAGCACGATCAGCTGATTGGTGGTTGGATTGGCCTCCCGGAATACTGCCAATCAGCTGTTCCAGGCTGTGGGGATCGCCAGAACCCATCGCCACCTCCATGCGTTGTGTTATCAGCCTCCGTGTGTTGCATTTTTGGCCTCCGCACGCCCCGTTTTTGGCCTCCATGAGTAGCATTTTTGGCCAGTTCCCCACCACCTGGAACTATGCATGGAGGCCAAAAATGGGGCGTGCGGAGGCCAAAAATGCTACGCGCAGAGGCCGATAACGCAACGCATGGAGGTGGCGATTGGCAGCGATCTGCTGTGGTGATCCCTGCAGCCTGGATTGGGTCTAAAACGGGGCTTGTGGAGGCCAAAAACACGACGTGCAGAGGCCGAAAATAGCTGAAGGGTGGGGGCTGGCAGGTGGGTGGGGCTTCGGCAACATTCGGTATATAAGACGGACCACAATTTTCACCCAGTTTTAGGGGGGTAGGGGGAAGTGTGTCTTATACTCCAAAAAGTACGATGTATATATAAAGTATGAAAACGAAGCATGTTTGCTGTTGAAACTAACCTTCATTCTATCTCCTTCCAACATGGATTCCCACTGGCTTCAGTGGAACAATATCTATTAGGAATGGTTAGAGTTTCAACCTTCTTCTAAGGGACATACTGACTACAGATCATATTTAACATTTAGATAGCAATTTCCAAGGATGCAATATCAAAAAACATGTTCATATTATGATTCGGGCAAATATGTTTTTGAATATCATCACTTCAGTTACGTTTCCTTGAAGAAGAAGAAAAATTCTGTGATAGAATTATGCTGCACTGGCAACGCAAGTTGCACAAATATTGTCAACACTCTTTTTCCCATCTTTCACAACCTGGCAGAAAGTATTTGCTGTAAACACTGCTATGGGAACAAAACTGAGATAGCTCTCTGCTGAAAGGAACTCATGGTTTAAATATATGATTTGCCAAGGACTCTGGTTGACTTAGTTTATAATGTGCTCCTGGGGTGACAGTGAAAATCTGGTGAAAACTATGGGATTAATCTCTTCAGTATGACAGTCACACAAGTCCAGTTGGTTATACCCACTTATTTATTTCTGAAGCCACTCTGACGCCTTGTGGCCAAACAAGACTTAGTTCCTAAAATTAGACTATAATAGGGACAAGACATAGGGATGGAGAACAATAACAAGAACTGCATTGTGATCCAGAGACAAAAACAAACCTTACTTTTATTACACAGAAGCTTCCTCACCAGAATACAACTGGAAGAAAGGCACGTAATACATTATGAAGCCGCCATGCCCAGATGTATAGGAAGAGTTTATTACATTAACAATCTACAAGAAGAAAAATACTCACTTGTAATTAGTGTTTTGTCTCCAAAGAAAAATTATACGCATTGGAGGTTGAAACCATGTCGGGGGTTCTGGTAATCTTTTTCCTAAGCACTGATTTACTGCTTTTGTTCTTCTTAAGCTACCTTCTGGACATGTTGATGTGCCCCAACATTATTATAATTTATATAAGCAATTAAAACTTGGTTATTTCAAAGGACCTTTGACAGGGAGATGATTGAAATTCCTTCTGTATATGACTCTACAGGGTTATTATTTCTTGCATAGGAAAGCTATACAATGTAGTACTTTAAAATTATTAGTTTGGACTTCTTTTGCTATTATAATTTTCTTTACTTAGATTAAGATAGAATGATAGGATTATCATCTACTGAATCAGTTGTTGGCTGGAGTGACATAAGCCCAATGAAATAAATCTTTTAAAAACCTGGTGCTTGGAATTGGTCTTCTAATTAGAGAAATAGCATGTTTTCAACAGCCTATCTAACTTGTTGTATGATCAAGAGGAATTCTCTTTTTTCTTCACACTGCAGGTTTTGTCTAAAGTAAACAAACATGCTTATTTGGGATGAGCTTCTTCTTATCAAGTCTGTATTGATTCATGGGCAGCAGAGAGAAATGATTTTATTTGCTCTTTATATAACAAGATACACAAAGATGGTATCAAATTACTTACTAAATATAAAAGCAATGTCAGCCAGTAAAAGTTACTGCATGATAAAGGTATTTTCTAACCCTCCTAATACAAGCACTCGATGAAGAGCCAATTCCAGCCAGAGTTGTGGTCAAACTCAAGAAACATTGATTTCTCTTTCAGTGAGTCACAGGCAGACAGACTGCAATTAGTTGGGCAAAAGAACAGACAAATTTGTCATTTGGGCTTCCAAATTTAGTCTTGATTAAAATAGTCTGAATGACATGTTTCGTAAAATTAATCTTTGCTAGCACCCATGTTTTAGTCAATGCATTTGACTTGAATGAATTGGCATTACTTGCAACACAGCAAAAATGATTCTGAAAGGCCTATACTGTAGTAACTATTCCAACCAGTTCATGTGTTTGTCCATGGGCAGAAGGAAGAACCATTAAACTATTTTATGTCTATGATGCAAACATATCCCCAGGAAAGCAACCGCTGCAATATTTTGTTACATGCAGAGCATTTAGGTTTATGACATGGTTAACAGCCAACAAGACAATTTAAATCTGAACCATGATAATTGCCAGGGTTTTTTTGCCCTTCTTTGGGCCATACCACCCTACCTGCTGTCCAGATGTTGTTGACCCACTGCTCTGGGAGCATATAGTTGTTGCATATACTATACAATAATATTTCAATCTTAAGGAGAAAAACAAAACCCAGAAATTATTGTTGCAGAATATTGGAGAGTACACATTTTATAATGAATGAACATCAAACGTGAGAGTCCCTTTTTGTTAGATGCATTACAGTTTGTTATCAATTAACAGATGATAAATACACCTAAATAATAGGATGAGAGCCAGCTTGATGTAGTGGTTAAGACATCAGAGTAGAATTCAAAAGACCACTCTGTGCCTTAGGCACAAAGCCAGCTGGGTCCAGTCACTTTTTCTCAGCCTGAAAATGGGGACAATGGCAAATCAGTTCTGAAAAAAAATTGTCAGGAAAACTGCAGGAAATTCCAGGCAGTCATCAAGAATTAAACATGATTGAACTGGAGGGAAAAATGGATATAAAGGAGAACAATGGAAATGAACTAAATATACTTAATTGGAGTGCCAAGTACCAAGTAGTGACCACAATACTATGTGTTAGTATGATGTACTAGCAGTAGGAAGAACCAAGTCTACTCTCAGACATGGAAATTCACTGGATTACTTTGGACCAGTTTATATTCTCTCAGTCCAAGGATTGCTATTCTAAGCATAAAACATAAACATTCCTCTATAAATATTTTTTTGCTCATAGAGGAAAAGTAGTATCTAACTGACAGACAAGCAGAGTTTGGTCATAACAAAATCTTAGTCTTGTTGAGCTAATTTAAGATTGCATAGTCCAAGCATTATAAACTAGCATGTGTTTATGAGTATTTTTACTTATTTGGATTCAAGAAACTTACATTCTAGTTGCAACTCACAGAGACATTTTTACATCAGGTCAAGCTACTTCTCCATTAATCCAGCTCAGCCCAGAAATGGCAGCATCTTTGCCCAAGGACTATTAACTAACACCTGTCCATAGAGTTCATTTGCTCTGTTTGTGTCAGGAATAGAATTTAGAATCTTCTCCTTGCAAAACAGGTCCTCTCTTGAGCTATGGAGGGAGCTATGGCTCTATCCTTAACACCCCCCACCCCGCCTGATGTGGTATCATTGTATATGCCAATCAAAATACAGAATATAGAAAGAGAACAAGCCATATGGGTTGCTCAAGCTCATCCCACATTGCAACCTGAATGATCAATTATCTGACCAATTGATTCTTTGTGTCTCCAAACTTCTTGTGGCCTACTTTTAAAGAGACTATCTGATGTTTTAAAGCTTCTGAACAGTACCAATGAAGTGTCTGCTTACATCAGTTGCCACTGCAGAAGTTAATCAGACACAAGGCAAATCAAATTTCATTCAGCACTGACCTACAGTAAACTCAAAAGTCGGGAAATCATCTAGTCTCAGAAAATAATCAGGCAGACAATCTGTCCCTCTAGGTTGCTTCCTTGCACGATCAGAGGACAAAAGGACAGAAATAGCCCTTCACAAAATGAACCAAAATTCGTTCTTGTCTCAAGACATAATTTACAAAGCTATCAGTCTGGGGCATAGGTTTAAGTTCCAGAAATGTTGGAACCCCCTTCCTTGGCTGGCATTAGCTCTGGATGATATTTGTATCCAGGGAAGTTATTATCCTAAGATTAGATCTAAGGAAAGAGTTCACCAAAGACAGGATTTGAGCAGCTTAGTCCATGCAGGTGGTATACTATAGCAACATGAATAGTTTCCTGCAGCATTTCAGATATATCAGTACATTTTGTTTGTTTGCTATGTGGTCACAGAAAAATTCAATATAAATCTTAGAACAAGGTATCTGAAAGCAAATTATCAAGGGTGAAAAACCATTACAAAATAAATGTATCATGTTTTATCAAAAGCTTTTTTGCTTTTGCTTAACATAGAAGCAATGCTTTCTGATGATTGCAACAGGGAAGTTTTTACAACTTTTGCAAAGATTTTGCTAGCCAGATTCTTCAGTAAACAATTTAAAATTTCTGACTGGGGTCATCCCATGTTTTTAATAATAAAGACAGAAATTATTTTTGCATGCAGATAAAGTATAATGGGCAATTTCACAAAATACAAGCTGCTGCGATACTTGTATATGCATTTCTACTAGTAAGGGATATTCTTCATTTTCCTTTCATAACTTTAAAATCTTGCCACTGAGAATGCCTTTCTATGAAGGCCAGAAAGGGTATTATGAAAATATTTAGGAGTGGCATAATAAAGGGATCCCCAACTCCTAAGCCATAGACCCATACCAGTCCATGATCTTTTAGGAACTGGGCTGTGCAAGCAGTGGATGAGCGAGTGAAGTTTCCTCTGCGCGTGCATGGGATTTCTACACTCCCCCCACCCCCATTCCCAGTCTGTGGAAAAATTGTTTTCCACGAATTGTCCCTGACACGAGGGACACGAAACTGGTCCCTAGTGCCAGAAATGTTTGGGACTGCTGGTATAATAAATGTCATCAACATCCCAAAGAGTAATAAATGCAAATATGTAACATTTTGAAAAATAAGTGTTGCTGCCCGTGCTTGATCTCATTCTTTTTTGGCCCAATATCAACAAACACCTTATCATATTTTATTGCATATTCCATGACTAATACCTGTCACTCTCTGTATTAGAGTGTAATAAAATATTTGCTTAGGGGACTATCACTATCACTATGCACCATGGGGTTTTGTTAGGGAGGCATAATGATGGGCATGCTGCCAAGAATCTGAAGGAGACCAAAATGTTGGCTTTATATTTGATGAGACAGATGGAAAGGATTTAGATGATTCTCAGTTTCCAAAGTTGTCAACTTACAATCTCTTTTTTCTCAAACCAAAAAATATATTCAGTACAACTATCAGTCCCTAATCATATTAAATTTTCAGTTATCTTTGGATGACAAACTTGCCCAAGGAGAAGAGAGTAACACAAGCTATAAAACTAGGTGAAAAAAATAGAAAGATTGAAATCTAGTATTCTGTGCATGTTTATATAGAAGTAGACCCAATAAGATAAATTAGCAAACCCTGCCAGTGTGAAAATAACACTAGGAAGAAGTGTTATTCACTAGACACTCACTAGACTCAGTGAGTTGAATAGTTCTTTCAACTACATTTTTTAAAACCCACAGAATAGAAAAAGTGCATTGCTTTGTTGTATTCAGGTTAACTAATGCAGTTCCTTTTTAGAAAATACATTGTTAACAGTATCCCAACATTATTATGTAACAACTAGGATTTTTCTAGGGTTACTGAGCCTGGATCTGTAGTATCCGAATTATACAGGAATTCATGTTAAAGTATCCCTGGTAGATGATGGTCTTACCTCAGCTCAAAAACATCTCCCTGAATAACTATCAACTAGGATCAACTGTAAACTTGGCTGACTTGCTGTTACCCTTAAGTCAAGGTGATTTATGTTTAAAAAAATACTGATCCCAAAATACATTCTTGATGGGACTTCAGTTCTTATTTGTCTCCACTGAGCAAACTGTCTTGTTTATTTTTTTACAGAGTTTTCCGATTTTTACATAGTTTTCTGATTTTTATAGATTATGTAATTATAGAGATAGATTCTCTTATCCAATGATCTCTAAATTTACTTAAGAGCCTTGAGGGATTTGGAGATATTTAGCTTTTCAAAAAGCCTTTAAGATTGTTGACATATCACCATCTATTGTATATATGTGTTTCTACAGGCATATTCCAAAAGTGCTAGAAGGTAATTCACATCTTTAGTTGATTTCTCTCTCCATATATATATGCACATTAAAAAGTGGGATAAAATAAGGTAACAATAATGTTTATGTAGTGCATATTGGAGGTGGTGACCCTTTGAGAGCTGTATGCAACGAAATTTCATTTTAATGTATGCCGATTAGTGTACATTCAAACTGACAACGAAGTCTATAAATTTTATCTTTGTAGATTACATGCTTATTTTCCTTCGGGATGGCTTGTTAACTGTGCAAAGGTAGGATAAAGTGGGATAAAGTGCAAGCGTTATTTCCCTTAGACTGGAAACTGCATTTTCTCTGCATATATGCTCTGAGAAACCCGGACAGGTTGATTAGTTCCGTCTTTCGCTCAAACTCGGAAATGTGGTGTTGAAAAAGCCTTAGGTACAGTGAATCATCAGCGCCTGCTGCAAATGCGACCACGTCTCGTGCAAAGGTTCATTGATAAAAAAACAGCAGTCCTAGTTTATCTTGCCCTTCTCTCAGTTAAAAACCAACAACACGCAATCGTCCTGTCTTGCTCTCTTCCCTACGATGCTCCGGAACATCAGGACAACCTTCTTGGACCTCTTGGACTACAACCCCCAAAATTCCCCAGCTAGAAGCCATGCCGGCTGTGAATTCAGGTAGCTGCGATCCACCGCTCTAGCTACCATATCTCAAACATCTCCTCGCGGCTCCCTCCTCTCTATGGTTTGAAATAGAAATAATCCGCTTCCGTCATGTTGCAGCTGCGCAGTAGCTCTGCGCCTGGCACGTGATGTCAAAATCCTTACTGTATTGGACTGAGGTAATTCGAGAACTTCTCCGGCTGCCTAGAGAAGGCAAAATTCCGTCCGGAAAGTTTCTATGGTATCCGCGAAGGGAATGAAACCAAAGGCACACTGGCGGAAGTGCTGCTTCCTCGTGCTTCCGGTTGGTACCTGGGCCGAAGGTGAGTTTTGATAGCGATGAAAGCGGGAAAGGCTGTTGAGGTGTTTATAGTAAAGTTTATTGGAGAGGCAGAAAAAGGATGGAGCGGGGTCTTTTTGGTGGAGGTGAGGCTGCAGGCACAGGGACTGAAAAAAAAAGGGGAAGATAGGGTAGGAAACACCAATAGGTTTGCTCACTTTCATTAGGGCAGGGGTCTCTAACCTGGGCAACTTTCAGCCTGGCGGATTTCAACTCTCAGAATCACACAGCCAACAAAGCTGGCTGGGGGTTTCTGAGAGTTGAAGTCCGCCAGGCTGAAAGTTGCCCAGGTTGGAGACCTCTGCATTAGGGAAGCTAGTAAAAAGACGCGCCTCCCTCCATCATCGCCAGCAATAGCCGCCAAAGTAGCTCACTCTGTGCGAAAAATCTTTGAGATCCGTCTTTTTTTTTTAATTTATTTTTTCCCAATATAGCAAAAGTGTGTTGAAGATTAAGAGAGAAAGCCCTTCTTCCTATCAAGTTTGTTTAGCATCACGATTAAAATAAAATAAATCTTGATCAAGGCAAAACAATAGATGCAATCTACATAGACTTCTGCAAAGCTTTTGACTCAGTAGTACACGATAAACTTCTCCTAAAACTAAAATCCTATGGCATTTCAGGACCCCTTCACAAATGGATATCTGCTTTTCTATCTAACAGACAACAAGTGGTCAAAATTGGCAATGCTCTATCAAATCCTGTTCCTGTCAAGAGTGGCGTTCCTCAAGGCAGCGTCCTTGGACCAACACTCTTCATACTATACATTAATGATCTTTGTGACCATATCGCAAGTAATTGTGTTCTCTTTGCTGACGATGTCAAACTATTTAACACCACAGACAATGCATCTATTATCCAAAAAGACCTTGATCATCTAACCACTTGGTCTAAAGCTTGGCAACTCCAAATCTCAATCAGCAAATGCTCAGTCTTACATATTGGAAAAAAGAACCCAAACACTAAGTACATACTTGATGGACATTACCTTACAGATGACCCCCACCCCGTTAAAGACCTTGGAGTTTTCATGTCAAATGATCTAAATGCCAAAGCCCACTGTAACTACATAGCAAAAAAGGCTCTAAGAGTTGTAAACCTAATCTTGTGTAGCTTCTTTTCCAAAAACACTACACTACTAACCAGAGCATATAAAACATTTGCTAGACCAATTCTAGAATACAGCTCGCCTGTTTGGAACCCTCACCACATCTCTGACATCAATACAATTGAACGTGTCCAGAAATATTTTACAAGAAGAGTTCTTCACTCCTCTGAAAACAACAAAATACCTTATCCCACCAGACTTGAAATCCTAGGCTTAGAAAACTTGGAACTCCATCGCCTTCGACAAGACTTAAGTTTAACTCATAGAATCATCTATTGTAATGTCCTTCCTACTTCAGCTTTAATTGCAATAATACAAGAGCAACCAATAGATTTAAACTTAATGTCAACCGCTTTAATCTAGATTGCAGAAAATATGACTTCTGTAACAGAATCATCAGTGCTTGGAATACTTTACCTGACTCTGTGGTCTCTTCCCATAATCCTAAAAGCTTTAACCAAAAACTTTCTACTATTGACCTCACCCCATTCCTAAGAGGACCATAAGGGGCGTGCCTAAGCGCACAAATGTGCCTACCGTTCCTGTCCTATTGTTTTTCTTTTCTTCTTCCTATATATATATATATATATATATATATGTAGGTCTTTGGTTATTCGGGTTTTCTCCCGCGTAAAATTGGAAGTGTCTTGGCAACGTTTCGACGAAGTCTCATTCGTCATCTTCAGGCTTCAGCTTCGTGCTTCTGGGAGCAATGTGTGACTGCAGCTGTTTCTTCCTTTTTAACTGCTAGTGGGGGTTTGAACTAATTGGGTGGGAGCTTGGCTATGCTCTGATTGGATAGGGGTTTTTTTGTGCTCTGATTGGCTGGGAGTGTGTCCTGTTTGGGTGGGGGCTTGGTTGTGCTCAGATTAATTTGAGTTGCAGGGGGATTTGAGATTAATCTGAGCACAACCAAGCCCCCACCCAAACAGGACACACCCCCAGCCAATCAGAGCACAAAAAAACCCCTATCCAATCAGAGCATAGCCAAGCTCTCACCCAATTAGTTCAAACCCCCACTAGCAGTTAAAAAGGAAGAAACAGCTGCAGTCACACATTGCTCCCAGAAGCACGAAGCTGAAGCCTGAAGATGACGAATGAGACTTCGTCGAAACGTCGCCAAGACACTTCCAATTTTACACGGGAGAAAACCCAAACAACCAAAGACCTATATATATATGCTTATATATATATATATGCTTATATATATATATGCTTATATATATATATGCTTATATATATATATGCTTATATATATATATATATATATATATATATATATATATATATATATATATATATATATATATATATATGCTTATATATATACATGCTTATATATATACATGCTTATATATATATGCTTATACCTCCTAATATTTAGTCATATATATGTTTATATACTATATAATCTTTTTATATGATGTTGTGACAAAATAAATAAATAAAGGGGGGGAAAAGCATACTATGTGACATACATTTAAAATACAAAATACAAGATTACAATGTGTACAAGTTAAATTTAATTTCTATCCAAGTAATTGCCATCTTATGCTTCTCCCTTCCTCATTGAGGCTTTTTTGCTTCAAGAGTTGACATAGTGGTTTTTTTTTCCTTGCCATGACACTGATTGTTAAAGTGGCAAATAGGACTTGAAGTGATTGATGCACTCTCACATTTTATTAGCCAGATTACAAATAGTATTAGGTTATCAAAAGAGGTTTCTAAAATACCGAGCATGTACAATTTTATTGAGTTAGTCAATGTGCGTGAATATATTTTTATGGTGATAGAATTACTAGCTTCTAATATTTGTGTTCTCCAGCTATAAAAAAGCCATTTACTTGAGATTGAGATGGATCCTCTGCGGGCTCAGCAGCTGGCAGCAGAGCTGGAAGTGGAGATGATGGCTGATATGTACAACAGGTATTAACATTTATAAGTTCAAGTTTTTTTAAAGCTATTTTAGTTTTTTAACCCCATGAAAAAACTAACAGTTATTATCTCATTCATTCATTTTGGACTACACCATTGGAATATAGTCATAGGTATCTGCAGTTTGCCAAGTTGATGCTAAAATGGCAAAACCTATTTATATCCTTATAAGGAAACTCCAATTGTCTTTGAACTTTGATCATGGAAGCTGTTTTCTGCTAGGCAATGGTGGCCAGTGCATGAAATGCTGGAGCTTAGTGAGACCTCCATGTTTGTCACTCAGGTGACTGGACAGACTTAGGAGCTTTTAGTTGTAGAGATGCTGGTGATATGACTGAGAAGGTGTGGGCTCCTCTACTTCTGTAGCTCTGGTGGTAAGTCAAATGACGAAGCATAACATAGTACCAGAGAATGAGGCTGCAAATTATGAGAGAAGGAAAATATAAGAAGGAACTTTTTCTAATCTTTTGATGTTTCATAGTCATATAATTTAATTTCTATGTTGTTTTATTGGTTGTATTATATTGTACACTGTCCTGAACCCCTCTTTGCAGGAGATGGGGGGGTTTAGAAATATGAAGTATAAATAGATAAACTGGAGCAGGTGAAATACCTAAGAAGCCTGGTGAGATAACTGGATAGCTCTGGGAGACAAAGAAAGTGGAGGGGGAGTATAGGTATAGTAATATCACTAGTATGGGGCAAGAGCATTTATGGGCAATTTGCAGCTATGATGCATTGAGTGTGGCAATAGCAGAAAGACTTGCACGCTGGAAGGAAGAGAAATAGTAGCATTACCCAGGAAAAAAAGAAGGGATCAGACAAAATGGCTGCTGTTATTTTTTTTAGTCTCCTCTTAGAGCAGCCTAGTATTTTGCTCCCTTCCACTTCAATCCAAGCAGTGAAGTTGACTTTTTTGTCAATATCTCTTCCAGCAAAAAACAAAACAAAACTGTGTAAGGTTTTTTTTAAAAAGGTTTCATGTGTATTGTGGGCCCCTTGTAATGACTCTGCAGTTTTCCAGGAGTCTGTGGCCCACTGTTTGGGAACTATTGATTAGATATTTATGATAGAGTGCTATTAATGCTCAAATGGTTGTTAGAGGTAAAATTATAGAAAGAAAACTTAAAGTTGAACCTGTAATTAGTGAAGATAGTTGAGTAACGAATGACTCAGTGTTAACTGGTTATTGAATTTGGGATAAATAATATGATATCTAAAGTACTTTTTGTGTTAATATAGCTGTGTATTTATTATCACTGTTTTTTTATTTAATATTAGTATAAGTGGCTTCCAAACTTCTTTATGCCAGTTACTGTATAAGTACAATTATAAATGTCCTTCGTCCTCTAAAGTTACAAAATGTCTGCCTTCTTTCTATCATCTATCTCAGGGGTGTTAAACTCAAGGCCCCGGGGTTCTTAGATCTGGCCCGCAAGGCCACCCTGGAAGTAGCAAAGTACTGGCCCAGCAGGCAGCCCTCCCAAGCTCCGTTTTCACTGGCAGAGGGTTACAGGATGCCATCGTAGCCGAAAATGGGGCTTAGGAGCCCATTTTCGCTGGCAGAGCGCTCGGGCCACCACAGACACCCCTGACATGAGTGATATCAAGCTGGCCATGCCCATCCCGGCCACGCCCATCCTGCCCCCCCACCCCCAGATCAAACACAACCCTGATGCAGCCCTCAATAAAATTGAGTTTGACACCCCTGATCGATCCTATCTAATCATCAAAGCCACAAATCATAAGTTCATTTTTTTTCTATTTTCTGCAATAAATCCGTAAGGGGTTTTTAATCAGCAATTAACATGGATAGTGGCTTTTCTCTCCTTGGGGAATTTGGCTATCTCAGCAGGTTCCAATCACCTTTACCAACCATTCTTCTCTCATAGATTTTGCTAAATGTTTTCCTCTTTGGGCATACATGTCCAAATGTGATTTCTATAAGACCAGCTTGGACTTCCTAGGCTACCAAATGGCATAAAGATGGACTCTGGGAAGGTCGAGCGATCCTAGTGTGGGAGCCTCCGTGAACACGTAGACAACTAAAATTTCCCTCAGTTTAGCTAACTTGCATTGTCAGTTCATCCCCATGTTTGCTCAAATAGGCCTACCGATCACAAACGTGTTGAAAACAAAAGGGGAAGCTAAACCCAGGCTCAGCCAACCCCTAACCTGGTGACTGGAGTGCCAAGCCGCATTCGAGAAGCTCAAACGTCTCTTTTCTGCCGTCCTAAAACACCCTGACCAAGATGAGCCCTTTGTAATACAAGTGGATGCCAGTGATGTGGCCGTGGGGGCAGTGCTCCTTCAGTAAAATGCAAAGGGAGAATTACAGCCATGTGCTTACCCTCCCGCAAGCTCCTGAGACTGAGAGATGATGGGCTGTTTGGGAGAAGGAAGCCTATGCAGTCTGTTGGGCCCTCCTTACTTGGGGGCAATTCCTGGAGGACAGTAAAATCCCCTTCGAGGTGTGGACAGACCACAAAAACCTAGAAGCATTGAAGACTCCCTGTTGGGGAATCGAACCCAGGTCTCCTGTGTGACTGGCGGGGATACTTACCACTATACTAATGAGGAGTTATCTGTTGTAGTTATCGGATGCAACAATAAAGTTCTATGACTTTTTTTCCAACTATCAGTTCCACCTCTGGTCTCCAATTTATTCAAATTCAATTTATTCATTTACTTTTACCCAAAAAAATATTTCAAAATTAATTCCATCCAAATTTTTTTTAAAGAAAGTAAGCTTGTGCAAACTTTGTGTCCATATGGGCTGTGTTAAGGCTATGAGTTTACTTGAAATCCCAGCCACCCAATTCACGAGTCAAGTGCAAAAACCTCAGTTCTTGCAGTCTATTCTCAAGAAGCACCTGCCCCAACTGCAGATGGCAATCTCACAATCTCTCTTTATATCCAAAAAGAGATTGCTGGCCGAAAGTCAGTGAATGGTCATCAATCTCTGCCAATTTTGGTTCAAGTACCGTATATACTCGAGTATAAGCCGAGTTTTTCAGCACGTTTTTTGTGCTGAAAAACGTCCCCTCGGCTTATACTCGAGTATATACGGCTTATACTCGAGTTTTTTTTTTTCTTCTTTTTTTCACATTATACCGGATGGCGCAAACTTGGCGGGCTTTTGCATTAGCGCGGGGAAGCCCTGCCGGTGCAGTGAGAGGGCGGGGCGGGGGAGCCGCCAGCCTTCTCGGCTGAGGGAGGGAGGGTTTCCCCGACCGGTAGCTGCCTCATTTCCCACCCTCGGCTTATACTCGAGTCCCCAGTTTACCCCAGTTTTTTTTGGGTAAAATTGGGGACCTCGGCTTATACTCGGATCGGCTTATATTCGAGTATATACGGTAGTTAAAAGTGGGGGCTGGAATTTTGTACAGTACTTTCAGTTTTGCAAAATTGATGATTTTGCTAGGATTGATAGGAAACAGAACAAAATGAATGAATTAACAAACTTGAAAGTCTGAAAGTACAAACTTTCCACCATCACTTTTAATTGCTGGATATTTTAGAGCAGGTTCTTCCCAATTTTCTTTCTTTGATTGTTAAGCCACAGGGGGCTCCTGCTTCTCTTCTCTTATTGTTTCCTAGGTAGCATCTTTTCTCCTCGTTCCCCAAAGTCATCCACCTGTTCCATTACAACTACTTATCTCTAGTCACTGTCATTGATTAATAAATACAAAAATGTAAGATTTCCCCATTTTGCTTGTTTTTGCATATTCTTTAATTTCCTGGTTTCCATTGACCTTTCATACGAATAGGCTTTTTATATGCTGACACAGGCTTCTTATTTTTTGAGAAATGTATAAACATATGTATATTTATATCTGCAAACTAAGCAGACATTCAGGAATCTGTGGAAACATTAAAAAAACCATAAAACATGAAAAACAAACATGCAAATAAAAGGAACTGGAACTGGCACACACTGGCAGTAACAGTTATATGGGAAAGGGACAAGTAAGAAAGGATGTCTTGGAAGTCTAAATCTAATAAGATGTGTTGGCTCCCCTCAATCCCATCCACCTATATCTTTTCCCCTAAATATGCCAAACATTATCCACTACTTGCATCATATCCCCAAAGTATGTAAGTATCTGCTTATTCAATTCTTTATTTCTGTTTACACCTAGTCCTCGACATACAACAGTTACTTTGGTGACCATTCAAAGTTATAGCGGCACTGAAAAAAAGCGACTTATGACCATTTTTCACACAACCATTGCAACATCCCCATGGTCACATGACCAAAATTGAGACGCTTGGCAACTGACTCATATTTATGATGGTTGCAGCATCCCGGTCATCATGTGATGACCCTTTGCGACCTTCTGACAAGCAAAGCCAATGGGGAAACCGGATTCACTTAACAACCGTGTTACTAATATAACAGTTGCAGTGATTCGCTTAACAACTGTGGCAAGAAAGGTCATAAAATGGGGAAAACTCAATTAACAACTGTCTCACTGAGTAATAGAAATTTGGGGCTCAATTGTCATCGTAAGCAGAGGATTACTGTATTAATCAATTTTATTTTGTTGTTAGTTGCAAAGTCGTGTCCAACCCATGGACAACATTCCTCCACGCCTTCCTATCCTCTACCATCCTCTGGAGTCCATTTAAGCTCAATCAACTTCATAAGGTTGCCTATCTATGCATTGAAACTCTCGGCCAATTAAAAAATTAAAAATATCAACGGTCATATAAAAACCCAAGCTGATGCGCCTCATTAAAAATCTCAGAAGATACCAAGGCCATCTGTATCTTTTGCTGCTTATCATCCAGGGGAAGTGCCAATCATTATTTGGTCCAGGACTAATTGACCAATGACCCTTGTATTCCATGGTGTTTTTAGTAACCATTTCAAAGCCATAATCTGAAGGTATCCATCTTCTTTCTCTCATTTTTTCTTGTCCAGTTTTTTTTAACTACCCTATCATTGCTTTAACTATGCTGACATTTGTTGTTATTGAAATCCTCCATGATGGTTTTTAAATTTGCAATTTCTTTCTAAGAATAGTCTTAGGTTTTCTTTCCTGAGTGCAGTATCCATCCATATTTGTTCTGAAGCCCTGCAAAATGAAACTGATGATTGCATTACGTTTTTTGCTGCAAGCTGTATGTTGACTAAATATAAGTTGGCATTATTTTTTAAAAAAAAATCATCTATAATTTGTATTACTGCATTATTGTAAACCTAACTAATACATTGTATTATTTGAATACAGGTTGTCCTCGATATAACAACCATCCATTTAGTGACCGTTCAAACTTACAATGGCACTGAAAAAATGACTTATGACCGTTTTTCACACTTAAGACCATTGTAGCATCCATAGGGTCACATGATTCAAATTCGAGCGCTTGGCAACTGGCATGTATTACAGCAAGATACATCAAACGACATGATAAAGGTTTCTGTTTGAAACTTAATAAAATGCTTAATACAAAGGTCACCACTGGTGTGTTATTTATTATTGTTTTTAGAGATTAAAGAAAAAAGACAAAATTAATAGCAGCACAAAGGAAAAGGAAAAAGGCTATTTGATTTCTAAGTTCTTCATTTTCTGCTTTTGCCATTTTGTGATGTTCACAATTATTTAGGCCCCCTTAACATTCATCCAGAGTTTTTCTTTCATGTTTTTCCACTATCTTAAGTCTTACTTGCAGCTAATAAAGTGATATGGCTGCATGTTAGGACTGTGTATTACTTTGGAACTGGAAGCAAAAATATGTTTTTCCTTGTGTTCTCATTTAAGGAATTAAAGTATTTTTAATGTATTTATTTTAGAATCCAAAGCAATGTACAACTCGATCGCACATTCAAATTATTGCTGTTGGTCACAGTTTTAATTTCAGTTGCTAATTGTTTCAGTTCTGCTTTTTATGTGACATATTTGCTGAACGAGGTAAACAGATATGATGACAACATGCTTCCTTGTCTCACTTCTCCTATTTTAAACTTCCTTATGATAGCTTCTCATTCATTGTAAAGATTACTCAACTGACTCAAGTATTCTGATTCATTAATATGAATCATTAATATTCATTAATATGAATCAATATATTCCATGTTCTGACATACTCCTCTTGTAATTCTCATACTGTCTCCATTTTTCTTATGCTCGCTACACTACCTGATTGGGTCTCTGCTGAATTTGTGCAAAATACTTCATTTGGATTTTTTTTCATTCTGAAAATTTCACAATATTTCCTGTCTTGAGCATGGAATGGATTCCTTCAAGCATTTTGGAGAACATTTCCAATCCAAAACAGTAATTTTGCCCTTAAAGGAGGACATTTCATGAAATTTCATGCTTGAAACACTTAACAATGAAATATTTTGCATATCTCTATTTTTTTAAAGAAACTTTTTTTTATTTGGCATTTTTCTTTCCATGTATAGGTAATCCTCAACTTACAACCATTCATTTAGTGACATCACTAAATTTAGTTACAGCAGTACCAAAAAAGTAATTTATAGCTGTTTTTCACACGTACGACGGTTGTGGCATCCCTGTGTTCATGTAATGAAAATTCAGTCGCTTGGCAACTGGCATGTATTTATGATGGTTGGAATGTCCCAGGGTCATGTGAACCCCTTTTGTGACCCTCTGACAATAATGGTCAATGGGGAAGCCAGATTCACTTAACAAGTATGTTATTAACTCAACATCTGTAGTGATTCACTTAACAGTTATGGCAAGAAAGGTTGTAAAATGGGGCAAAACTCACTTAACAACTGTCTTGCTTAGCAATGGAAATTTGGCGGCTTGATTGTGGTCGTAGATCAAGGACTACCTATATGGCTCCTTTTTTAAAAAGTTAAGTAAATATTTATTTATTAGCTTGTGGGATTTCAGTAATTTTTGTGAAGTTTTGTATATCCCAGGTTTTCAGCCCCATATAGGTACATACACTTTGTTTTCAACTGTCTAAGCCTCATGTAGAGATGTTAGCATTAACTATCTCTTTTCCTGCAGCTTTAAAGGATTCAGTGGGCATTTCATCTGCATTTGATGTATTCCCGTTTGAAGCTATTCTATCGGGTCACGTTCTTGTTGAGCTAGTTCCTAAATATATTCTCTCTCCCTTCAAATGTCTTTGTCAATTTACAATCTCTTTTGTAAACGATCCAAGTGTAGTCTTTTCATCTTCCTTGAATCTCATTTGCCCATTCAGATATTTTCTATGTTTTTTGTTGAATATTTTACCATAGCTGAAAAATTTCCCTTGACTTCTGATTTTTTTTCTTGCTACTTTTCTTTTTCTTGATACTTGCCCCTATTTATTCACAACCTTAACTTTTTGTGCCTTTTTTGATATTGAATGTCTGTGTCCAGTCTTCATACATCCTTATTTCCTTTCTTTGATCTTTCCTCAGCTATCATGACAGCTTATTCTGAAAGACACTTGAATCTTTTACTTGGTAAAATTTGGGGTTTTTTGGTTTGGTTGCTTATTTGTTTTTGCTTTGATTTCCATAGGATCTCTTCTTACATACCTTGTCAGGTTTAGTTTTGCATAATTTAAGAATACTAATCTGTACCTTGTGTTTCAACTATATAGCCCTCTCGGTCATATTTTACTAATACTCCTTTTTTCTTTGATTTTCTAAGTTTAATCCATTTGAATAGGAGTAATTCATGGTCTGTTTTACAACTTGTAACTGGAAGTGTCTGACTGACTCGATTATGCTTTTTCATCAGAATGGTAGCTAAAAGAAGATGGCACTGGTGGCAGAGAAACATTTGAAGAATTGTTACTAGAATAAGAAACCTACCGTAATTCAGCTACTGAGGCAAAATATGGATTTCTGAATGAAGTGCTGCTACTCATTCCATCATAGTGTCATCTGGATTAGAATATTAAAATGTGGTTAAAAGTCACTCAGAGTGCTTTGAATCTGCAATGTCCAATATACAAAATTCAGTATTGAATTCAGTATTGAATCCAAAAGTATAGTCTAGACCAGGGGTCTGCAAACTTGGCTCTTTTAAGACTTGTGGACTTCAACTCCCAGAGTTCCTCAGGCAGCAAAGCTGGCTGAGGAACTCTGGGAGTTGAAGTCCACAAGTCTTAAAAGAGCCAAGTTTGCAGACCCCTGGTCTAGACTATTTGTAGACCAAAAAGGGCTCATTCTGTAATTTTTATCCTAAAGAAACCAAAGCTGCATCAGAGATTAATTAAACTCTTACAGGAAATATCATGTTTTAGATACCATTAGAGTTGTGGGCATGATGGTCTTCAGACGTTTTATGTTGTCAGAATGAAAAGCACATGTTGAACTCTGAAGAATCACCTGTTTTCTCAAGTTCTTTTGTTCTTGCACAATCACAGAATGACCAATGCCTGCCATCGTAAATGTGTTCCTCCACACTACAAAGAAGCTGAACTGTCAAAAGGGGAATCCGTGTGCCTGGATCGCTGTGTCTCCAAGTATTTGGACATTCATGAGCGGATGGGCAAGAAACTGACAGAACTCTCAATGCAGGATGAAGAACTGATGAAACGGATGCAACAAGGGACTGGACCTGCCTAAACTCCCACTTCCGATTCTCCCAATTTATCTCTACACCTTGTGTCTGGACTGGTGTTAATTCTCGCTTTTGCCAATAAAACATCCATGCTGTGTTTCCTCTGCTAGCTGTTAATGAGGCTGAAGCTTTGCCTTCCATTTTTAGGCCTGATAAATGATTATGCCTTGTGAAGGAAAACAGGCTCATCTCTGGAACTCTTTTGTTAACTTATTCTTTCTCGTTGAACATTGGAAGCTGAACCTTTGGGTTTGCTTAGTGGGCTATTTTAACACTTACTATTCAGCTCCACAGAATTTCCTGGCTTGTTTCCATTCCCTTGATACACTAACAGGAAAAAAAAGAAGCAGTTTATTATCATTCAGTTAAAACACCTTTATTTATTGGGTATGTTCAGTTTTTAAATTCAAGACTAGGCAGGATACTTGAGTAGCACCTGCTTTTACTTCCTTAGAGCAGTTGCTATGTCTTTTCCTGAGATCTGTTTACAGTACTGTACACCAAACAGATTTGTAGACATGCTGTGTGCATCTCCCCAGGTGTCCCCCTTTTGCTTTTGACGTCAAAGAACTGCAGGCTTTTCTGTTTAGAAAAGTGTTTCCTTGCCTAGGCAACTCTGAGAGGAGTGGAGTTCAACTCCCAGAATTCCCCAGCCAATATGATCATTGCTGGAATTCTGGAAGTTGAAGTCCAACCTTCAAGAAAATGCTGGTTTAGAATCATAACAGCTGAGGGGTATTAGGGCATTTCTAATATGTTCCCTCCTGCAGCACATGGAACCATTTAACTCACTTCCATGGGGAATGGGAGTGGTGCATGACATGACACAACTATCTCTTAGCTAATCTTGGTGGTCAGCCAAGCTAAATGGGCGGAAAACAATGCAATTTACCAGCCAATGTCAGGAAGAGGGAGAGGGAGAATCTTCCCTTTCTCCAAATTTCAAATATCAGATGCTTCAAAAGCAGACTTTTCCACAAAGGAAAAGGAACAAGAGCGGTGATCATGCTGGCCTATATGATAAAGCCTGATAACGTAATTGTTAATGTTTAAATAATTGATGTGAGCTGAGTGTTTCCTGTGTTTGGGCTCATTGATAAAACTGGCTGCTGTTGCAATAGATAATCGGAAGGGGGAACTAGAGTCTGCAACTTTGAAGGCCCCAGGATTGCTTGGTTTGGTTTGCAGATTTTAGGAAGTAGGAGCCCTCATATGTGGAACTCTTAATGGACACCAGGCAGAGATTGAGTAATGTATCTTGGAGAATTGCAGACTATTTGATAAGTGGCTTCTGATTCAACCACTTCTTCAAAGAAAGTTTACTGAAATTATTAGCTTCTTGGCTGAAATATAGCTGCTGTTCTTGTTTGATGTACTTACTGAGCCAGCAATTTTTCATTATAACCTGGTAGCTTTTTATTGGAGGGTACAAACCATTTCTCTGTAATTTGAAGCAGAGATCCTTCACGTGGTCTTAATTTTGCTGGAAATAAGGTGCGGCACTTTGTTGCTTTCCAAATAGCTTTTTGCCTCAAATGCACTTGTAATTCAATCTCTGCTGAAGAAGGACTCTGTGTTTCTGCATTGTTCTGGGTGCTGCAGTCTCTAGTGTGACATTTATGAACATATAGGTGCTTTCAGAAGGCTGCCATAGGGATCACTATGCAATTTCTTTCTCCCCACCCCACCATAGATCGATATTTTTAAAAACTGTCTCCCAGAACAGCAATTATTTGCCTGCTTGGTGTGCCTTTCTGGGTCCTTAACACACACACCCACTTTCATTTGAATTTCACAGCATATTTGTGGGTTGTGGAGGCTAAATTATGCCTGTTGTGGCTTGTAGGAGAAAAATGTGAAGGGGGAGGGAAAAACAGATGGAGGCCATGGGAGGAAGGTGAAAAAGCGTGGGTTGGTCCAGGATGGTGCGTGCATGGGAGGGAGGGAGAAATAGAAATAAAACCACGAATAAAAAAATCAATGCAATTAAATAGAAAATTCAGTGGAAGAAGTCTGGGTGAAGGAGACCATGGGGAAACGGAAGGGAGAAAAAAAAGATGGCAGTAAAGAGGTTGACATCTCCTCTGCATATGTACACACACACAAGTGTGAAACAAAACTTCGCGATTGGTACTTTTTAAGGGGTGAGTTGAGCTGATTAGCATTGACTAGGGCAGAGGTCTCCAACCTTGACAACTTTAAAACTTGTGGACTTCAACTCCCAAAATACCTCAGCCAGCAAAGCTGGCTGAGGAATTCTGGGAGTTGAAGTCCACAAGTCTTAAAGTTGTCAAGGTTGGAGACCCCTGGACTAGGGAGTAGGAGAAATGAGTTGACTGATGAAGGCAGAAGGGCCATTTACCTTTTTTTTTTTTTTGCTTTACAAAATTGAGGTTCTATGGAAGCAGAAAGCCTTGGTTTCAGTATTCGCCACCCATCTATATTGGCACTTAATTCCACAGGTAAATTATTGCTATTTGTCCTTCAGCCTCACTTGCCATTCTGTGTCAGCACTCACAGCTTTTTTTTTTTTTTAAAGAAAACACTTGAGTATACTTCTGAGCCCCAAACCCTTAGACATCCAGCTAAGCACATTGCTACATCTTATGGCCAGCAGGGGTCGGTGGTCAACAAAGACTTGAGCGCTACTTTTATCAAACAAACAAATAAATTTTAAGGTATGGCTAATTTTTTAATGAGTATGGTTCATAATTGGGCCCTTTAGATTTCTTTTAGACTCACTCTACCTTTTCTAATTAAATAGCGGTACTTAGCCAGAGGGTGATTTATTCAATTAGAGCTGCTTAAAGCAATTAGAAGTTATTTAAAACCACATGCTGGAAGTTATTTGGCATCCCTTGCTTGCGGTTTTATTTCTACCCGGGGCAGGATGCTATGCTGCAGTTGCTTTTGTGGATCCCTGTATGCACCCTGCGGGGGCTGGGGAGAGCAACCAGAGTTTAAGACACAGCGGCAACAACAAAATTGTAAGACATTCACAGGATTCCGTGATTGTGCAAAAGTGGGAGGAGGAAAGAGAAATGGAACCAATACATGTTTCAAATAAGACCTGGAATTTGATTCATAATCGTTCACTTTTATTCTCCAATTTCGTTTCTTTGAGAGGAAGGTCCTACAGGTAGACCTCAAATTACAACCATTCGTTTAGTGACTGTTTGAATCTTGGAGAACTGAAGTGTTTGAAGTTAACAACGGCACTGAAAAAAAGTGACTTATGCCTGTTTTTCCCATTTATGACTTGCAGCATCCCCAAGGTCATGTGATCAAAATTCAGATGCTTGGCACCTGGCATGTGTTTATGATGGTTACAGTGTCCCAGAGTCATGGGATCATCTTTTGGGACCTTCTGACACGTGAAGTCTATAGGGAAGGCAGATTCATGTTAACTACATGATTGTTAAGTGAATCTGGCTTAACAACAGCAGTGATCGACTTAACAACTATGGCTAGGTCATAAAATGGGGCAAAATTCACTTGTCATGCTTAGCAACATAAATTTTGGACTCAATTGCATTCATAAGTTGAGGACCATTTGTACTCCAAATGTTAGGAATCAAAAATAGACTTTCATTCAAATGTTTGCCAATAGACCCAGTACTGTTCTATATATCTATGTATCCTAATAAACATATTTTATAGGTACTTTACAAATTAAAAATATGCAGTAAAAATGCATATTCTATTTTCTGCCCAGATCGTGCAGGTCCTGGTTTCATATTGCCCCTGTATAAACTGGTCCTATACCGTAGATTGAACAACCATCTGCATCTCTGAAGATTTTTCACCACTACTGGCCTGAAGTGCTTACAACCATTGAATTAGCAGAAGACTCTGGCATGAAATTTGCCATCGTCATTGCCAATCCCTCTCTTGCCCTCTACTGTCTCTGTTTTCAAGGCTCAGCAGCCACCTGACTTCCTTCCAAACTAATGGGTAACAAAAGCAAACTATATCTCATAGTTGTCACTGAACATGGTTAGCTTAAGGGGAAAGCAGTATTTTAGTATGGTTCAGGAAAGCTTAAGATCGTCATCTTGTGGGCTGGGGACAAGGTGAAGGTGACATCAAGAAGACACAGCAACAAATGATAATGCCAGGGCATGTGTGTGCTATTGTTAGATGCAAGCGCAGAAAGATCCTTTCCTGCAGTAGAGGCAAGCTGTCTTTCAGATTATGGATATTCCTTTTGGGGAATATGCACAAGAATCTAATGTGTTTCTTCAACAGGCTGGGGTATCATCGGGCGACTTTTTCTTTCTAGTCTCTCACATATGTAATTGGTTTGTATTTTCCCATATAGGTTTTGCCTCCTGTTTGATGACTTTCTTATTTACATTTTTCCCCTCCAGGTCCACCGCCTATTCATTTTAAGAGTATAAACCTCACGCATTCAGAGGGACAGGGGTGGCTTAGCCTGTCCCTTCTGTTGCTTCCAAAGTTTTAATCTGCATTACTGTTGATCCCCAAACCATGTCAGCCTTAGCTTTATGCTTGCCATTGCCATGTTAGCAATAAAAACCTGCATTTCTATTATCGGGGGCTCTAATAGAAGCTAATTTCCTTTGCCATGGCTTCTAAATGGAAGGCAAATCCATGTTTCTTCTGCAAAGGGTAACACTGAACTTACGGCTCAAGCAAGCTATGCAATGTTTACAGATCAATTTATTAAGCTTAGACCCATATATCTCAGGCATTTTCACCTTTTGTTGCATTGCCATTCTGTGTCCACCCATTGACCTTAACTATCAAAATGCTTTTTCTATATTCGGGGGCATGCAGTTCCTGCTTCATATTCCTTCACTCATTAACCACCTATAAGTCTCCAACCCTGTCTTTTAAATAATCAGATAGCTGAGATGCTGCCCCTACTCAATTCAGTGTGAGAGGATTATTTCATAATTACTTGCTTTTGCTCAGCAGCCAGATCTTCCTTATTTAGCACAGTATTTTCTCCTATGGATTTGAAGGCATTTTTCATGTTGCTCAGCTAGGAATTTCAAGAACAGGATTAGGTGGAGAGAATTTCAGGCAGGATCTTCTATACCTGGTACGCTGAAATTACCTGCAATGGGTTATATTTTTGCAGTGTGCTAAAGACTATGAATATGTTGCTTCTGATACAATCTCACATACATTGTCATGAATAAAAGAAATGTAAATGAGAGCCAACTGCCAGTATGATGGATATGTGCCAGGTTATTTATTTATTTATTTATTTACTTACTTATTTATTATTTCAATTTCTATACCGCCCTTCTCCCGAAGGACTCGGGCGGTTTACAGCCAACTAAGAACAACAAATATAAACATTAAAAACAAATTTAAAAGATTAATTTAAATAGGCTGAAAATTCTAAAAACTACTAAAAACCCCCATTAAAAACTATTAGGCCAGTCCTGCACGATGAAATAAAAGAGTCTTCAACTCACGCCGGAAGGCCTGGAGGTCAGGGAGTTGGAGTATCCCTGGGGGTAGCTCGTTCCAGAGGGCTGGAGCCCCCGCAGAGAAGGCCTTCCCCCTGGGGGTCGCAAGTTGACATTGTCTGGCCGACGGCACCCTGAGGAGACCCTCTCTGTGGGAGCGCACTGGTCGATGGGAGGCCACCGGTAGCAGCAGGCGGTTCCGTAAGTAACCCGGTCCTAAGCCATGGAGCACTTTAAAGGTGATAACCAACACCTTGAATTGCACCCAGAAGGCAACCAGAAGCCAGTGCAGCCTGCGCAGGATAGGTGTTATATGGGAGCTTCGAGCCGCTCCCTCAATCATCTGCGCAGCCGCATTCTGGACCAGTTGAAGCCTCCGGGTACTCTTCAAGGGGAGCCCCATGTAGAAAGCATTGCAGTAATCCAGGCGGGAAGTGACAAGGGCATCAGTGACCGTGCATAGGGAATCCCGGTCCAAGAAGGGACGCAACTGGCGTATCAGGCAAACCTGATAAAAAGGTCCTCTGGCGACGGCTGTCATATGTTCTTCTAACGACAGCCGTGCATCCAGAAGGACGCCTAAATTACGAACCCTCTCCGTGGGGGCCACAGTCAGCCCCCCACAGTCAGCCATGGCCTCAGCTGATTGTACCAGGATGCCGGCATCCACAGCCACTTGGTCTTGGCTGGGTTGAGCTGGAGCCTGTTTTTCCCCATCCAGACCCGTACGGCCTCCAGGCACCGGGACATCACTTCAACGGCTTCGCTGGGGTGGTTTGGGGTGGAAATGTACAGCTGCGTGTCGTCAGCGTACAGATGACACCTCACCCCAAAACCACGGATGATCTCACCCAGCGGCTTCATATAGATGTTGAACAAGAGGGGCAAGAGAACCGATCCCTGTGGCACCCCACATAAGAGGCATCTCGCGGTCGATCTCTGCCCCCCTGCCAACACCGTCTGCGAATGGTCAGAGAGGAAGGAGGAGAACCACCAAAAAATAGTGCCCCCCAGTCCTAACCCCTCCAGCTGTCGCAGCAGGATACCATGGTCGATGGTATCAAAAGCCGCTGAGAGGTCTAATAGGACCAGGGCAGAGGAACAACCCCTGTCCCGGGCCCTCCAAAGATCATCAACCAGCGTGACCAACGCCGCCTCCGTGCTGTACCCAGGCCGGAAACCGGACTGGCACGGGTCTAGATAGACAGTTTCATCCAGGTACCGAGGAAGCTGATTGTCGTGTCCCACTCCTCCGCTGACGGCCAGGTCAGGGAAATCCGAATCAGGCTTGCCTCTGCAGCTCTGCCCGAAGTCCTAAGAGCAGGCAGGAGACCAGTAAGTGACTTCAGCAAGATAAGTTCGACTTTGCCTGACTCAGAGACTGCCAGAAAGCAGATCCTTTATATAGGCCATGGGGTGTGGCTCCATGACTCAGCACTCATTAAGGCCTGCCCCTCCCTTCCTTCTGTTGCCTCCGCCTATCCAATCTTCTGATGCGAGGGTCACTCCAATCAGCTGTTGTTGGAAGTAAACTTTCCTCAGGCTCACATGCTGTGGAGGAGGGGGAGGGGTCTAGCTGCTTCGTTTGCCTGGGCATGGAGCCGGGGGATGCTCCCTCCTCTGCAGCCTGCTTGGGCATGGAGCCAGGGCTGGGACCGGGAGGTGCCCCCTCCTCTGCAGCTTGTCTGGGCATGGAGCCAGAACTGGGGCCGGGAGGCATACATTCCTCCGTGTTCGGGAGCAGATAAGCAGACCCCGGCTGCGGTGAGAGCGGACAAGACACAACACTGATGCGCCACCACACTCTCAACAACCTTTGCCACAAAGTGAAGGTTGGAGACCGGACGATAATTTGCTAAAACAGTTGGGTCCAGGGAAGGCTTCTTGAGGAGGGGCCTCACCACCGCCTCTTTCAGGGTGGTAGGGAAGACACCCTCCCTCAAAGAAGCATTAACAATTCCCCGGAGCCAACCTCGTGTAACCTCCTGTGTGGCCAGCACCAACCAGGAGGGACACGGGTCCAATAAACATGTGGTTGCGTTCAGCCTCCTCAGTATCCTGTCCATGTCCTCAGGAATCACAGTGTCAAACCCAACCCAGACAGCATCTGCCTCTGTCATCCCGTCTGGATCTACCCAAACTGCGTCTAGCCCATCCCGGATCTGAGCGACTTTATCGTGCAGATCATTTCCAAAGTCCTCAGCACATCCCTGCAAGGGATCTTCCCTGGCTCCCTGAGCAAGAAGGGAGCGGGTCACCCTAAACAGAGCAGCTGGGCGATTATCTGCCGATGCAACAAGGGGAGTTAAAAAATGTTTTCAAGGTGTAGTAACCTAGCTATGGTAAACTAGGGCTATTGGAAGGATTATTCCCCCCCCCCAAATTAATTGTGCATCATCGTATCCTATTCATAAATCTCAAAGCAACATTGATAAGGGGATGGGGCAAATACTAACTCAGGATTTCCCAAATTGTGAGGTATGTGAGGTATGCCTGCCTTGGGGAGGTGCAGATAGAGGCCAGAGGAGGTGTGAAGATTTTTTTTAAAAAAAATGTCTTTATTGAAAATAGTTTATTGTTTTTATTTGTTCATTTGTATTCATATGCACCAAGACAAATTCCTTGTGTGTCCAATCACACTTGGCCAATAAAAAAAAAATTCTATTCTATTCTATTTGGTTTTTGATTTTTAGGGGAGGTGTGTACATTAAGATTACACTGAAGGGAGGTATGATGGCAAAATAGTAGGAATCCTTGATCTAACTGTTAAACAAAACAATCAAATTACACAAAAACAACATTAAAACAACAATGTCACTGTTATAACTCCAGAGCTGGATTGACAATTTAAAATGACACTCTGTGAAAGGAGACATAGGGAAATGTTTATTAGATTTATATTTTGCCTTTCATTCAAGAATTCGGGACAGTAGACAAAGTACTAGCTTCTAGTTTTCTCAAACTTATGAAGATAGGATGGGTTGAGAGAGAGAATGCCTTATCCAAAATCATTCCCATTGGTTTAATGTTTAATTTTCATCTGATCAGTGGTCAGGGATGATGGTTATTGTAGTTCAACAGCCCTAAATTCCCAAGTTATAAGCTTAAGTGATAGAAAAAGCAAATAAATGCCTAGATAAGACAAGCCATTTCTTAACTCTAACTGAAGCACAAACTAGCTAAACACATTTCAATTTGGCATGTTGCCTGAACCCAGCCTATAATGTTCATAAGCGCAGTTTGTTCGTGATTGCAGAAATGAGTGTAGATGGACTAAATTATAGTTAAGCTAATGATAACTAAATTTGTGGTACAAACCCAGCTGTTCAGAAACACCTGAGTGTAACATACACTGCATTTGCTAGCTATATCCTATATCATGAAGCTTTCTAGATGTACCAGCATTATCTCTAATCAAAAATGTTTTTATAATGTATTTGAATACTAATGGAGTATATATACCATCATCTCCTTATCTGAGTAATCATAAGGCAATAAAAGCAGCCATTAAAACAAGCAATAAAACAAATAGCCATCTATTTAAATAACAGCACAAATAAAAACCTCAAACTTGCATGAAAAATGAAAGCAATCTGGCTTCTGGACTGCTAGCTTTTCAGCTATATTCTCACTTCTGGGAGCTACCCAGAGTTTGGTATAAGATGGGTGACTACTACAAATGTTTTAAACAAATGAATACATTCCCACATTATACACTACTGTACCCCTAATAGAGGAAGCAGCTCCTTGGCAAACTAATACTCATGACAAGTGAAGATATGGGGAAAGACATTCCCTCAAACATTACAGTCGCAAAACATTTAGATGTCTAAATAGTATTAACATTAACTCTGACTGGAAGCATAATGGAAACCAAGCAATTCCTTTAAAACAGCGATGAAATCCAAATTTTTTTTACTACCGGTTCTGTGGGCGTGGCTTGGTGGCATGGTGTGGGTTAGTGGGCATGGCTTGGTAGGCGTGGCAGGGGAAGGATACTGCAAAATCCCCATTCCCACCCCACTCGGGCCAGCCAGAGGTGGTATTTACTGGTTCTCCGAAATACTCAAAATTTCCGCAGCCGGTTCTCCAGAACCTGTCAGAACCTGCTGGATTTCACCCCTGCTGTAAAACCAGGAATGGTTTTGGTACCAAGCCACCACTATACTTTGAATCAGCTTCAATTTGAACGTTTTCAAAAGTAATCCCAGGTGAAGTACATGAGAGTACTCTAAAATATATAAATTCCTGTTCTATGATAAGGTCACAGCTCTACCACCAACTTGTGGATTCCCCATCAACTTTTTATAGTCTTCAACAGTGATCCAACAAGTATGTTTTTCTATACTATACCATTCTGGTGATGTCACCTAGCAGCTTCATATAGAGATTAGACTACACAACATTTCCAGTTTTTGGAATCAGCATACACATAGTGTGAAACCATCACATAGCCACCATGCATAGCTGGTGCAAAAAAATTATTTTGTTGTTAATAATTTATTTTTATTAATAAAAATATTATATAAAAACTGGTGAGAGACACAAGCGTGCTAGCAAGATGGCAATTACCTTATCTTCCTTCCGAGTCAGGTCAAGCAAGACCACTTCAGTCTAGAAACCTTATCTCCAGAACATGAGTGAATGGTCATAATTCATAGATAATTTCTCCAAGATGTCTGAAGCTGATTGCCTGTCATTATCTCAGTATTTTATCTGGAAAGCAACTGGTTGATTGCCTTTTATACCTGAGTTCTGGGAACTCTTTATCTGAAGAGACTGTACTATCGTTTTTCATAACCCCCTGCTCCTGATTAGATACAGTCCCCCTCTCCTTTCAAACCAGCCAGCCAAATTCTTCTGCTTGCTTTTGTAAGCCAAATGATTAAGACTGCATTTAGTGGAACAGATTGACTCAAGCATTTATCTTCTTTTTCAGGCCTTGCCAACTGAAACCAATTGAAACCATCCCATGCTTTTGATACCAATCGAGATAGTCTTCAATTACAGTGTTAAATTCTGATTAGATACAAGAAACCTTTCTCAAAGTACTGAACAATTTATCAGAGCAGATGGGCGAGAATTTCACTTCTACATCCACCAAGTAAAATGCTAAGCAAATGCTAAATATTACCACCTGGAACAAGTCTGCTGGACAACACTTTGAGGATACCATGGTGGAGATAACATGTCATAGAATGAGCCAAACAGCTGGACCTAATTATCTAAACAGCTCTCAGAGGTTTTCACTATAATAGCATTAAGCAAACGGGTTAGTGAGAAGCAATTACTTTTGGGGAAAGAAGGACAAGGTGCATTTATGTCTACTGTCATCTGCTGTTGCTCTGGCTATTAATACATAGGCACATAATACAAATCTGGGGATTTTGCATTCTCAAATGATATTTCTGGGATACTGATTCTATGTGTTATCTAGGATTGTGTTTCTAATACTAGCCACCAGTCTTCTATAAGATCTTACTATGCTGCCCATCTGCTATGACTGTTAGAAAACCGTGTTTAAACAAATAATAAACTATGATGGCTGAAAACTTTTGCATAAGGACCGTAAATAATCATATATCCATTTTATTTGGAAAAGATCTTCTTGACTTATATTGACCTATGTTCAATATTGCATCAAAATGGAGCACTGAGAAAGAAATATTCACTATCTTGGTGAGAGCAACTTCATGTGGGTTACAAATTTCCTTTTAGGATCTTAAAGATTACTTGACACAGTCCATCTTGTAGCAAAAAGTCAGAGTCTATAGCAGTTGGGCAGTGTTGTCCAAGAAACACCGTCTATGAAAACCTTTACCAATATATTAGTCATCTGGCACCTTTTATGATTAACCAATTTTATTTAAAAGACATAAGCTTTTTTTGAGCTGCAGCTCACTTCAACAGATACATAAAGTGTATTTAAACTGTAGTGAGGGAAGTAGAGGGAAGGGAGGAAGAGAGAAGCTGGTTATGCATATGCAGGTAACATAGGAGGCAGATTACATGTAGCTTGTCAAGTAGTCATGAGTCTTAATTGTATCCCAATTCAAGGTGCTGGTCATTACCTATAAAAGCCCTACATGGCTTGGGACTGGGGTACCTGAGGGATTGCCTTTTTTCAAGAGTCTGTACCAGTGGTGGGTTTCTACCAGTTTGTAGAACTGGTAGCGGTGTGAGACTCCGCCCACCCACCCACCCAGACGTCATCATGGATGCTCTGTGTATGCGCAGAACATAGGAGGCAGACTACATGTAGCTTGTCAAGTAGTCATAAGACTCAATTGTATTCTGTCTCCTCAAGAAATGAGGAGGAGTCCGGCAGCACCTTTTCCAACTAATCAATTTTATTAAAAGCCATGAGCTTTTGTGAGTTGCAGTCACTTCATCAGATGCACAGAATGGCTCGATTAGAAGAAGTTAAAAAAATGAAGTTTTGTTGAACTGAATAAACAACACTAAGCAGGCTTCTCAACTGAGCTCTTTGCATGAGCCCTAAATAGGCACACGGTTAGGGTTAAGGATATTACCAAGCAATTAGTGAATTATCCTTCTGCCTTAAAACACATATTTTAGCAGTCTCTTCAACTGAAGATCCATAATAGCTATACTTGTCTTATGAAAACTAAACGCTTACTCCATCTGTGCAGGCACACGTACAATCATACATGCTTTTGATCTCCAAATAACATATCATTTAGGCTGTACCATGCTGTTAACTTGCATTGGCCTATGATCCTCCTAACTTTACAGTGCTACTAAAATGACCTACAAATGTTTAACATAGTTGCAACAAATAGGGTAGTTTCCCTCACATGGATTTCACTGTGGTTTATTTAGCCCACCCTCTCTCCCCTGACTCTTGTTTCTTTACCCGTTCTTGCTACGTGATAGACATGAGCTCAGCTACCTTAGCTAGTCTGGCAAGTTCAAGAGATAACCAGTTTAGAGAGTGTGCTTTGTGATGCACCCGAGGACATAAGAACGTGCACAGGGAATTTAAAAGGTTTTTATATATATATATAATTTCAGAATTTCAATGTCTCTGTCTTTCTCAGTGGGTTTTTTTTTGTTTTTCAGTCCATTGGATCAGAATTACACGGTTCTTGAAATGACACAAGAATTGGTGAATACACAAATGGTATGTCACAACAACTGATGGAGGAACACAAACCACAGAGCCATAGGAAGGAGGAAAATCTAAGCAAATATGCTTGATGAGAGGACAGTAATTTCGCAGCAAGAGCTCACAGTAGGGAGCTGTGGATATATACGGCTTAGAACATCAAACAATATTCTTAGAATTCTTTGTCACAGGGCATATGTCATTCTTATCCTCTTTTCTCGGAAAGCAATTTTTAACTAGACTCTAGGATAAGGGAATCTAGAAAAACAAGAAAAATCTATCTAAGGGGGATTATACTGTGAGATAGTGTTTTAGCTTGCAAGACATTTCATTTTTAAAAATTATGGACTGCCATTGATTTGTAAGACGCCTCTGGCAAAATATTGTTTTGCTGACCTCTTCCCTTAAGAATTTTGTTAACAACTGCCCTATTTAATGACTGTTTAAAGTTACAATGGTGCGGAAAAAGTAACTGTTATGACCGGTCCTTGAACTTATGAGTGTCACAGTGTCCCACAATCACAATTGCCATTTGCCGCCAACTTCTGACAAGCAATCAATGGAGAAATCACAAGTCATAATCACATAAGTCACAGTCATCTCACATAACAACTGTAGGTGATTTGCTTAATGACCATGATGGAACTGATGCTGTAAGTCTGGTGAAGTCACATAGAATAGAATAGAATAGAATAGAATAGAATAGAATAGAATTTTATTGGCCAAGTGTGATTGGACACACAGGAATTTAAAAGGTTTTTATATATATATATAATTTCAGAATTTCAATGTCTCTGTCTTTCTCAGTGGGTTTTTGTTTTCAGTCCATTGGATCAGAATTACACGGTTCTTGAAATGACACAAGAATTGGTGAATACACAAATGGTATGTCACAACAACTGATGGAGGAACACAAACCACAGAGCCATAGGAAGGAGGAAAATCTAAGCAAATATGCTTGATGAGAGGACAGTAATTTCGCAGCAAGAGCTCACAGTAGGGAGCTGTGGATATATACGGCTTAGAACATCAAACAATATTCTTAGAATTCTTTGTCACAGGGCATATGTCATTCTTATCCTCTTTTCTCGGAAAGCAATTTTTAACTAGACTCTAGGATAAGGGAATCTAGAAAAACAAGAAAAATCTATCTAAGGGGGATTATACTGTGAGATAGTGTTTTAGCTTGCAAGACATTTCATTTTTAAAAATTATGGACTGCCATTGATTTGTAAGACGCCTCTGGCAAAATATTGTTTTGCTGACCTCTTCCCTTAAGAATTTTGTTAACAACTGCCCTATTTAATGACTGTTTAAAGTTACAATGGTGCGGAAAAAGTAACTGTTATGACCGGTCCTTGAACTTATGAGTGTCACAGTGTCCCACAATCACAATTGCCATTTGCCGCCAACTTCTGACAAGCAATCAATGGAGAAATCACAAGTCATAATCACATAAGTCACAGTCATCTCACATAACAACTGTAGGTGATTTGCTTAATGACCATGATGGAACTGATGCTGTAAGTCTGGTGAAGTCACATAGAATAGAATAGAATAGAATAGAATAGAATAGAATAGAATTTTATTGGCCAAGTGTGATTGGACACACAAGGAATTTGTCTTGGAGCATATGCTCTCAGTGTACATAAAAGAAAAGATACGTTCATCAAGGTACATGATGTTTCATTTAATAATTCCTTCACTTGGTGAAGGAGTTGGCAGTCCCAATTGTGGTTGTTAAGCGAGGAAGATTACCTGCATTTGCTACTCTTACATTGAGACAACAGGACAGTCATTAAGACTAGATAGGAAGTTTGGAAAGAAGGGATATTGTCACTTTGTAGAAAAATAACTCTATGCAGCTCATAGTTGTTAGGATGAGCTACCTGGAACTGCAGCAATATGCACACCAGCACTGATAATTTCAGATTGTGCAATGCATACACGTGCTTTCTCTGAACCGATATACAGCACTCCTTTTGCAAGAAGTGAAATCTGACATAACCGAGCACACATTGTTGGAGAATGGAGAATTGATTCTCAAAACAAACTCTGGTGCCCCCCTCCTCGTGTTATGGCACTTTTGTGCAATGCACAACTTGCACACCTGCTTGCAGAGATCCTGATCACACTACCATGCTTGAAATGCTTGAACCAAATGCTTGAAAAATATACTTTGAATTAAGGTCAGCTCTTCCTGCACCCCATTGTGGTAGTACAGACAGCATGAAGGAAAGGAGAAACATAATGTTTTATTTATTTTTTTATCCTGGAGCAAAGGCAAGCAGCCCAGTATGACACTTTGAAACCTATTGTCCACTGCATGCATTAGCTCAGCTGAATCAATGGATAGAAATACGTGCTTTAAGCAGTGGTGGGATTTAGCCAGTTTGCACCACTTCGGGAGAACCGGTTGTTAACTTTCTGAGCAATTTGGTGAACTGGTTGTTGGAAGAAATCATTAGAGCAGAGAACTAATGTTGTTGTTGTTAAATTATTTGAATCCCACCACTGGCTTTAAGGCAATATTTGTTCTCCTCGCAATACTTTATGTTTTCTTCTATTTTCTCTGTTTCTTAGACTTAGACTAGCCCTAAACATGTTTTGCACAGCTCTGTTAAGCATCACATCACAGCACGGCACTATGGGACGTATATTTCTGCACCTGTGTTATAATACCAACGTTTATCTTGTTAGACCTCTTGTGCTTCTATTTGCTTACAACAGGGTCGGTTTCTCTCTTTTCTGGTTCCGTCGTTTATGGTGAGGGTGCCCAAGACAACTTTAGGTGACGTTGCAGCAGAGGATCGGCCTCTGAAATGAGGATTCCCCCCAACTCCAAACGAAGTTGCCCTATTGGCTACTGAGCCAGGACGGGACAAAAGCGGCCGAACCTGAAATCCAGCAGAGCCGAAATACCTAGGCGAACGAATTGGGCAGCCTTCCAAGAGAAGCCTATCGCTCTGCATATTTGCCGTGTACTTTTTCACCCCTCCTCGCGATCTTGCCCCAAGTTCCACGTTCTTTTTTTTTGGGGGGGGGGGGAGGAGATACCCAAACACGCTCCGATGACCTTATAAAGTCACAGGCAGGCGAGCCTCTCGATTCCTGTCCCCCCTTCCCTCCTCCCGTTTTGACATGAGCAAGGAACACTTCCTGCCCGGGGGCACCGCGTGGAAAACCCGCTTCTCTTTTCTCCAGGTTGAGCAGACCCCCCCCCTCGCAGCTGGCAGGCGAGCGAAGCGGCGACGCCAACCGGGCTCCGGCAGCAGCGTTCAATCGCCTCCTTCTCGGCGGCTCGCAGGGGAGGATCCGGCCGCCCGCCCGCCCGCCCGCGCCCGGGGCAGCCCCGCTGACAACGCCTTGAAGGCAGATCCTCCGAATAGTCGGAGGAAAAGGCACGCCTTCAGTTCAGCCCGCCAAAGGGCTGGAGCCGAAAGTGAGTTGATTGAACTTGGGGAACAGTTTGGAAAACCGGGGCTGGAAGGAAGGCTTGAAGAGGGGCAGCGGGGTAGGTGCCGGGAGCGCAGGCGATCGGGGAGTTGCCCGAAAGCCCTCTTTGTATGGCTTCACTCCCTTACTAGGCAGGGCTCTGGCTTCCACGTGGCAGCGGCAGCGGCAGCGGCAGCGGCTCCTTCCAGCTTGGGCTGACTTGGGTGGAGGGCGAGCCCTGCCAGCCATGTCTTGACGCTTGCCCCTCGCGGCGTTTTAGATTTGTTCCGAGTTGGGAAACGGGGCCGTCTCTCGGCCTGCCCCTAAGGCGGGAAGACAAAAAAACGGGGAGAGGAAGGGGGTGAATTGGGGGTGAGGGGGGCAGAGAAGAGGATCGCCCGAGTGGGGAAAGGAGGGGACGAGTTGAAAGGAAAGAATCACGGGTGGCAATTATAACGCATTGGAGAATGTGAAGAACTGGGATGTCCACAGTGGCCTGCCTCCCCCCTGCAGATTTTGGGATGTCCCTAAGGATAATAAAACAGGGGTCACAGGAAAAGGGTGGGAAGCGACTATAGGATTTGATAAACCCGCTTATGGCCGGACTACATACTGTGGGCGCAGAGGGCTCGTGGTCTCTTGCTTGGTTGGCATTAAGAGGGAGGGAGCCAAGGGGGGGTCTCAGGCCTCAAACTTTGCTTGAACTGTGCTTCAGCTTTTAAAGATCTCTCAGAAGTTTGCAGAAGAACTTGACTGGGCTACTATTGGAGCTGCACAATTGGTAAGGGAATTGTAAGATTTCTAAAGAGCACCTTTACACTCTTTAACTACTGAATACCGTTTTTGTTTTTGTTCACCACCTCTAGACTTTCATAGTTTAAATTCAAACAGATGTCAGTTCCCTGGAGCACTTTGTGTTCCTTCTCTATGTTCATTTTGCCTGATATTTTCAGATCAAAAGCTTATCTGTGTTCAGATTAAACTGTAGCCAGCAGCACAAAGGTGAGGGATTTGGGGTGTTTTCTTTCCACTGTTGGTAAGCTGAGTAGAATCACAGTTGTATGTGTGACCACCATACAAGTGTGATACCCCGTTTGTAAATTCACACGCAAGGGAGAGATTCCTGAGACTTGATTTTAAATTTGCCACACATGTAACTTTCACTGAATACAAGTCACAAATCTAAGCCAAATGTACTCTTTTATAAGGGGTCCTTGGTGTTCTCTGAGCTTGGTTGGTTTTTTTGCAGATGTTTCATAACCCAAACTGGGTAACAATAACATCATCAGTGCTAGCAGGGAATAGGGTTTATCCGACTGCCTTTTAGTACTGATATTACCCAGTTTGAGTAATGAAACGTCTGAAAAAAAAAAAAAACAAGCTCAGAGAGAGCACCAACAATCTCTCATTTCAACCCTGAGCTACAAATATTCTCCTTTATTGGTACTATTTTATCCCTGCTCAGATGACCTGTTCCTAAATCTTTCCAGATGATCAGCCTTCCGGGGAGGGGCAGTGAAAATATCTGCATGTCTAGTGAAGCAGGTCCAAGAAATTGTTAATTGGCCAACATTTGAGTTATAGATGAGATGGGCTTTTATTAATGAATCCTAGTCTAACAACAGTTTAATTGTTGATGTCAGTGACAGTGGTCAGTAAAACCAGCAGTCTTACAGTATAAACTTTGCGGTCACAAAGTGGTCACAAGCAAGTTCTCTGCCCCTAGACTCAGGTGTTAAGTGTGCCTGGAGTTTTCATTATCAGGGACTGGTACTTGGGTCCCTTTGAACCCCTCTGCCTTGATTTCTGTCAGGGACTACCTGTATCAGCACATCCCTGAAACGTTTGATCCAGATCTCCAAAGTGGCCTATCCATACAAAAGGTATCCTTTGTCTCTGTACAATCTTGGCTATTTCATAATAAAGAGAGCCCTTGGTTATCTCTTCACCATCCAATTGCTCTGTTTCCTGCTCCTTCCCCTCTACTTCTCTAGATCATGTTACCCTCATCTTATCTTATCGTCTCTCTATAGCTCCCAGAGACAACTAGAGACTTCTGATACAGAAGCAGAACAATATAAACAAGGCTGACTATTTTATAATAGTTCATCTGCCAAACTTGAAGTTACACTAAGGCAGTCAATGACCCAACCCATTTATCATTACAACGCTGTGTTTTTTCATGGACTGCCAAGAATAATGTGGTACGAGGGGGAAACTTAAATTGCATCCCTCAAATAATAATAAAGGTAGATTTGCATTGATATCCTACTTAGGCCTGCTCAGAAGTAAGTTCCTCTGAGCCATGCTTCTAAATAAATATGTATTGGATTTCTGCCTGAATAATGCTTGACAATGTGCAGTTCTGTAGCGTGACTCTAACATGATCAGTGCCTTCCTCTGCCTATTAAATTCTCTCTGGTTAGCTTAGTTAATTCTCCGTGACGTACAGGTGAGATCATTATCTAGTGCCTCTGCTGAGATGACAGTGCCCATTTGGAAGCTTCCTCTCTTAAAAAGCAAAGCAGGGATTCTCCAGAGGTTTTTCAACCATATTTATAATTCTAAAAAAAGGTATAATGTTCTCTCACTGCTAATATACTGTTTTTCTTGCTCTCACATTGCGTTGCAAGCAATTGTGGAAAAACTAGAATCACTCT